>NC_134106.1:34019000-34333500 GCF_040939455.1 Microcebus murinus | reverse complement strand
CACACATAAGTGAGACCGTGTGGTATTTACCTTTCTGTGCCTGGCTTATCTCACTTAATATGTCCTCCAGGTTCATCATGTTGCCACAAATGACAGGATTTCCTTTTTTTCTTAAAGGCTGAACAATATTCCATTGTATATATATGACTCATTTTCTTTATCCATTCATTTACTGATAGACACTTAGGCTGGTTCCCTATCTTTGCTACTATAAATAATGCTACAATGAACATGGAAGTGTAGATCTGTCTTCAACCTACTGATTTCAAATCTTTTGGATATATACTCAGTGGGACTGTTGGATTATACAGTTGTTCTATTTTAAAAACTTTAAGGAACATTCATACTACTTTCCATAATGGCTATAAAATTTGTATTTTTATACAACTGCCATCCATCACAGGTCAAGTGTTATGGCTGAGAATTATGTGAGTATGGACATCTTTATCTTAGAATTTAAGTGTATCTGGAAGATCTAATAGATCCTCTCTACCTATTAAACCACTACCAGACCACCAAGAAAAAACTGGCAAGAACTCTCTTTCTAATCCATTTACAAATGTGCCTAGGGCATTAGAACAATGGGAGATTCAATATATTACTGTACCATAAAGGTAAAATTAACACATAATTGTACAATTAGAGCTCATTTGTTACATAATTTAGGTAGCATTATTTCTTTAAAAATGCAACAATTTTTTAGATTTTCATAAAATATTTATACATTCTACCGGTATATTTACTAAGTGACTAATTTGTCAGGGACAATGTTAAACTCCGAGGGCACAAATTCAAATTCTATTCTTCCCACTTCAAAAAGTAAAAAAAATTATGATTTCTCAAAAATTGAGAAAAGATATTAACACATAAAAGTAAGTATTGCCTAGAGCAATAAGAAAAGGCATCAACTCAATAGAAAAATGCAAAAAAGATATGAATAGGCAAACTTCTATTTGTAGGAAGGGAGGGAGGATGGATCAGCCTCACTAGTATTTAGAGACATGCAAATTAAAAATCACAAAACACTACTTCATATCCTTCAAATAAACAAAAAGTTTGAATAGGGTCTGGCAACACCAAATGTCGATCAGATTTTGAGCCTCATCACTTTCACACAGTCTGGGCATGGTGGCTCATGCCTGTAATCCTAGCACTCTAGAAGGCTGAGGCAGGAAGACTGCTTCAGGTCAAGAGTTCAAGACCAGCCTCAGCAAGAGCAAGACCTTGTCTCTACTAAAAATAGAAAGAAATTAACTGGACAACTAAATATAGAAAAAACTAGCCGGGCATGGTGGCGCATGCCTGTAGTCCCAGCTACTCGGGAGGCGGAGGCAGGAGAGGAGGATCTCTTAAGCCCAGGAGTTTGAGGTTGCTGTGAGCTAGGCTGACACCACGGCACTCTAGCCAGGGCAACACAGTGAGACTTTGTCTCAAAAAAAAATTGGAAAAAGAAAAGTTAAATGTAGAAACTAAAGCAAGTTAAAGAATAACAGAACTTGGAAACTTTAAGGTAGACCTTTTCAAAGACATTCACAGCCTTCCCTCGATATACATGGGATTGGTCCCAGGACCCTTGCATATACCAAAATCAGTGCATTCAAGTGCTGTGAATGGCCCTGTAGAACACACATATATCTATCCTAATACACAGGTTTGGCACCCTGCTAGTACATGTTTGGTTGGTTGAAAAAAATCCACATGTAAGTGGACCCATACAGTTCAAACTCATGTTGTTCAAAAGTCAATTGTATTTCCATATGAAAAGGGTTCTTCCTCATTTGATTAATTATAGCAGAAACAGCATCAATTAAAGGTCTACAACTAAATTTACTCTTGGTTTTGGAACTGACCTGTTTCTATGTTCACTGTGGGTTCTTCATGGTCAAGAATCATTAGCGCATAAATGATGCACTAATGAAACAGGCAAATTTGTTTGTTACATTTTGGAGAAAATACATGAAAAAGCATAATTTAACTGTATTATACCTATATTAAAAGTTTTCACTAAGCCAGCACGATATCATGTGCCTGCAGTCCTAGCTACTCAGGAAGCTGAGGCAGGAGGATTGCTTGAGCCCAGGGCAACACAGCCAGACCCCAACTCTTTTATTTTTTTATTTTATTTTATCTTTTAAAAAAATTTTTTTTTCTGAGACAGAGTCTCACTCTTGTTGCCCTGGCTAGAGTGCCGTGGCGTCCGCCTAGCTCACAGCAACCTTGAACTCCTGGGCTCAATCGATCCTTCCACCTCAGCCTCCCAAGTAGCAGAGACTACAGGCATGTGCCACCATGCCCGGCTAATTTTTTCTATATATTTTTAGTTGCCCAATTAATTACTTTCTATTTTTAGTAGAGATGGGGTCTCGCTCTTGCTCAGGCTGGTCCGAACTCCTGAGCTCAAACGATCCGCCTGCCTACGCCTCCCTGAGTGCTAGGATTACAGGCATGAGCCACCAAGCCTGGCCCCAACTCTTTTTTTAAAAAAAAGTTTTCACTGACTTCAAAAAAAAAAACAAAGCAGCAGCCACTACCATTGTACTGACTGACCTCCAAACTTCAAATATTCTTATGCTCAAAGTAAAGCATCTTCAATATTTAAAGGAGCACTCATGTATTCCTTGTATGGAATTTTCCTATGCTGTGTGAATAGGAACCAAGTATGAAAGGGTAACACTGAAGTAAACATGATAGGGCAAATTTAATTCTCCTTTCCTCCACTATTCTATCCTCTTCAGATAGGCTCAGGAAGATCCATATACACAAGAGATCCAAGTAGTAATTTTCAAATGCAGAACACCTGGAATGTACTAGAGCTGACTTCACTGCAGACTATGCAATAATATTCTAAGACTACCCCAGATCTGCCTCAGACTCATAAATTAATCAATCCCAAGATCAATCTAACATTCTAGGGATCATCCAAAAATGAGATGATCAGAGCCCAGATTAGATTCTTCATGCCTTCCCCAAAGTAAATCTACATATTCAAAAGCAGATCAGATCCAGACCATTTTTGCTAGTGAGCAGATTAGCTAAATTTGTGGATGGATCTAATACTTGGATATATGTTCTAAAGACTAAAGATGGTTACTAAAATCAAGCAATATAGTTCAAATTACCTAACTACTTATTAAGACAATGAATACATGCACACACAAATATGACCAAACGTAGGCCAGAAGCATATTTTAAGAATTCTCAGAGAGTACTTTTTCATGGGTAGAAAGCTCCATTTAACACATTAACTGCCATGACAGCTGTATTTAACTCACTCTAGGTTTGACCTCAGGACCGTGTGAAGCATATATAAAATCTTACTTGATGTTCTTATTGTTACAATTAATATTGACAATTTAATTCTAAAAATGTAGATTAAATTAATAGAAATCGACAAATTTCATCTTTCTATTTATGTTTACCTTTAAATTACACTCAAAGTTTTTATTCTATTTTTATAATAAAACACTGTGGCCCCGAGGAAAAGTTTCTGGGTTTTTTTTTTGTGTGTGGTAGTCAATGTATTAAGTTTTTATTACATAAATAATTTAATTCAAGCATAACAAAGCCAAAAAGACAAATGTTAGATTTCAGGTATCTAAAGTTACTAAATGAAAAATAGTAACTAGCTGTTTCCATAGAGGGTAAACAACATGAAATGTACTGAATCTGTAACATGAAGAATGTAGGTTAGATAAGTTTTTTTTTTTTTACACTAAAGCAGTAAAGGGAAAATGAATGTTGGCGATCAAGAATTGCTTTCTCTGAAAAATGTTTTAATAAACCAAGAGATTCAACTGCCTTGATGGGTTAAGTATAATCCTATCTCAATGTAGGAGGACTCAATTAAATTATCTTCTACAAGACTCTGTATCCCTAACATAAAATTCAATTTGTTTGAATAACACTCTGTAATTAGCTAATTATGCTCAAGCTAGGAGAAAAGTTTGAAGACACTACTACTTATGTAAGTATACAATATATAGCAAGTGGTTACACCTTACTAGAGTTCAAACAAAAAGTAGGAATAAAATTTATGGGGAATATAATATACATATCTAGCTCTTGTACTTAATACCATAGGCTTCTAACATGCTGATACTTGAAGGTAAACTTTAAATAAGAAATTTACTAAGCCCTATCATATGAGAATAACTGTCAGAATACTTGCAAAAATGAAAATTTTCTCAACAAAAATGTTTCATCACAGTTGAAAATTACATTTTTTTAACTTCCTTTTTTGCTCCTGATGCAGTTTCAAAGTCAATCAGGAATGAAGTCGATCTTTATTTCTTCCAACTACTTTGGTTCTCTGTCATTTCATCAGTTTCAACTCTCACTTAAGGCTGTGAATTAGATGGGTGGGATAAACTTTGCATTTAACCAATTTTAGACAATAAGCCTAATATTTTATTTGGTTCAACAGTTTTTCTCAACTGGAAAACAACTTAATTGTCCAGTAGTGGTAAGGTTAAAAATAGTGGTCCAGCCATTCAATGAAATGTTAATTACTCTTAATTATCGGACTGTAATAATCTTTAAAACTTCACATATTAAAATGTTAATAATAGCAGTAACTATAAAAAGATATGAAATGGAAAAAGAACAGATAACATATTAATTGGAAGGGAAAAGTATAATAATTTAACTCTGTATCTGAGTACCTGCAACTTACTCTTAAATTCACAAAAAGACAAGACAGGTTGATGATGGACAGATACAGCAAAATGTTAAATACAGATCTAAGTGGTGGATATTTAGGTGTTAACTGTAAAATTCTTTCATCTTTTCTGCTTGTTCAGCATTTTTCATGATAAAACAAAATCTGTATCTGAGGTACACAGAATTCAAGGGAAAATATAAATAAATTTACAGAGTATTCAGGAAGCTTTTATAGGGACATAAAAATATAAAGGTAGCTAAATTTTATGAAAATCAGCTTAGAGTTTAAGATTTGAATACAATTTTGTTTTTTAAAAGTTTTATATCTACTATGCAAGTTATAGATTTGTACAATTTTGTAGTGCAGCTAATCTCCAAAGATGATCCCTTAATGAACCGCGCCTACTAGTATTCATACTCTTGTACAGTCCCCTCCTTTGAATCTGTGCTGGCCCTGTGACTTGCTTTTTAACAGAAGTTGTACGACTTCCAAGACTAGGTATGAATAAGTCTTGCAGATTCTAAAACTCTGGTTTCCTGACTTCCAAGGTTGTATAATACAGGACAGAGCCAGGACTAGAATGCAGGCCTCCAGACTCCTAGTCCAGTGCCTTACCACTACACACTACTGTCAACTCCTCTTTCTATAGTACCTTGTTTCCCCAAAAATAAGACCTACCCATAAAATAAACCCTAGCAGGATTTCTAAGCATTTGCCCAATATAAGCCCTACCCGGAAAATAAGACCTAGTGATGGGCATGGCTACAGCCTATCTGTACAACCCATGCATTTCATAGCAGAGCAGTAAAGAAGAGGAGCAGCCCTTCTCATCTGCCCCATGAGAGCTTTATTGCTCGACATAAGAGATTGGGGCCAATGGTTCTAAAGGAAATAGAGTCGCAAGAAATTCAGGATGGAATTCGGGGTTGGAGAGTTGAGATATGATGATATTCCAGAAGAAGACAACTATATTTGAATAAATGTAGATTGTTGTACTGTCCTTAAAAAACATAACACATCCCCTGAAAATAAACCCTAGGGTGTCTTCTTGAGGAAAAATAAATATAAGACCCTGTCTTATTTTCGGGGAAACACGGTAGATACTTTTAAAATATCCACAGGTATGGCCAGGTGGGGTGGCTCATGCCTGTAATCTCAACACTCTGGGAGGCTGAGGTGGGAGGATCACTTGAGGCCAGGAGTTCGAGACCAGCCTGGGCAACAGAGAGAGACCCCATCTCTACAAAAAAATTAGCCAGTCATGGTGGTGTGTGCCTGTAGTCCCAGCTATTCAGGAGGCAAAGCCGGGAGGATCACTTGAGCCCAGGAGTTGGAGGCTGCCATACTTCAGGGAACAGAGTGAGACTAACTCAAAAAGACAAAATCCACAGGTATATTTTCCTATTCCCAAGTGCTAAACAATAAATAGTACAATTCTGCCACTGGAGAAAAAATGGAAAATGCTATGAAGATAAAAAAATAAATGAAGGAGATAATCATCTCCTTTACCATAGTACTTTATGTGTACATGTGGTAAATATATCTTTTGATGCCATGCCAATAGATCTGTTAATTGGTAAAGTTCTAACTAAAATAAAAAGAAATTAAGATCGAATTTTAGCAGTGACTAGCTGTGGAGATGAGGTGGGGGGAGAAGTTTCTAAAAATGCCACGTCCCCCAAAACCATCTTAAGCATTAACAAAATGTTTTAATTTCTTGTGATAAAATATGTATCACAAAAACATCTACTGCAGAGTCTGTTTTTAATCTATCTCCCTAACTTCTCTGTAAAATGCTGAAACAATTAAGTAAACGTTTTAAATGGTTACTGAAAGGTAAATGTGGAAGTCTTAATATTTAATTTAATTAATTAAAGGTGCTATTAAATATACGCTAGTTAAATTTCAAACAACATACATTACTTTGTAAGTAAAAGACACAGTAAATTAGAAAATCACTATTAAGAAATTAAAAACAAAAATATTTAATCTTAATAAATGACCAAAAAGGCTCCAAAGTAGTTGAGTACCACAATAACTAAAGAAAGCTATTTTATATATAGTAATATATTTACATAGCTTTTTAAAGTGGGTTATTCTGTGTCGGGGAAGAAAATATTACCATGTGCTGCCAGCCTAAATTTACATTACCCACCAAAACAAAGGGTAAATCTTATCCTAGTCAGAACATTGCCAATACACTATGCAGCAACAGGAACAAAGTTATACAACTTAAATTTCATTGTTCCAATGAGAAAGTATGTAACCTTCTTGGAAGGACAAAGGTTTCAAACTTTTTAATGACATTTTATTTGCAGATTTTAAATATCCAAGACCTTTCATAATTAGAACTGACTTCTTTAGACATACTGTATTTCAAAGCACTGACTTTAAATCTTATCACAAAAGACAAACCATATTAACCCACTGGTTCAGATACTTTCAAATTACTCCAATTTATACCAACACAAGATTCCACCCAAGCCAATTTCCTCATTGTTCTGCAAATAATGCTCATTCATTCTTTCTGATAAGAAATGACTTCACCCTCTACCCCTTCTCCCATCTTCAGGATCCACTATAGGTCTCACCCCCAAGATGATCTTTCTTTTATTCTCTTCAACACTGCATCCTTCCTTTCTGAAACTCATAAGCTTCACCCATGCCACTGAGTACTTAATACACAGAAGTATATCATGTTTTTTTCAGCTGTGCTGAAAAAAATGGACTGTCAACCATATCCAACTGTAAACCTCCTCATGAAAGAATACCATATTTCAAACTTTTATATCTTCCACAGTACCTTGTGGTAGGTACACTAAGCACATTATAGGCATTTCAACCAATATTGAAACAACTACTAAAAGAGTTATAGTTACAAAAGCAGCAGCAAGCTCTAGTGAATTGGATGAGAGACAGAATTTTAAGTGGCCCTCCTGATTACTTTGAGGAGAAAGTCTCAGTTTCTAGTACCTCACTAACACTTTGTTAATATTTAAACATACCCAATTTTTAATATAAACATAAGTATTTTCCATAAACTGACTTTCTATCTACTGAGTGGTATACAATGTAATCTTAAAATAAATGTGTCTAAAAACTAAGTTATTTTACAGTGACAGAAAGTAAGGAAGTTCTGAACAACAAAATAAAGTAGTATTGGATGAAAAAAATATCCGTGAGTCTATACTAATATTAATAAATGACTGAATAAATTAACTAATGGATGAGAAGAGATAAATCTCTCTTTTAAAAGAATTATAAATAAATTATGTAGACACACTGTCTTCAAAGAAGTAGAACATAACTCTCCACATCATAAGTGTGGGCTGTACATAGTGACTTCCTTTCAAAGAGTACAAGAAGGGGGCAGGAAAAATAACTTTATAAAGGCGAAACCTCACAAACACTACCTCAGCCAGGTGATCAAGGTCAACATCACCAATGATAAATCATATTAATTGCATGTACCCCTCAATATGATGTGATAAGAATGGCACTCTGTGGTCTTTCCCCAAACCCATAATCCCAGTGTCATTAGGAGAAAAACATCAGTCAAATTTCAGTAGAGGGGCATCCTACAATACACCTGACCAATACTCAAAACTGTCAAGGTCATCAAAACAAGGAAAATCAGAAAAAAACTCTCACAGCACAAGGCCTAAGGACACATGACGAGATGCGATGCTGGACCAGGAAAAGGGCATTAGGTAAAAACTAAGGAAATCTGAATAAGCTATGGCCTTTAGTTGTTAACAGTGTATCACTATTGATTTTTTTATTTTTTATTTTGGAGACAGAGTCTCACTCTGTTCCCCGAGCTAGAGTGCCACGGTGTCAGCCTAGCTCTCAGCAACCTCAAATTCCTGGGCTCAAGAAATCCTACTGCCTTAGCCTTTCGAGTAGCTGGGACTACAGGCATGCGCCACCATGCCCAGCTGATTTTTCCTATATATTTTTAGTTGTTCAGATAATTTCTTTCTATTTTTAGTAGAGACGGGGTCTCACTCTTGTTCAGGTTGCTCTCGAACTCCTGAACTCAAACAATTCTCCCGCCTCAGCCTCCCAGAGCGCTATGATTACAGGCGTGAGCCACTGCACCCAGTCTTGATTTTTTAATTGTAACGAATACACCATATTAATATAACATGTTAATAATAAAGGAAGATGGGGGTGGGGAAATGTGGGAACTCTGTACTATCTACTCTGTACTATCTACTCAATAAATCTAAAACTATTCTATATAGAATCTATTAGTAAAAAAGTCATCTTAAATAAAATCATTAAGTAAAATAGTACCAATTCAGAGTAGGAAAAATCATGAAGGTACTCAGATGACTAAAGTTCAAAAATCACTTAAAAGGCTGGGCGCAGTGGCTCATCAGGCCTGTAATCCTAGCACTCTGGGAGGCCGAGGAAGGAGGATCGTTCAAGGTCAGGAGTTCAAAAAAAAAACAAAAACAAAAACCCCACTCAAAAGGAAATCTTTTCCAATCAAGCCTTTACCACTTACTAGTTATCATTTTCTCACCTACAGAATGGAGAGAACATGCCTACAAGACTGTTGTGAGGATTAAATGAGATCATGATATCTGCTTTATTAACTGTAAAGGACTGTACAGCTGTTAATCAACATAAGAAGGAACATAACATGTTCTCTTGGAAAAGATGGATACTGAAGGAAAGTTAAAGTACTCTTCTGCTTTGTGACATATGTGTAAAAGAATAAAAACGAACATAAGTGTCTAAAAATTACTTCATGTTTTAAACCATGTTTTTAGTTATGTAAGGCCTTGAGCTTCCAAATAACTGCTTGAGCTTCCAAATAACTTTTAGTACCATCATAATATTAGTGATTATATTTATTACTGTAATTTCTCATTCCTTTACAATCAGGTCATAATAAAGATGCATTTTACGTACTTAAATAAAAAGTAAGACTAAACTCTAGTGTTCAGCGATGGACACTTAGGAGATAACACCATAAGGAAACAGGAAGTGATTATTACAAAAGCCAGGATTAGTAGATAATTTTAGAAGGAAGAGTCTGTGATTAGGATAGGCATATGTAGTCGCTTCTGGAGTGAATGGCAAAGTTCTATTTCTTCTTCTGGATTGTGGTTACAAGGATCTTCATGTCATAATAATTTACTAAGCTTTACATTTGTTTTGTATGGTTTTCTGTATCTGTTTAAAGAAAGGAAACAGGCATCAGAACTATATTATAAAGAAAACAATATTTAAACATTGCAAATACAAAATCTTAAATATAAATCTATCTTAGTTCTCTCATTTAAACATATATACAAAACCAGAACCTTTAAAAAATCTGGTTCTAACTGATGTAGGGCAAAATTACTCAGGTTTCAAAGTAGGTATGAGAATAAAAGTTTCTCTCAAAATCTGAACACTCACTCTACCATCTACTAACCCTATATTTTTAAGTCACTACCCTAGCTATTCAGAAGATAGAAGATCTCCCTCCCTCCCAGGGTAAGGAGGAAGAATGAATGGGTAAATTTCAAACAGGGGCTGAAATCCAAGGTGGTAAACAAATGTAATTTGTTCTGTCCACCAATGAAGAGATGAAATAGAAAGAAAGTCTGAGGTCTCTACTATAAAGCAGCCTCTTGTGTACTGATGTCTGATTTTTAGGAATTATTGACATTGCAGCATACTCATTTCCAAATGCTGCCATTTTCAGAGGACTCTCCATTACCAATCTGTATTGCAATGTTTGAGGAAAAACTTCCTACAAATAAGATAATGTAACTACAGATCAAATATGATTGTCTAAAAACAAAACAATTAGGAAGTTAATTACTCATCAGGAAAGCAAAGGTGAAGTGGGATTTTACATTATGCCAAACTCAGAAGTCATTTATTTTTCAATTTTGACCAACCAGAACTGAGCCAGGACCCAAAAGTGAGCAGAAAAGGACCCTATGAAAGCCAAAACTAAAACCATTAAGTACTAAGCATGAAAACCACTTCAATTATTTTCAGAAAGGTTCCTCTGGCCCTCATAAGTTGCCCCTTAAATCAAAAGATTTGATTTATTAGAACTGTGTAAAAACCAAAGTAATCTAGTTTTCCAATTTACAGCAAATAAAAAGTGATAAATTAAAAAGTGGCTCAGCTGAAGCTGCCATGGCAAGAAGAAATAGCATTTTTAAGAAGACACAAGAAGTGAAAGAGCATAGTCCTAGGTCATTCAGAGCAGAGGCAAACAACCCTAAGACACTTTAATCACCCTTGAGGTATTAGTTATATTTTTAAAATTACTTTTGTGAAAATTAGTTATATCTGCTATTATATTAATATATATTTGGATATTGCATATGAATGTATTATGTAGTTACATATATTTATACAATTTTTGGTTGTATTTGACAATTACTTTTGTAAAACTACAAACGACAATATCAGGTGTTACACATCCAACTCAAAAATAATTTTAGAATGTAACCAACAACCATGCTGACATATCTTTACACAATTTTTACAGAACTATATTGAAAAAAATAATAAATATATTGATGTGTATGGAACACATTTGGTGCTGTGGGCATTGTCTCATTTCATCTCATAAATTTATAAATGTTAAATAGATCCATACAAAACTGCCAATATGCAACTATTTTAATCTACAAAAAGGTATTTAAATTATCTGTAATTATAGATGTAGAAATTAATTAAAGAGAGATTAAGCCCAAGATTACATAATCAACAAATGGCAGCATCAGAATTTGAACCCCAGTCTGTCTTGATCACTGTGCTATTCAAACACACCAGTGATTATTATAATTCACTGTAATGATTTAAATTTTCTTATTTACTGAATTAATATATTTTACACTGGGGATAGTATACTTTCAAAAAATGCATATCCTAAAATCTAATCATGATGAAACATCAGATAAAATCAAATTGACAAACAGCCTGCAATATGAATAGCTGGTCATCTTTAAAATGTCAATGTCATGAAAAAGGGGGGGGAAAGGCTCAGGAACAGTTCAGTTCCAGATTAAACAAGGCAAGACTAAAGAGACAAAAACTAAACGGGCCGGGCGTGGTGGCTCACGCCTGTAATCCTAGCTCTCTGGGAGGCTGAGGCGGGCGGATTGCTCGAGGTCAGGAGTTCAAAACCAGCCTGAGCAAGAGCGAGACCCCGTCTCTACTATAAATAGAAAGAAATTAATTGACCAACTAATATATATATAAAAAAAAAATTAGCCAGGCATGGTGGCGCATGCCTGTAGTCCCAGCTACTCGGGCGGCTGAGGCAGAAGGATTGCTTGAGCCCAGGAGTTTGAGGTTGCTGTGAGCTAGGCTGACGCCACGGCACTCACTCTAGCCTAGGCAACAAAGCGAGACTCTGTCTCAAAAAAAAAAAACTAAACAGAATGTCATTAGAACAAATTGGTGAAATTTAAATGCTGTCTACAGATTTTAAAATAGTAATATATAAATGTTTATTTCCTGATTTTGATTCATGTACTGAGGCTGTATAACTGACATCTTTATCCTTAGGAAATTTACATTGAACTATTTAAGGATAAAGGGGCATAATACTTGCAACTTACTCTCAAATGGTTCAGCACGAGAAAAACATATATAAAGAATAATAAAGCAAATGTGGCAAAATGTTAACTGTCAATATGAGTGAAGAATGTTCAGAAGATCTTTGTACTATTCTTATAACTTTTCTATATATTTTAAATTATTTCCAAATGAAAAATAAAGTAGAAACAAAAGAAAAAATGCATTTTAGAAAAAGATTCTGTATACACTAACATGAAATTCATCAAGTTTAAATTTTCTCCCAAGTTTCAGGACATATCAAATGTTTACCCAAAAAAAAAGTTTACCAAATGACTACTACATTGTGTCTGATACAAAATAAGTACAACATACGGTTTCCATTCTCAAGTATTCCATTTAGCTGGGGTGACAAAAGTAAATACACAATACTTTTATAAGAAATGTCACAAAGCAGTATAAGAGTAATCATCAAATGAGTGACAGAGGCAGTAAGTGCTAGAAATATAGATGGGGAAAAAAGATTATGATGGACAAGAGTGATCCTACTGAAAAAAGATTTGATTTGGGTCTTAAGCCTATGCAGAAGATGGCTAGCAAAAAAAGATAAAGAAGAAAATTCCAAAGTGGTAGAATATTTATAGATAAACAAGTAACAGAGATTGACTACACAGTCTATTAACAAAGGAGAATAAAAATCAAGGAAGGCTGGGGCCAAATTACAGAGGGCTTTGAATTCTAACCCAAAGAAAATTGGATTTCATACTATAGGCTATAGCTAACTACTAAATGATCCTGACATAACAACTTCTACATTTCTGTCTAGAATCTGACTGATTCACTCAACTTGACAATTTCTTTAAAAAACTTTTTCTTTTGCACAAATAGATCTTTTGATTCCTCCACTTGAGTACCTACTGATTCAGGCCACACTGCATAGCATTTAAAATGAAACATTCATTGAGTCCTTATTATGGATTAGCCAAGCCAGAGAAATTGGCCAATCCTTTAAAAGACCATCTAATGCAACGTCTTCTATATCTATAATTGTTACCAGTCGAAGCGAAATTAGTTTACTTTTAATATATCTCTTTTCCTTACCAAATATAAAAATGTAAAATTTTGCTGATAAACTTCATTATGGGTAAGGACAGATTTTTATTTTATTAGTGTTGATTTGCTAACATTAAAAATTTTCATTAAACATTTTAATTCAGAATCATCTATCAGTGATCACATCTGGAAGTGGTTTTTGTTGTACATAAGCCAAACTTACACTAAATTCACTCTATGAGGTCAAGTTTATAGATGTCAAATTGTAATCTAAGAAGCCAATTTTGTAAATTCTGCATGAATCATCTTTTTTGAAAACCCTTCAATTTATTTCTAACAACCTTTTCCTTAACAAAAGAATTAAATTACCTCAGCACCTAATATACAAAAAGAAAAGGCCTAGAATCAAAGTTTTTTTGATGATTACAGAACAAAATGGCAATTTATTGCAAATGACTGAGATGAATATTTACAATTTCTAAAAACACAATACAGTAATGGTAAAAACTGTAATATTAAATAAAGGGTCCCATAATCTTAGCCATTTCATGAATATCTGCTGCAAAGAACATTTTTGCCTATGGCCCGGCGTGGTGGCTCACACCTGTAATCCTAGCTCTCTGGGAGGCTGAGGCGGGCGGATCGTTTGAGCTCAGGAGTTTCGAAACCAACCTGAGCAAGAGCGACCCCGTCTCTACTATAAATAGCAAGAAATTAATTGGCCAACTAATATATATAGAAAAAATTAGCCGGGCATGGTGGCGCATGCCTGTAGTCCCAGCTACTCGGGAGGCTGAGGCAGAAGGATCGCTTGAGCCCAGGAGTTTGAGGTTGCTGTGAGCCAGGCTGACGCCTCAGCACTCACTCTAGCCTGGGCAACAAAGTGAGACTCTGTCTCAAAAAAAAAAAAAAAAAGAACATTTGCCTAGGCTTATATGCCATGTGTATAGCAAAGGCTGTAAGTAATTATCCTTGAAATTTTTATTTCTCTACCCATGTCTACACAGTACTAATACCTCTATTCTAAATCTTAACAGTCTTATTCACCTAGCATTGTTCATCTCACTAAGGAATAATACTGTGTTAAAATTGGTTTTTTAGACTAGCACAAATGATGCTCCATGTGATACTTATCACTTTAAAGCAGAACAGTTGCTCATTTGAAATCTTATAACTCATTATCTTGGTCTATAACACAAGCTCTTATCCTTCATCTCTTTCCCATCACATTATACTCCTTAGCTTCATGGAAACTGATGTTAATACTCCTCCATTTTCTTTCCATCTATCAACCTTTAATTACCTTCAATTAGTTCCCTATCCAGCCTAGACGCCCCCTCCACATACAAGATATATTACTTCAACCATTCATTGCAATACCTTCAACTTTTGGCCCCTAGTTCTCACCACACCACTGTGCTTTTGCAAGTTTTGTCCCCCAAAATACCAGATCAACTCGACTACCCAGGTTTTCTGTTCCCACACGAATATTACAGAGACAGACACAGAGACGGACGGGGGAGGGAATGAGAATATATACTTGCAACAAGACTACCACAAAATCCATGATCATCAAATTCATCTTGGTCTCTCTACATTTCCCAAGTGAACTCCAACTCCCATTAGCCTCAGTAACTATTTCAAATCTTCACTATTCTCCTCCAGCTTTCATCTCTACTACTTCCACCCCATACTTACTCTCAGAATGTATCGTCACTTCCTCTTACAAAGACAAAATAGAAGACTTCAGGTAGAAATACCCCTCCCCAAATTAGCATCCTTACCTCCTTTTCTCCCAACTCCTTAAAATAGGTGTCTCTTTGGTTAAACCAATCCTTCCCCCAGTGCTCTGTAGTACACCTCCTACTACTATCTGTATGCCTGTCATACATGCACACTCTCTCAGATCTGACCTATCCACTGGTCATTTGCCCTCAGTTTATAAATACAGGATGTCCCAAAAGTCACCATACATGGGGATAATGAGAAATTGTAGCTAAATCTACTTTATTTTCCTTTGTATAGGAAAATTTTGTTAAAATTTCATAATGAGGCCAGGGTGGTGGCTCACGCCTGTAATCCTAGCACTCTGGGAGGCCAAGGCAGGAGGATCACTCAAGGTCAGGAGTTTGAGATCAGCCTGAGCAAGAGCAAGACCCCGTCCCTACTAAAAATAGAAAGAAATTAGCTGGATAACTTAAAATATATAGAAAAAATTAGCTGGGCATGGTGGCGCATGCCTGTAGTCCTAGCTACTTGGGAGGCTGAGGCAGAAGGATTGCTTAAGCCTAGGAGTTTGAGGTTGCTGTGAGCTAAAGCTGACGCTACAGCACTCTAGCCCAAGCTACAGAGCAAGAGATTCCATCTCCAAAAAAAAAAAAAAAAAGAAATTTGAAATGAATATTTTGTAAATAAAGGTAACAGAGCTATAATTTCCCATATTCCCCCTGTAGACGTTTGGGATGCCCTGTATATTCATGTTTCTAACAACTAAAAAAAGTTCACACTCAATTTTAAGTCAGACTCCCTCTAGTTCCCACAAGAAGCTCTGGTAGGAATAAGCTACGGTTGTTTTGACATTTCTATTTTCCATTCACCACCTACCCTGTAGCAAACTACTCTCTACAATTCCACTGATAACCTATTAATAATAACCTAATTTAATTCTCACAACAACCCAATCCTCACTTTACAAATAGTGCACAGAAAGATTACATAACTCGCCAAAGGATACAAATTAGTAAATACAGGAGCCAAGATTTATACCTAGGCACTGTGACTGAAGCCCAGATTCTTACAGGCACATATATTATTCCTCTAATTTTACTTTATTAATCCTGGCTAAAGGAGTACATAAGTTGGGGGAGGGAAGGAATCTTGAATTATTTCCAGAACTGTAATCTTTATCAACAGCAAATGACACATATATTGGCTTAACTGACATTTATTCACTATTTTGCTACATGTTCACTGGTTTCTTCTGAAATGTCAGTAAATGATTACTTTCAAATGTTTGTTTTTTAAGATAAAATATCCACTACTAAAATATATTTCCCAGATATTTAAAATTAAAGTTATTCATTTACTGAATAGATTTACAATTTATGCCTTAGTTTTTTTCTAAAGACTATTTCTGATTTACTGATGGAGATTTTCATTTTTTAAAAAAATATTATTCTATTATTTAGCTAAGTAAGTCTTAAAATATATCTTTGCAAACAACTCTTATCAACTTGTCATTTTTATTGCCTATATTTATATTTTTGTTTTTTATTCTTTACCATCATCAATTTTTCTATTAACACGTTAAAAGGGCTCAATTTAATTCCTTAAGCCAACATTTACTTAGAATCCTCTAGCATGGCTGCTTTTCATTTTTGTATACCTCTTATACGGTATTTATTTTGTGGCCTACAAAAACACTGTACATAAATAAGTGAAATTTACTTTTTCAAAGTCCAGAGGCACTTGTATTAATCTTATATTATAAAGATAAAGAATGGGACGTTCCTTTTCTTTCTCACAGAGGGCAGGGCAGGGTGGGGGCAGGGATGGTTACAGTATTAGGTATTACAGAAAACTCTTCCAGTCTCTCTATTCCACAAACCCATGCCTCCTCCTCTGGGGATGCAGTGGGGTGAGGGGTCGGGGGTAGTTACTAATTTGATGGGTTAGAGTCCAAAGCTTTCCTTGGACCTCATTTGTAACAAGAAGGATTAAAATTACTCGATAGAAAACAGGGCCATCTCCTATCTCACTATAGCTCTTGGCCAGGCTCTTTGTTAGGCTGAAGACTAGGTGCATAAGGCAGGCCTGTAATTTTCCTGCTAGCTGCCAGATTAAGTGTATTCAGAGTAGACATGGCAGATTGAACTCTCTCCACAGGTGAAGCCCACAGTCTATAGATTTGTTGGTGATTGTAGGAGACTCTCAACTTGTTCTTAGAGCCACACTGTGTTCTCAAATCCTGCTATTATCAGAGTCTAAACTTTAGAAAGATCAGGGTATCTGCCTTATGTTAGGTCCATTATTATATGTTAGAACCTGAAGACAGAAGGGCCAAATGACTGTTCTCCTAACTTCAATATTTACTATAAACAAATGTCACCAGATGACAATCATAATAACAATACTACAATGAATTGAGCACATATTAAGTGCTACTCTTTTATATGTCCTTTTAATCCTGATCCTGCAAGATAAATATTTTTATCCAAATTCATTAATGAATAAATGTATGAATTCACTCATTAATGACTGAATAAATATAAGGCTGAGAAGTTAAGTATTTGCCCAAGCTTCCAAAGCTAGTAAATTTTATGAGAAAGGTTCAATTTCAAATCTCTATGAATCCAAAATTCTCAGTCAATTCTAATACTCAATTTGATGAAAATAAAATATTTCATCTAAGTTTAGTCAGAGTATGACCAATATTTAAATAATCATCAAAGACACATTTGTCTGCGAGGAAAAGGGAATAACTGATCCTGTAACATTTGGTTAATGAAGTACTAGGTTCTACAGAGAATTCAGTTATTGAAAAATAATTAACTTTAATAACACTTGGTGCAATAAAGCTTGGAGGAAAAAAATCTCCAATAACCTGATGCTCCATTTCCGTCCAGGCTTCCTGTAGTAAATATGTAATGTTGCAATAAAGCTCCTTGCAAAATGAGTCATCTTGAACCAAATATAATCAACAAGATAATGATTAACCAAAAGCTGGCACCAATCCTAACAGAGTAATATAATTCAAATTCAGCCTCTTAAAAGATAACTCATGTTTAATGCTGGTATCTCAGAAATGTAAGCCAATGATTGAGTTTATATAATGTGTCTGTATATAGGCAGAAGCACACACAGACTTACATTTTAAATTTTCTTATGTCTTAAATTTTTATAATTATCATCATTTACCCATTTACCCACAAATGTGTAAACAACAAATGGACTTCATAGTGTCAAATCTACGTTTCCCACTCTATACAAAATTCTAAAAAATTATTTCCTAGTATTTACTAAAAGTAATGTGTTTTTGCTTACTTTACTATGGTATAAAAACTGAGCATATCACATTAGGCACTATATTACTATAAATACTGTATCCTTAAAAATGTAATAATACACTGTCTTTCAGATAAAATTAGTGAATTATCACATAGGGCATATACTCTAATGCTTTATCTGGTAGCTCGATGGAGTTATCCTATGCTCACTTACTTCAGAGTAATGACACAAATCTACCAAATACTAAAACAGGTTAGGAGAAATACACTTGACGACCATAAAATAAAGCCAAATTAACTGGATCCTGAAGAAATAAACCCATAATTGTGAACTCAAAAACACACTTTCTAGAACTAATGATTTAGCTAACCATGTAAATACTTGGAAAGAAACAGTAATTTTACAATGTAAATTTAATTGGTAAGTAAAGCAAAGTCTTTAACAAAAAGTGATGTTTGTTGCCATTCGTAAGGATATTGCTAATGAAGAAAACAAACTTTAACCCTTATGCCACACACAAAAATTAATTTGAAGTAGATCACAAACCTAAAAGTCAAGTACTACTAGGCCTAAAATACAAATGATAAATTAGACTTAATCAAAGTTATAAATGCCTATTCAATCAAAAGACATCATTAAGAAAATAACTAGGCGAGCCACGATGTGGGAGAAAATAGTCACAGAATATATAACTGACAAAAGATTTGTATCCATAGTACCTACATTCAACAAGTTAACTATAAAAATATAAATAATACAGTGGAAAAAAATTTGAAGTGAAAAGTAAATAATTGAAAAATATACAAATATAATTTGCCTAATCTTATATTTAAAAGGACTTATCTGGTTTCACCAAATATCACAATTTTCAACAAATCAATAACATTAGAAATTAAAAGTTTATGATCACTTTTTGCATATGTTTATATAGTCTGTAATGATGAATTACAAATGATTTGAAATTAGTAAAACATGAACTGCCCTAAAAATGGTAAAAGGGAGCCAGGCATAGTGCCTCAAGCCTGTAATCCTAGCACTCTGGGAAGCCGGGGCTAGAGGATCACTTGAGCTCAGGAGTTTGAGACCAGCCTGAGCAAGAGCGAGAGGCCATGTCTACTAAAAAAATATATAAAGAAATTAGCCAGACAACTAAAAATAGAAGAAAAAAAATTGGTGGCGTATGCCTGTAGTCTCATATACTTGGGAGTCTGAGGCAGGAAGATTGCTTGAGCCCAAGAGTTAGAGGTTGCTGTGAGCTAGGCTGACGCCACAGCACTCTAGCCTGGGAAACAGAGGGAGACTCTGTCTCAAAAAACAAAAACAAAAAAACAAATTAAAAATAGTAAAAGTAGTAAAAGAAAAATTCTACAATCATCTGAAAATAAAGTAATGTCAACACATTTAAATGAAAAGAGGCCAAAACTTAAAAGAACATAAATCATTTTAGTTCTCACTATAGCACCAGATTGGGTTTGACCTTAAGAAATAAAATTGCAACAGCAATTTATTTCCTAAGAAAATTTTCCAATGTCAGTTTAAACAAATACACAGCAGACATAATTTTAAATGCTTTTCCTCTTTTTATTCTTCACCCCCCCAAACCACCTTTAATTTTTCCTTCAGTAGAATTGTGTGTACATTTTGTAGTACAGCCATACATTTACTGACAAGGGATACAGTCTGAGAAATGCATTGTTAGGCAATTCCATTGTGCAAACATCATAGAGCGTACTTTTTTGTTTTAAGAGATAGAGTCTCACTCTGTCACCCATGGAATACAGTGGCACAATCACTGCAGCTTCACATTCCAGGGTTCAAGTGATCCTCTCTCCTAAACCTCTCAAGAAGCTGGGACAATAGGCACATACCATCACAACTGGCTAATTTTTTTCTTTTTATATTTTTAAGAGATGGGAGGGTCTCACTATGTTCCACAGGTTGGCCTTGAACTCTTGGCCTCAAGCAATCCTCCCACCTCAATGTCTCAAGTAGCTGGGGTTACAGGCACCAGCCACCATGCCTGGTCAAAAAATATACTTAACAAACCTAGATGGTATAGCCTACTATACACATCTAGGCTATACGTATAGCCTATTGCTCCCAGGCTATAAACTTATACCACCTGCTGAATACTGTAGGCAACTACAACACAATGGTAAGTATATGCATATGTAAACATATTTAAATACAGAAAAGATACAGTAAAAATACATATTATAATCTTATGGGATTACAACTGTATATGCAGTCTGTCACTCATGGAAATGTTATATGGCACATGACTGTATTTACTATGAAGCATACTGTACTGTAGCTAAAGAGTAACATTTGGCTAAAAGTAGCCAACCAGCCAAATATGTTAATTCCTGCAGCACTGGAGCCATACTTTCTACAATCTAAGAGACTGCAAAGCAGTTTTACATCTGGCAAGTTTCACCTACTACTCTTCCAGATTAGCAAAACTCTGAATGCTTTTTACAGATGCCCCAAAAATCTCAGTATCTCTAGATAAGGACTAGAAAAAACTGAAAATGATGAAAACTGAGAAAGCAGCAACTGCTTTATTTCTCACAATCTTTCTAGGTTTTCAAATTCTTGCAGAAGCCAGTTATTCTAGCAAAACACACTCAAATGTTAATATCTGAGGTTTTTAAATGATCCTCACCTATTTCTTATCTAGCCCTTCATGTTGCTATAAAAGAAACAGGAGATGACTAAGATTTTTGCCACAAAAACAGTCTAGTATTTGAGGGACTGGTGTGGTCAGAGTATGTACTTTTAAAAAGAAAAGAGTAACTTTCGCCAAGGTATAAGACCTAGACTATTGGGAAAATGACACTCAAAACTGAGGATTCTTAAAATTCAACTTGAAATGGTGATAAAACAAACAATTAAGTGGCAATGAGAAACAGAGCATGGGAAAGAGAACTGAGTGATACTCACAAATATGTAAATTAACAGAGCATAAAAATCAATAAACTAAACAATATAAATGGACACAATTTGGGATGGCTATTCAACTCATAATTCCCCCAGGTGGCCATGTCTGTGCTACCCTTTCCATTCATTTGAGAAACTACTCACTCCTCCTCCTCCTATTGTTCTAACATCAGTTCTAAATGAGAACTGTTATCTTCATACATGACCCTGCCCTTTCAGTACATAATGATTAACAGTGGAATGAAAAAGTCCTGCTCTAGAATTTCTCAAACTGTGTAGTGTTGAGGGAATGAAACTTTGAGGATGCAGTTCCAGAGCTAATGGTAGCCACGACCCTTGTTGCTGGAGAAAGCTTATTTCAAAGAATAAAGCCAACATATACAGAGAAATGGAGGCAGAGACAGAACGTTCTAATGATAATGTATACCTTATCCTCAATTATGCACATAATGTATATTTTATTTTATGCTAAGCATGATACTTCTCACAGTTATTGCAAGAATTTTTTAAAAATAATGAATATGAAGGTACTTTGTAAACTCTACGTTTATCAGGGCTTATTATTCAGCGAATGTAATCATTTTTACTTTCAATAAAAAAGTATGGGCCAGGCACAGTGGCTCACGCCTATAATCCTAGCTCTCTGGGAGGCCGAGGCAGGCGGATAGCTTGAGGTCAGGAGTTCGAAACCAGCCTGAGCAAGAGCAAGACCTTGTCTCTACTATAAATAGAAAGAAATTGTTTGGCCAACTAAAAATATATAGAAAAAATTAGCCGGGCATGGTGGCATATGCCTGTAGTCTCAGCTACTTGGGAGGCTGAGGCAGTAGGATCACTTGAGCCCAGGAGATTGAGGTTGCTGTGAGCTAGGCTGACGCCACGGCACTCACTGTAGCCTGGGCAACAAAGCGAGACTCTGTCTCAAAAAATAAAAAATAAAAAAATAAAAAAGTATGCACATTTAAACACATATTAAGTAGAAAAGGTATGCAATAAAATTCAATGTAAGATATGATTGCAACCATAAAACAAATGCACAAGACCAGAGGTCAGCAAACTATTGCTGGGCAGCCAAATCTGGTCTCCTATCTGTTTTTGTATGGCCTGTGAGCAAAGAATGTTTTTTACATTTTTAAATGTTTGGGGGGGAAAAAATCAATAAAAGAATATTTTACAATATGTGAAAATTACATAAAGTTAAAGTTTCAGCATCCATAAATAAAGTTTTACTGGAACACAAGCACATTCGTTTACATATCGTCTACAGCTGCTTTCATGCTACAACAGAGTTGAGTGGCTACCTGTACAGAAAGTTTGCTAACCTCTACATATTGACTATAAAGATACACACCAAAACACTTAAAATAATTGTATAAGGAAGGTAGGATCATAAGTAATTTCATCTTGTCTCTACCTTCCCAATGTCTGAGATGTGACATCACTTTTTATAAAAACAAAACTTTAAATAAAAAAAAATTTTCATGCTATATAATAGCTTCTGATTTCCCCTCATCTACCATGTAGTTCATCCAATTTATCTAAGTCTTCCCCACCTCAGTAAATAGTATTACCAAGTTGATCAAGCTAAAATACCAACAGTCATCCATAATTCATTCCTTACAGCATGCATTCACCAAGCACATCCATATGCCCTTCAAAACATACTCCAAATCCCCAGTCACATGATCTCTCACCACTTCTGTAAGAACCTCCTAATGCGCCAGGCATGGTGGCTCACATCAGTAATCTCAGCACTTTGGAAGCCAAGGTGGAAAGACTGCTTGAGGCCAGGAGTTCGAGGCCAGCCTGGGCAACACAGCTAGACCTCCATTTCTACAAAATAAATTTTTAAAAATTAGCTGGGCATTATGGTGCACATCCATAGACCCAGCTATTCAGGAGGCTGAGGCAGGAGGACTACTTGAGTCCACAAGTTAGTTCAAGGCCACAGTGAGCTATCATGCCACTGAACTCTAGCCTGGGTGACAAAGCAAGACCCTTGTCTCTTTAAAAACAAAACCAAACCCTCCTAACTATGATTTGACATTGTGGAGAGAATGAGAAAGAAGGCACTTAAGGTTGTAAGGAACAGAAGGTCTGGTAATATAAAAGAGTATAGATAACACACACATACTCAAATGATCTAAAACTTAAGTTCTATCACGCTTGTTCTCATTTTGGCAAGAACATCTTTAATTCCTCAAATAGTTTTTTCAAGGAATCTTTCTGCTTTCATTTAACAAATCTTGCTGCTTCTTTCCTGCATTTCTAAATTGAAAATGAAACTATGAATACCTATTCTGGATGTAAAACAACCACTAAACAAAAACTAAGCCCAATTTTGATTTCTTAAAGTGTCTTGTGATATTAGTGACCAAGAAAATGGATTGTCTTCACATAGCTCTATACTTTAATTAAATAAAATGCAGTTACTGAATCATTCATAAAACACTCATTCTCCAATAGTCAACATAAGTGGACAGTAGTAAATGAAAGAAGTATGGAACAGTATAAAGGCATGACTTGGGCTTTAGTGCTTTATCACCCTAAATGTATGATCTCAAACCAGTCTTCTTAAACCTTATCTTACAGAGTCTCCTCATTTGTAAACATGGATATTAATACCTGCTCTATCTAACTCCTAAGACTGTTAGGAAATCATGTTCTCTGAAGTAATTTTAAAAGTAAACTCTACAAGGCGTGGAGATTGCTTAAAGGCCCGGAGTTCAAGACCAGCCTGAGCAAGAGTGAGACCTTGTCTCTCTAAAAAAGAAAAATTAGGCCGGGCGCGGTGGCTCACGCCTGTAATCCTAGCTCTCTGGGAGGCCGAGGCGGGCGGATTGCTCGAGGTCAGGAGTTCGAAACTAGCCTGAGCAAGAGCGAGACCCCGTCTCTACTATAAATAGAAAGAAACTAATTGGCCAACTAATATATATAGAAAAAATTAGCCGGGCATGGTGGCACATGCCTGTAGTCCCAGCTACTTGGGAGGCTGAGACAGAAGGATCGCTTGAGCCCAGGAGTTTGAGGTTGCTGTGAGCTAGGCTGACGCCACGGCACTCACTCTAGCCTGGGCAACAAAGCGAGACTCTGTCTCAAAAAATAAAAAAATAAAAATAAAAAAAAATAAAAAAAAATAAAAAAAGAAAAAAGAAAAATTAGCTGGGGTTGGTGGCATGCACCTACAGTCCTAGCTACTAAGAAGGGTAAGGCAGGAGCATCGCTTGAGCCCAAGAGCTTGAGGCTGCAGTGAGTTATGACGACACCACTACACTCTAGCCTGGGCAACACAGTGAGATCATCTCAAAAAAAATAAAAAGTCAACTCTATAGTAAATATAAAATGTTAATAACTAACAACCATTGAAATATATCATTTTTCTCTGTCTACAAGCTTTTAAATTTATTTCCTTTATTTTTCAAATATAAAAAATTTTAATTGAAACCTTTACAATTCTAATAATTAAGACAATGTGAGGTATTTGCTTAATGATAAACATAGAAATTAAGAGAACAGGATATGGAGTCCAGAACTACATCCATACATATGTGGATCTATTGATTTTCAGCAAAGGTGCCAAGGCAATTCAATGGAGAAAGGCCAATATCCCCCCCCCCCCAGTACCATCTGAGGAGAAAGGCCAATGTTTTCAACAAAGGGGTATCAATGCGCAAATAAATCAACCTTGACCATTACCTCATACCATGTACAAAAATTAACTCTAAAGGCATCACAGACCTAAAAATAAGATCTGAAACTATAACCTTTTAGAAGAAAATAATGGAAGAGAATCTTTCTGACCTTGGGTTAGGCAAAAAAAAAAAAAAAAAATCCTTAAAATAGGACACAAAAAGTATGAACTACAAAAGAAAACAATAAGTTGAACTTCATCAAAATAAACTGATATAATGGATTTCATCAAAATAAAAAATCTTTCACTCTTCCAAAGACACTATTAATTAATAAAAAGGCAAGCTAGAGACCAGGAGAAAATATTTGCAAAACACATTCCTGATAAGGACTATGTCCAAAACAAGTAAAATACTCTCCAAAATTTAACAATAAGATAATCAATTTTTAATAAATAAGCACCAGGTAGGCAAATCCAGAGACTGAAAATAGATTAATAGTTGCTAGGAGCTGGGGAGAGAAATGTATGCAAAGATTCACTGCACCTTTATTCATAACAGCCAAAAACTGGTAACAACTGAAACGTCCATCATCTGGTGAATGAATAAACTGATTGTGGTACAGTCATACAATGCAATATTACTCAGCAATAAAAAGGAACGAACTATTAAAACACAACACGTGAATGAATCTCTAAAGCATTAATGCTAAGTAAAAAACATAAAAGACCACAGATTATAAGATTCTGGTCATTTAAAACTCAAGAAAAGACAAAATATGGTGATAGAAAGCAGATCACCATATTGGTTGCCAGGAACTGTGGGTGGAGAGAAGGGACTGACTACAAACAGGCATGAGGGAACTTTTTTAGAGTAATGGAAACAGTCTCTTTTATTTTAAGATGGCATCTTGCTAAGTTGCCCAAGCAGGACTTGAACTCCTGGGTTGAGGTGATCCTCCCACCTCAACCTTCCAGGTAGCTAGGACTACAGGTGTGCACCACAACTCCTGGGTCTGTTCTAATCTTAATTGTGGTAGTAGATGCACAACTATATACATTTTTTTGAGACACATCATATTCCTAAAATTGGAATATTTTACTGTATGTAAAGCATAGCTCAGTAAAGCTGATTTAAAAATTTTGAAAACTCAAAAATACTCTGTAGTTCTACTCTGTTTCACTAAAACCAAGAAATGAGATGCTCTATGCTGTTTTAAGACAAATAACTGTGAGAATTTACTATCAAAAATGCATTTTAAGGCCAGGTGTGGTGGCTCACGCCTGTAATCCTAGCACTCTGGGAGGCCAAGGCGGGTGGATTGCTCAAGGTCAGGAGTTCGAGACCAGCCTGAGAAAGTGCGAGACTCCGTCTCTACTATAGATACAAAGAAATTAATTGGCTAATATATATATACATATAAATTAGCCGGGCATGGTGGCACATGCCTGTAGTCTAAGCTACTCGGGAGGCTGAGGCAGGAGGATTGCTTGACCCCAGGAGTCTGAGGTTGCTGTGAGCTAAAGCTGACACCATGGCGCTCTAGCCCAGGCAACAGAACTGAGACTCTGTCTCAAAAAAAAAAAAAAAAAAAAAAAAAATGCATTTTATCTGATAACAAAAATGACAAATTCCCTAGGAAAAAAGTATACCCAGTTTTAAATAAGTTCAATGAAGTTTGATAAGAATAGCTGATTACCTTATCCAGGGTTAAACAAAATGTCAGTGATGTGGGGTAGGAACAGATTAATAAGCAGAGCAAGAGTCTCAAAACCATGCTCTAAAAACATTTTCTCATATACTCTGAGGAATGTGTCTTTATCTTTTTTATTATTTTTCACATTCTTTAATTTTCCTTAAGGCAATATGGCAAGTCTGTCAACTTAAGTCATTAAAAACATTTACCTTATACTTAAAAGAATTTTTTCCAAATGTAAACGGAAAACTTTCAAAAATTCAAAAGTCAAATTCATTCTGCATCCAGAATGAATAAACCTGCGCTTACTACACACAAAAAAGTGCACAGTAACATAGTTCAGGACCTCCTTAAAGTTATTTTGGTTATATATTTTTCTTTGGCAATTATAAACTATTTGGAAAATAGGAAAAGTGATTTAACCCAAAGTAGGCAGGTAGCACTATTCCCAGGTAAAATGAGACTTAGCAAAGTTCAGTAAAAAGAGCACAGACTTCAGAGTCCAAATTCTAGTTATTTCACTTATAGCTTCTCTGAGCCCTTTTCAACTGTGAAACAGTGATAACATTCAGAATTACTATCAGCACCTGAGATTATATGCATAAACTGCCTAACATGTAAGAGTCTTGTCAATTTTCCCTCCTTAATTTTAAATCTGTTCATATCTCCTATTCTAATGAGGAAGAAGGAAGAGAGACTTGTTTTAGGCCCTTATCATGTCTTTCCTAGATTACTACAAAAGCTCCAAGTTGATATTCCCATTTTCAGCATTGCCTGCTCCAATTCATTCTCCACAATACCAGCTGACTAAACTTCCTAAAATCTGATTATGTTGCTCCTCTGTTTAAAAGTCCTTCAGTGGTTACTCCATCACCTTCAGGACCAAAGTTGAACTCTTAAGCATGACATTCAAGATCCTCAATGACATGGCCTTTGCTTATCTCTCTAGCTCTCATCTCTCTTCACTATACTAAATTACTAATCTGTGCTTAGCAGTTCCCTATAGACCCCAAGCTGTGTTCAGCTCATCCTCTCTAACTGCTTAGGATTAAATCCCAGCTCTATCACAAGTTTATCTTAAACAGGGGATGGAAAACTTTTTTCTATAAGGAACCAGACAGTAAAGACTTTAGGCTCTATAGACCATTTGCTCTCCATTGCAACTACTCAATTCTGCCACTGTCGTGTAAAAGCAGCTATAGACAATCCCTCAATAAATGAGTGTGGCTGTGTTCCCATAAAACTTTAAGGATTCTGAAATTTGAATTTTGTAAAATTTATATATACTCAAATATTATTATGTTATTCCAGGACCAGTGATTTTCCCACTGTATCACAGATGTATCACTGCACAGGGAAAAAAACTAGATTACATAAAAATAAAAAATTCAAAAGAATCATATCAATTCACTGATCTTATGGTTTCTCCCATCAGCCAAAGTGTTTAGGTATTAAATATGAGAGCAGTTGCCACTCAAAAACCAGTATATTAGGTGCAATAAAAATTAAATCAAGTACAAGGCATATTCCTGTCCTTGAGAAATTTACTGCCTAATTGAAGAGACAAGATATATAAACACAAAATAGCTAAATAACAATTAAGTCTGTATATGACTTAACAATATAAGGCAAATGTATGATTGGTCTCTGAGTAAAACCAAAAGTGCTACAAGAATTCAGGAAAGAGGGAAAAAAATCCCTGTGGATTGATAATGGTCAAAGGAAGAGGTGGTAGGTACTTAAGCTGGTTCTTAATAGGAATTAGTAAGAGAAAAGGAAGATATTAAATTAATAATGATGTAAGAAGAAACAAGGTAGCAAGAAATGAGGCAAGAAAAGGGATACTGAGGGTATTCACATAAAATTCAAAAAAAAGAAGTAGTAAGGGGTGAGGCTAGAAAGGCAACTTGGAGTGAGATGACAGGACAACTTGGATACCAAGTTAAGAGTTTTATCTTACAGTAACCTGAAGTGAGTAAAAGTTCTTAAACTGGGGAGTGACAATGCTGAGAGATTAGAGACATGACAACAATTGCTGAAAAGTGAGTCAGAACACTTAAAACTGTATCAATGGTTTTTAAACTACTGAAACAGTTCCTTCTTCATTGCTTGGAAATAGTCACATCACACCCCCGAGTGTCATCAAAAAAAATCTAATCACCACCTATAGGTGCTACTACTAACCAACTCCTCAGAGATGAGCCAATAGCCCAAACCACTTTAGGTACCAAAGTAGGTGTTAAAGTCCGGAAAGAAAGAGGGCCAGAAGATTGAAGAGGTGACCTCATCCTGGTCACACAACCCACTGTTTGTCTCTACCGTCACCACCACCCACAAACAGCTGTTTGAAGTTCTCCACAGCATCCCAAGAATTCTCCTTAGTAACTGGATAGGGGTCCTGAATCCAGATTGATAAATAGTGACCTACAGTCACTAACCTGAAAAAAAAATAAGGTTTTACTGAAATACAGTCAAATTCTTCTATAAGGAAAAAATATTAAAACTGAAAGGAACTATATGCCCAAACATATAAAAGTAGTAAACCGAGGCGGGGTGGATTGCTGGAGGTCAGGAGTTCAAAACCAGCCTAAGCAAGAGTGAGACCCCATCTCCACTATAAATAGAAAGAAATTAATTATAATTGTATATAATTGCATACAATTAATTGGCCAACTAATATATATAGAAAAAATTAGCCGGGCATGGTGGCGCATGCCTGTAGTCCCAGCTACTCGGGAGGCTAAGGCAGTAGGATCGCTTGAGCCCAGGAGACTGAGGTTGCTGTGAGCTAGGCTGACTCCACGGCACTTACTCTAGCCTGGGCAACAAAGTAAGACTCTATCTCAATCAATCAATCAATCAATCAATCAATCAATCAATCAATCAGTGTTAAATTATTAGATTTTCATTCTTGAAGCCACGATTAATTTCAGTCACCAAAAAGTCAAGAGATATTACTATAACCATCATTCCCAAATGAAGGGTTGTAATAATAGGCTCAGGTTTATTCAATCTACTTAATAGTTACCCTTGAGGGTATTTTTTAAGTTAAAATTAAGATCTTTTTGGTCCTTTAGAAAGTTATAGTTGTGTAAAATATCCGACATAGTTCCTGACATCATAGTGCCTTTGCCTTGCTTCCCCTTCAATAAGTTATTCATATGAATCAAATTTATTAAAATGTAGTCCATAAATTATAATGTCAATGATTATTCCCTAAAGCAAGCATGCCACAGATCACAAGACTCAGCCTCAAAAGACATACAAAAAGCAAATATTATAGAAAACTACCATTTATACATGTAACAGAGAGGATACAAGTCCTTGAATTCACTGCCTTAAATTAGAATGACATCAGGAGGTCACAGATGATGATGGAACCCATGTAGGTTGAAAACTGCAACCCAAGTGAGTTCTACTGATAATCTGTCATTTTCTCAAGTGTTCAGGAGTAGGGGGGGAAATGGGAAAGTAAATGTCATTCCTCTAAACTGTTTCTAACAACTAAAAGGGACATTGTGATCAGATCTCTACTTTTCTGCTTAAACTCTAAACAAAAGACATGCATTTGGGAAAAAGAGGAAAAAGGAAAAAAGCTGGATGGTAGAGTCCTAAAGTAATATTCCATGTCCCCAAAGCTTCCTATACTTCACCAGCACAATTCCTATCACTGTATTTAAAAAGCTTACATTGTAAGATCCATATGGGCTTTGTTTTTAGCTGGAAGAATGCTGAGCACATACCAAGCATTCAATAAATATTTCCTAAATAAATACTGCCTGAATCCCTCCCAGAATTATAAGCCTCATGAGAGCAAGAATTGAGTGGCTTATTCACCAATTTTCCACCACACTTAGCAGTGTTATGATCCACAGAAGCTAATCAAAACTTATCTACTTAATAAAAGTGCATCTATTATTCACCAGGAATTATAAGTGGCATATATAAGACTGAAATCCATAACCTTAGTCCCATTATATTATTAATAGCATGCACTAATGAACCAAGATAAGGAGTTTCAGTACATAGTCAATTAAATCCCATTCGCAAATATTCACAATTAAAAAGTTCAAAAAAATTCAAATATTGATTACTTTTCCAATCAACTCTCTTTATTCTAAACTTTATTCCCCAATATTTTATCTCTAATAATCCACAATACTATATCCTAAAAATTGAGAAATTATTTGTACTAGAAATATTGCCACACTAATGGTAACAGGAGATCAAAGAAATAAGATGAATGCCAAGAGGTACTCAAAGCATTGAAAAGCTATTTGCCCCAACTAAACTGAAAACAGGATATCCTTCAAAGTTTTCTAAAAACTAAAAACGTCCCCTCCCATTCACTTGTCAACAGTAGTTAGTTATGACACTTTTCTGAAACAGACAGTTCAAAGAAAAATGCAAACAAATTTTGTCATTTGCTCTGAAGTGTCACTTAAAGATCAGCATAGTCAATTCAAGATCAGCATGCAAGAGTCAAAAATGATTTCAGGAAAAATGATATCAATACTGAACAGCTCTGCTTTAAAACAGGAAGTTATCTCAACTTTAGGAAGTCATCAATTTGGAAAGTCAGAAAAAGTACACTCTCTGGAAAAAAATTTTAAAAAGGAGATAAGTTCTGACCTTGTACCTAATGAAAAAAAAAAGGAGATAAGAATTGCATTTTTACTATGGAGTATGAGAAGAAAAATACAGCATAATCTGACTGCAATATACTAATAGCTCACCGACCCACAGATTTACCTGATTATCTTAAAAGAAAATACAGAGAGCATAAATGGTCTATAATGCAATATATATATACACACACACACACATATATTATCAGGTTTGTGAGCTAAAAGCTTATGCATTTTGTTAAGAACTTCATTCAGAAGTCAATTACTTTACTCAGAGAAACATCTGGTATCTTGTTATTCACGTTATCACAAACATTATGAGTATTAAGCATGAACATATTACTGTAGGTGCTATACCATACAATTTAAATAATCATAGGCCTTGATTTCAGAGTTCTTCTTTTCTGAGGCTCAAAATAATCCTTATATAAATCAAACAAGCTTTGTTACCTAGTTTCCCAGCCCACAGAAGAAAGGAATTTTATTTAAATTTTATTTTATTTAAAATTGGAAATAAAAAGAAAGGCTAGACTAGAAACACTAACCTAGCCAGTAGCAACAAGTACCTCCAAAGGCTAGAATATCATTTCATGATAAAATGAACCATAACTTCTTGGAGAAATAAATAGCTGATAGCAGGACTGGAGCAGGACATGTAAAAGGTAAGTTTGGAACATCTTGTCCAATCAGAAAACAAGAAAGACTACTAGGGTCAGGACTCAGAAGCCAATTTAAAGATGCACCCAACAAACCAAAGATGGGAAAATCTGAGAACCAAAAAGAATAATAGCTGTGGCAGACAATACATAAAAAAAATCTATGGGTTTCAATTTAAAGGGCATATGGAAGACTAACACATTAAATAACACTAAAGGATATATTTAATTAGCACTGTGTTAAACTCTATAGAACAAAAGACATAGTTTAACAAACTGCGAAGGAAAAAGGGCAAGGGAATACACAGATTGAGTCACAGTAATCAAATGCAATGTACAGATCTTGTTTAACACATTAACTGCCATGTGAGTTGTATTTAACTCACGCTAGTTTTGAGCCCAGGGCTTTGTGAGGTATATGTAACTCACGTCTCTTCATCTTGGGAGCTGTGTGAACTATTTTCCAAATTGCATATATTCACAAACAGAAAACAATAAAAAATAACAAAATTTTCATTAAATTCAAAAGGATCATTTTGTTTTCAAAGTTTTTATTCTATTTTTGTAATAAAATACCGTGGCCCCAGGGAAAGTATTTTTTTTCTAGTGTGGCAGTCAATGTATTCAATCCTGACATAAAGGAACCAATGTAGCATTAACACTCAAGAGACAATTAGGGATATTAAGAAATTACTGTCAAATTTTAGGTCTGATAATGAAAGAAGAGTCTTTCTCTTCTAAGAAATATAAACTCAAGTGAGATTTTAAAAACAAAATAAACAGAGGAAAAGGTAAAGCACACTGACACTAGGTGACAAGCAACAAGGAAGACAGTTAGAAAACTGTCTAGTTGTAACTGCATAGTCATTTAGTGTATGGATTAAATGGCCCCATACAAACAGCTCTTAAAGGCACCAAGTCTAATACTCATAATAAACACCATCAGTCATCAAGACTAAGTTAAATTATGTTATATATATACAGCTTAAGTCAACCAGGTGTCCAAATAATGAAATATGATGCATTAAAGTTTATACTTATCCTTGCTGAGAAGGAAAGATCATTACGTGTTTAGTGGAAAAAGACATGGTTGATTTTGCTGCTTAAATATATTTTCTTTACCCAATTCTCCCCCAACACACACACTACCTAACAGTAACCTGATCTAAGATAATTATTATTTAAATATAGAAACATGAGAGTAAGAAATATGATTCCGAATGACTTCCTACTGACAGCAAATACCTTCAAACTAATTTACATTAATGATCTAGTCCATGTTGAACACATTTTTAACTGTAAAATAAAATATTATGGCCAGGTGCAGTGGCTCACACCTGTAATCCTAGCACGCTGGGAGGCCAAGGCAGGCAGACAGAGCTCAGGAGTTCGAGACCAGCCTGAGCAAGAGCGAGACCCTGTCTCTACTAAAAATAGAAAGAAATAAGCTTAACAACTAAAATATTTATTTATTTATTTGTTTATTTATTTATTATTTACACACACACACACACACACACACAAAATTAGCCAGGCATGGCTAAATGGCTAAAAATTACTGGTGCATGCCTGTAGTCCCAGCTACTTGGGAGGCTGAGGCAGAAGGATCACTTTGAGGTTGCTGTGAGCTAGGCTGACGCCATGCACTCTAGCCCGGGCAACAGAGTGAGACTCTGTCTCAAAAAAAAAAAAAATTATGCAGTTACAAAATTACTAAAATAAAAATATTCCCTAACTTAAAAATGACATAATCCAAACTCTCACCTCAACCTTATTTAAAATTACATAAAATGGTTGAATTGTGTCCCCTCTCAAAATTCATACATTCAAGTCCAAAAGCCCAGTCCCTTAGAATGTGACTGCATTTGGAGAGTCTTTAAAGAGGCAACTGATTAAAATGAGGTCACATGGGTGGGTCCTAAGTTCAACATAACTGGTATCTCCTTATAAGAGGAAATTTGCTCACATCTGTAATCCCAGCACTTTTGAGAGGTTAAAATGGGAGGATCGCTTGAGGCCAGGAGTTTGAGACCAGCTCAGGAAACAAAGCGTAACCCATCTTTACACACAAAGAATTTAAAAATTAAAAAATGAGCCAAGTATGATGGTGCTTGCTTGCAGTCCTAGTTACTCAGGAGGCTGAGCCAGGAAGACTACCTGAGCCTAGGAGTTATAGGTTGCAATGACCTCTGACTGCACCACTCACTGCACTCCAGCCTGGGTGACAGAGCAAGACCCTGTCTCAAAATACATAAATAAATACATAAGGGAGAAAACTAAAATGAACGCTCTGCTGTTGTAAAAATAAAAATAAATAAATACAGATATGAGTATATCTATATATCACCACACACATACACACATTCCCTAGTTTTCACTACTCAGAGAGGAATCTGATGGCAATGAGCACAATTAGTGCACAGAGCTTGGCTTCTAAATACCATGCTCCATGAGAGGAGTGGGAGCTCCTTGGAAAGATGGCTGATTCTAGGGCTGTAGCAGAGAGAATATAAAATGAGCCTGAATCATTTTATTGTGTCAGAAAGCAAGAAAGTACTAAAGGAATAATGGGAACATGTCAAAAACCACAGAAGCCGGCTTGAATGGGCACCAACTGGCCAAAACAGGGCCAATTTGAGCATCAAAATAAATAGTAATGTATTATAATCCATTGGAAAAAAAACTCGGGAAACCTGAGTCCCTATAGCTATAAATAAACCAATAAATTGAAAGTCTGATGAGGAACAGAATATTTACAGTTTCAAAGCACCTCCTACAAAACACTTATTAACTACAAAGAAAAAAGAACAGTAATTTTACAGTGGAAAAGCCTGGCAGACACCGCCTTAATCAAATGATTAAAATGGACACCATCAGTAATGGGACAAATCAAAATTGTGTGCCACCTGACAGAATGTGATGAGACAAACACAGCTTTATTTCTGTGGCATTTCTGCCAAAGATGTATAATTTGAATCTAATCAGGATAAAACATCCAATTTAGGAACATTCTATAAGACAACTGGCCTACAATCTTCCAAAGTGTCATGGTCATGAAGACCAAAAGACTAAGGAACTGTAACAGATGGAAGGAAACTAAAGAGACATGACAACTAAATTCAACATGTATTAATAATTCTGAACTGGATCCTTTTGCTATAAAAGACATTTTAAAGACAATTAGTAAAACTAGAATGGGTCTGAGGGTTAGATAGTGGTCATGTATCAATATTTATTTCCTGATTTTGTTGGCTGTAGCATGGTTATGGGGAAAATATCCTTGTTGGTAGGAAATAAACACTAAAATGTTAGAGGGTGACATGGTATCAGTTCAGCAACTTAATTTTCAAATCGTGAGTATAAAAAAAGACATTTTTTATGAGTATAAAAAATGAGTATGAGTATTTTTTATGAGTATAAAAAAAACCTCATTTTTATGAGTATAAAAAAAGACAGACATCCTCACCATCTCTTAGACAAGGTAAAGGTTGCAAACATATGTATACAATGCCAGGCAATAAAGTAAATGACTGAAACAGGCTGGGTGTAATGTAGGGACTGAAGCCACTAACCTGACACAACACTTAGTGAATATAAAGACCATCTGGAATGCGAGTACAGAATGTCAAGATTATTCTATTTTTCAATAGAAACCAAAAATCCAGATTTTTCTCTGAAATTTCCCGATTTTTAAAACACTTAAAAGGGCCAATTAAAACATGTCTGTCAACCAAATCTAAACCACAGCTACCTCTGGCCCAGAGACATGTTTCTCAAACTGAGGCCTAGGGATAAAAGGAAGCCACATGATATATACATGGAACATATTCTTGGAGCCCCAGTTTTATCCCAAGGGTTTGCCTGGAATTTTCTAGGAGAGGAGAGAGTTTCATATTTTTAAAATACTACATTATGGAGTATAATGCAAAGTTCTTATGATTTTTTTAAAAAACGTTTCATTTGAAAATAATTTCAAGCTCAGAAAAGCTGTAAGAACAAGAATAGTACAAATATCCACATAGCTTTTGCAAAATTCACCTATTGTTAAAATTTTACCAATTTGCTTTATTTGCACAGGTGCAGGCACCCTCTCTACCTCCCTCCCTCCATATATGTATATACATATATGTACATGTATATATAAAACATATATATTACATATTTTTTTCTGAACCATTTGAGAACAAGTTACAGTCATTGCCCTTTATCCCTAAAAACTTCAGTGTGTACTTCCTAAGAATAAAAATATTCTCTTACATAACCTTAGGATGGTTATCAACTTCAGTAAATTAAACACTGATGCAATCTAGTCTACCATCCATATTTCAATTTTGTCAAGTGATCTAATAATTTCCTTTATTGTATTTTTTCTTCTAATATAAGATCCAGTATAGAATCAGGTATTGCATTTAGTTGTTATCTCTCTTTTGTCTCCTTTAATCTATTACATTTCCACAGCCTTTTTTGTCTTATAACATAAATACACACACACATACACTTTTGTCTCCTTTAATCTGTTACATTTCCACAGCCTTTTTTGTCTTATAACATTAACATAAATACACACATACACACACACACACACACACGTGCACACACACACGCGCGCGCGCGCAACATCTCTACTTTTTAAAAAATAGGGCCGGGCGCTGTGGCTCACGCCTGTAATCCTAGCTCTTGGGAGGCCGAGGCGGGTGGATTGCTCAAGGTCAGGAGTTCAAAACCAGCCTGAGCGAGACCCCGTCTCTACTATAAATAGAAAGGAATTAATTGGCCAACTGATATATATATAAAAAAATTAGCCGGGCATGGTGGCGCATGCCTGTAGTCCCAGCTACCCGGGAGGCTGAGGCAGAAGGATCACTCGAGCCCAGGAGATTGAGGTTGCTGTGAGCTAGGCTGACGCCACGGCACTCACTCTAGCCCGGGCAACAAAGTGAGACTCTGTCTCAAAAAAAAAAAAAAAAATAGGATAGTCTCCATTTGGAGTTGAGAGTTTCCTCATGATTAGATTCAGGCTATGCATTCATGCCTGGAAAACAACCTAAGGGATGTATCCTTCTCAGGCATCACATCCAGAGACACACAATGTCCACTGGTGGTATTTATTTTGATCATGCATTTAAGGTGTTGTCTGATTTCACCACTGTATAGAGTTACTGTTTTCCCCCTTGCAACTAATAAGCAATATATGAGGAGAAATTTAAGACTATGCAGACATGCTGCTCCTCATCGAAATATCCCCCTAGAACAGGTTTCCTCAAACTACGGCCCGTGGGCCACATGTGGGTGTTTTTGCCCGTTTGTCTTTTTACTTCAAAATAAGATATGGGCAGTGTGCATAGTTTTTTAATAAACTATAGTCTGGCCCTCCAACGGTCTGAGGGACAGTGAACTGGCCCCGTTTAAAAAGTTTGAGGACCCCTGTCCTAGAATTAGCATCTACTAATGATTCCTGTCTGAACCAATCCTTATAATGGTTGCAAAATAATCATATGAATTTTAAAGTTAAATTGACATCAATGTTTAGCTACACTCCCGGATCCCTTAGGTGTAAGTGCTCAGTCTTCTCCACTTTAGGAGCATTATAATGCAATGGTTTGAATGTCAAGATTAGAATAATCAGTGGTAGCTTTCAGGAAAAAAAAAATGTACTTGAGCCACACCTTAAAGACTTCATATACTTTAAATAGCTTAATAAGGAAGTGGGGAACCAGTCAAGACACAGACAACTCCATCAGGAAAGCTAAAAGACTATGGTAAATCCACTTTCAAAGCAAATAATCCTTTTGCAAAGTAAATATACACTAGCTTATCAATTTTATAAAATCACACTTTTACACATTAACTCTGCCTAAACTGCATTGATTCTAGACTATAGATATCTTTTTGCTGCTGATATTAAACATATTCTAATCGTATTCAGATTCTAAAAACTTTACAAAGACATAGCTCACAATTCATAATTACTTCTCATTGCTCATCCACCTTTTCATACATGTCACCTAGTCTCTCAAAGATACGGATCAACCACTAACATTATATCTTTCATCTGTTTGTGACCCACAAAAAGAAACAGATTTTATACTATAATCTAAGGCAAACACATATAACTGAAATTTAAAATTTAACAAAACACTATCAGTGCTTCATGTGAAGCACTGATATTTTATACTTTTTCCCTTCCTTTTCTCCTCATTTTTTTAACGTTACTCTTGACCAACATAAAATGTGATTTCAAAATCCCTTAACAGGTCATACACATGACTTGTACTTCAAAACACTACCCTAGAACCTAGCAGAGTTCTTTATCAGATTCTCAACAAAGCCTAGAATGTTTCACTTAGTTTGGATGAAATGAGAAAAATAAGAACACCACAATTAGTTATTTAATTTTTAAAATAACTTTTAAAATATTTATTCTGAGATTGTATATCATTTATTTTTGGTCTTCAAATGTCATTCTTTTATAAAATGTTGTATGATGGTGAAAGTTAAGTTGCCAACTATACACTCATCTCTGAATTTTTCTTCCTCCTAATTTTCCTGGATCATGAAATCTCCACTGTGAGTTTTCAAAGACAAATGAGAGTGTCATCCTTCAACAGGTGTATAATTTGGCTTAGGGAAAGAAGACATCATAATTTTAAGATTTGTAACAATTACTTTTATCATACAACTATAAGACAGCTGTAGTAAGTACCCTAAGAGTGTTTCTAACAAGTGTTCAGGGGAGAATATTTTGGGCTGGGAACGAAAGGAGATAAAATAAGAAAGCCTTTTCAGAAAAGACACAATAAGCCTGCGGCATGAGGATTGGCTGAGCCCAAAGTTAAAAGACCAGCCTGGGCAATACAGCAAGGCTCTGTCTCAATAAAACAGAAAAGAAACAATACCGAGTTGGGCCTTGAAGGATTCTAAAAATAGTCACAGGGACAAAAATATGAAAAGTTTCAACCAAATTTGGGGGAACAAAAAATAGGTCATTTTGACCAGAACATTTTAGGACAGTAGAAAGAGATAACAGAGGACTTGAGAAGAGGCTGTTTGAATTTAGTCATTAAGGCAAAGAAGCTATCTGAGAAGGTGAATGGCACAATCAAAGCACACCTTTAGGAAGATTCATCTGGGGGCCCTGTACAAAATAAACTGGACAGGCGCAGATTCTTGAGGCTACGCAATAATCCAGGCATGGAATAATAAGTATCTGAACTATCACGGTAAAAAAGAAAGGGGATGAGAAAAGGTAACAAGAATTAGCAAGTCTTAGAAGAGATTTTAACATGGCAAGCAAAAATGGCAAGAAATCAAACGTGAGATTTCAAGGCTGGGTAATACTTACAGTCAGTGGAAAATAAGGAAAAGAAGCTGATCTAAAAGAGCAGTTCAGATTCAGGTGTGTTATTTGATGTACCAGAGGGTTATAAAGAAACAGTAATGGGGTAGAGAAAAGAATACTGGACTCCATCAGAAAAATCTGGGGGAAAAATGGTTATAATCCAATGAAAAAACCAGAATGCAAAATTAATATCTATAGTATGATTCTAACTATTAAAAAACCAGTCATAGAAAAAGGCTAAAAACAAGTATGTCAACATGTTAACATCAGTTGTGTACCAATGAGCTAGAGAAAGATCATTTACTTTCCTACTCTTCTTTTATAATTTTCATTATTTAAAAATAGGCCCACAGGCCGGGCGCTGTGGCTCACGCCTGTAATCCTAGCTCTTGGGAGGCCGAGGCGGGCGGATTGCTCAAGGTCAGGAGTTCAAAACCAGCCTGAGCAAGAGCGAGACCCCGTCTCTACTATAAATAGAAAGAAATTAATTGGCCAACTGATACATATATAAAAAAAAAAATTAGCCGGGCATGGTGGCCCATGCCTGTAGTCCCAGCTACTCGGGAGGCTGAGGCAGAAGGATCGCTTGAGCCCAGGAGTTTGAGGTTGCTGTGAGCTAGGCTGACGCCACGGCACTCACTCTAGCCTGGACAACAAAGCGAGACTCTGTCAAAAAAAAAAAAAAAAAAAAGGCCCACAAATTAGTCCTACCTCCAAAAAGAAAAACTAATCCCACAAATTAGTCCTCCTCCAAAAAAGAAAAACTCTAGATTCAAATAAAATTTTTTTTAAAAGGTTTGAATAGCTACTGTCTCTAGAGATTTTTTTTTTTTTTTTTTTTGAGACAGAGTCTCACTTTTGTTGCCCAGGCTAGAGTGAGTGACGTGGCGTCAGCCTAGCTCACAGCAACCTCAAACTCCTGGGCTCAAGCGATCCTCCTGCCTCAGCCTCCCGAGTAGCTGGGACTACAGGCATGCACCACCATGCCCGGCTAATTTTTTGTACATATACTTTTAGTTGGTCAATTAATTTCCTTCTATTTTTTTAGTAGAGACGGGGTCTCGCTCAGGCTGGTTTCGAACTCCCGATTGAGCAATCCACCCACCTCGGCCTCCCAGAGTGCTAGGATTACAGGCGTGAGCCACCTCGCCCGGCACTAGAGATGTTTTAAACATAAGTAAAGTACCAGAAATTGAGGGTGGAGGGGGGAAGCACTGTTTATAATGCTGTGCTATGTATCAAGCAAGTAACTTCTGACAACATTTGCAGATTGCTAGATTTATCTCTATAGAGCCTGGCTTTTTTTTTTTAATACCTCTTTACAAGCCTGTGCGAAACAGATCTAGTCTTTATTTTATTGGGAAAAGAAGATGAAACCCCAGTTTCATCTATAAAATGCTAATGATTTATCTCCCAAGGTTGGTATGCAGATTAACTGAGATAAAAGCTCTTTGTAAATTATAAAGCAATATACAAAATTAAAGCATTGTAATAGTTAAGAATGACAGCTAAAAGCCGTGATCATATACAGACATAGAAATATACTATAGATTTGGGAATCTTCCACACTGAGGTAATAGTTAATGAAGTAGATTATTTCCTTAAACTTTTTAAAAGTCTTAGAATCCATCTATTTTAAAATCAAAATGTTTTTCTCAAGTTTCTCATGAATACTGAAGTTTTACATGTTATAGAAATGGACTCCATCTAGATCTCATTTTTTAAAAACAGAGGATTAAAGGGAACTGATTAGGTCTGCTGAGTGTTTTAGCCTAATTCCAATGCATGGAAGAGTGCTCTAGGTAAGACAAAAACCTTTCTCTTATGATTTGTAGCTACCTACTGTGCCTGACTTGGTGCCTGTGTGAGGATTAACTCCTTAGTCTGCTCTTGCAATTATTCAAATGACTAAAGTTAAATTTGCTTTTGTAATAACAATAAAAGTTCTCATCTTCCCTTTTGAAAAAAAAAAAAAAAAGAAATGGACTCCAACACATAAAATACAGTTTTTCTATATGTTATTCAAATTTAAACATAAGACAGAAAAAGAACTAGTAATATTATCCTCTACAATTTGGACTGCCAAATAAATTATTTCATTGCTTTAAAAAAAAGCCAGGCTCCCTTAAGACAATTGCATTTCTCCTGGAAAGAATATTTCTTAGATAAGGATATTCCAGAAGGAGTCCCTCCCAGTGTTTGGTGGGGTGGGCAATAGGGGTAGGATCAGAGAGACAGGGAGGTGGGAAGGTCAGAGAGACACCTTGGTTCTGACACTAATTTCTGAGACCTTTCAATTTTCAAAGCAGTCAGCATGCCAAAGTGCATTGGGGAATCATTTCCTGTGCCCCAACACTACCAAAAAGAATGGCATGGAGAGCCAGTAGTTGGTTTTTTTTTTTTTTTTTTTTTTACTTGTTTTCTTGTTTAAGATCAAGGAAATAGAACTAAAATGTATTGCATGTTATTTAATTTAATGCATTTTAATATTTTCATGTAATAGTTGGATTGGTGGTCATTTCCTTTAAAAAACAGAATATCCTTTTAAAAAGATAATATGAGCAAGCAAAATAGCATTTTGCATGGGTTAGGTGATGCAAATGTTTGAATTATCTTGTTTAATTTTTTTTTTTGTAGAGACAAGGTCTCACTATGTTGCCAAGGCTGGTCTTGAACTACTGGTTCAAGCAATCCTCCCATCTCGGCCTTCCAAATTGCTGGGATCACCGGCATGAACCACCCACTCAGCCTCTTGTTCAAATTAAGTTGCTATCATTATAAAAAGTTCAATTCTACTAGTATGCAGTTAGACAAAAATATACTCATACACACACACACACACACACACAACCACACACGATCCTTCTTTTCCCAATAAAATAAAGACTAGATCTGTTTCGCACAGGCTTGTAAAGAGGTAAATTTTTTTAAAAAGCCAGGCTCTATAGAGATAAATCTAGCAATCTCCAAATGTTGTCAGAAGTTACTTGCGTGATACACAGCACAGCATTATAAACAGTACTTCCCCCCTCCACCCTCAATTTCTAGTACTTTACTTATGTTTAAAATATCTCTAGAGACAGTACCTATTCAAAACCAGGAAGGCAGTTTACGCTCCCAAAGAATAAGAAGTGTGTCTTTTACTTGTTCTTCCCATAAGAACAACCAAGCACACTGCTGGTCCACATCCAATGTTAATCCACATACATGTTGAGAAATACTCTAGCTAAACTTATGTTAGAGATGCTCTACTAACCACTGGAGAGTTACCATTTATGCCATGTTATATAACTTAAGCCTATCTTGAGCCTTTTGAGAGGCAACCAATAAGAAATTAAATGTTGTTTAAAAAAAACCTCCCCAATGTTACTGCATGAGAAATAGTTTTATGTGAATATATAAAGAATGCTTTAGACTAGATTAATATTTAAAAATCATATACTGCATTGTTCAAGAAAGATTATATATGTGATGAGAAATCAAAGTTTTAATGTGATATTAAAAGACTTTCTTAAAATAGTCCCTAAACTTAGGCATACTGTTATTATTCGTCAATATTTATACCCTCTATGCAGAATGTTACATTTTTTACAGATACTAGCCCTACAATTTCATTCACTACAATTTTTCGGGGGGGGGGGGGAAGGTTTTGAGCTTTGTTTTTTAACTTTTGAGGCAGAAAAAGTTAAAGAAACTGACATGGTTAAGTATACACTTTCTTTAAAGTGCAAATACTAACTAACCTCTAGGTTAATTCCAAGATGAAAGTCTTAAAATTAAAACCTCTATTATGAAAAAAAGACTGTAAACAGATTAAGCATGAAATGCACCCATCCTTGCCTTATGAAATGTATAAGAAATGCAGTATCAATAATTTCTCACGTATGTACAAAGATATGAGATTTAAAATATATATTGTATATACATTTTTTATGTGTGTATACATATATGTAGTGATTTGGAGATAAGAAACAAGATAATTCGGGGTACTTTTCTCACCTAAGTTTAAAAAAAAAATTGTTTCCAAAGTGCTGCCTTTTTAAGTTACTGTAATTCATGAACTAAAGGATATAATATCTAACGGAAATTCCAGAGTACAAGTACCTGCTGACAAACTGCCTGAAATTCATCAGCTGCAGAGATTAAAACCATCCTTCAGTTTTTAGGTAAAACAAAGGTAACACAACAAGTAGTATATAACTGCAATGTGGCATTTATAAATGGCACAATTGCCTAGCATTCCGCTCTTATGATTTCAAGAGCCCTGCATACAGTCTTAATTGCCATTAGACATCTTATAAAATGCACATAATAGTGTTTTTCTTAAACACTCAACATTCAAGGGTATGGATTGAATTTTTAAAGTTTTTCACTTTACGAAATGGTTCACCATATTCCCTTAAATATTCAACTTCTCTAGAATCATTGTTTTTAAAGCATTCAATTTTTCTGCTTACAAAAATGTAGTTTTCTCACAATTTTTCAAGAACCCATCTAGTATGTAAAAGAAGATACACATGTAGACTTCCTTGAGAATAAATAAATGCTTGTGATCCCAGAAGAACCTCACATGTTTTGAATTCTTGTTTGGTTAAAAAAAAGTTTTTAAACATCTATTAGAGTATAAGTGTTTGTCTTTATATTCATGGCTCTCCTGATGATAAAATAAAGATCAATGTAACTGTAAGCTCTAGTTAACTGCAGAGAACAGAAACAAGCAATTTGGCAAGAGCTGCGCAAAGAGCTCTGCTTAAAGGCTACCAGGAATATATACCAGCAGTACTCCTCCCCCATCCCCAACCCTTTAAGGTTTCAATTAAGATGGGGCCTCGTCTTACTCTTACAAAGGGGACAGAAAGAGAAAGCACAGAGCTCCTGCTGAGAAGGATCTTCTACAGGAGCAGCTCTAGAAATATTGCCAGAAACCATTTCCTTCCCTCTCTGCCTGACACAGGTTCCTCTCTTTAGAGACAGGCATATCTCCCCTGCTCCTAATTAACACCATTATCTAAAGAAAGGAAAAGTCTCATCCTGTATCACTCAAAAGATGGCATCAAATGAATTTTTAAAATCCAACATTAGGATTTTTAAAACATTAGCAATTAACACTCTTCATAAAAAGTGGGAGCCCCAACTGCAATTCATCTTTACCTGTCAAGTTTCTCATCAGTTGCCTTATGAATTGGTTAAGGGATAAAATTATTTAACAAAGCATATCCAATGTTTCAAAATAAACTTAAGTGCTCCAACTGGTGAGAAAGACTCCCTTCAAAACACAGAAGATGAAGCTCTGGCAAGCCCTCCAGAAGTCCCCCGGAAGCAACCCCAGAAAAGTAAAAGTGAGTAGTGATCTCACCATTCCTGAAGGCTGAGGAGCCAACACAGTACAGAGATCTCACAGCCTGACAACATCCCTCCAAAAGACACTCAAATTTTACCCTAGTATATGATCACTCCTTTAGTGGCCAAATTGGATAAGTCTTCATTCACTAGTTCCTAAATGAACTAGTGAATAAACCCAGGCATGAGGCTAAAAAAGAACCAATGAAAAGATGCCTCTCTAAAGCCCAAGAATGAAACAAACTTACTGTTTGTTTCATGTAAGGAATTATAAGACATTAAAGGTTAGATTATAGACAACAGGTGCCTTTAGGGAGGAAAGAGTTATACTCAGTTGCCTCCTATTTTCGGATTTCCACTCTCAAAGTACTTTAATACCAATGATTTTTCTTCCTAAGAAAAAGTCAAGGCCAAAATCATGGATTTTACTATTTAGTACCTATAATAAGCCCATTGCTCTTCGACTTACTTTTTTACTTTAGATTTTAAAAATCTATCTAATCCTAACAGTGGGTAGATTAAAGTATGACCTGTGGCCAGATTTTCACTGATCCATGAGCATTAACTAGGGATTTATTACCAAGAAATGGAAAACAAAGACATCTGAATACAAGCTACCTGCACATAAAATACTCAAAATACAACTCCAGCAGCAGGTATCACATAACTGCAGTATCAGCCAAAGCAGAAACTGTTTCTCTCACCATTGTAACAGTTGAGCTCAATCTTTACTGTAACCAGATTCCAATGGCCTCAAAGAATAGTAGTAATTCCAGACACAGGTTAGAGGGCACAGAGAACCAGCCTGGAGTTCTGATTCTCCTAGCCAGTTACAAAATTTACTACCTTTATTCAGGTGAAAGGGAACACTGAAAAGATACTTCAGGCTACTTAATAATAACCTCTTCCTTTCTCCATTCCAAAGACAACATATTCCAAAAATGGAGAATCCTTTCTTTCCCTAACAAAGGCCCCCTTTCCTATGGATTAATAAGGCAGAATTACTTCTCCCCAGCAGGCATGCTTGCAGAGCCAGACAACACTTCTGCTTTCACTCCCCCAACACAGATGCACCTCTTCCTTTCCTGTATTAAGCAAATGATGCTTCAGGAGTTCTGGGTCTCTCCACCTCTGCAAAATGTTTAGAGAAGTGGAGGGAGTGTAGAAGATAACTTGTCAGTTACTCGTACGGATACTTAAAAGTCGTCTCCAAATTTAAAGTGAAAACTGCAGGGTAGGGGGAGTGCCCCCTTCCTGAAGAGGGAATGGAGGCTCCTACCCTAAAAGAGAGCCTCTGTGTGGGCAAAGGTTGTCCCCACCCCCAAAGAGAGCTCGGTATGTGGAAAGAGGGAGGAATGTTGCACCCTGAAGAGGGGCCTGGATTTGAAGAAGGGGTGTCTGAACCCTGAAGGCAGAGTCTGTGGGGGAGCCATGAGTGTATGGGGAGGGGTGTACCAGCTATTGGGGGCCTTTCTGAGAGGCGGAGGAGTTCCCACTTTGGAGGAAGGAGGGCCCCGCACTGGAGGGGCTCCGGGAGGAAAGGAGGGTCTGGCTCCGAGGAGGGCTGGGCCGGGGGGGAGGGGCTTTCAGTCCACTGGAGTCCGCGGAGGGGCGGCAGCCTCGAAGGGAACATGTGCAGGGGAACTGCTGCCACCCAGAGGGGCAGGGTGGAGAGCAGGGCCTGGGCTGTGAGTGGAGGGAACTAGGCTCCCACCCTGCGCAGGAGAGGCAGGATTCCCCAGCCGTACTCACCGAGGCTGCCGGCGAAACCGTCCATCTTGCGGGGAAAACGCCGGGCTCGGGGCTCAGCGGGGCGGGCACTTCATTCAGCGGACAGAGTGGCCGACGCTGAACCTGACCCTCTCGCTCTCTAGGTCGCCCGGCTCGGCTCCCAGCCCCCGCCTCTGTCGACCGTCCGTCCGCCCAGGGATAGTTAGCCGCGCGGGCCACTTCCCCGTCAGGTTGAGAGCCGCACAGCTCAGCCGCCTGCCCGGCCTCCCTCCCAGGGAGCTGCAGCAAGCGCTGAGCCGCGCCCCGCCCCCGCGCCCGCGCGCAGCGCTAGCCCCGCCCCGCGCACGCCGTCACGCTTCCGACCCCGCCTCCCACGTGACGACATGGAGGCGGGGTCTTCCCGAACCCTCCCTCTCACCTTGCCTCGGCCTTCGAGTGCGTCCGTTTCGCGCCGGGCTGGTGGTTGCGCCTGCGCAGTGCCCCTTTTGAGGGCCGGGGACCTTTGTCTTGCAGCTAGTTCCGAGTGGGTTTGGGAGGAGGGTAGCGTCTGGCTTGGAATACTCAGGTGCATTGAAGGATCCCCACATTCCCTGGCGAGCCTGCGGAGCCCAAGTTTGGAGCCGCCCTGCCGGGAGATGGTCACCCCATGTATCCTACAGAGGCACTAAAGAGGCAACAAAGAGGGACATGTTCTCCCTCTCCTCCAGTAGGGTGAGAGACAGATGGGGGCGAGGTTTCTTGACTAGCTTGAGGCTACCACTGCCACAGCGCAGGGCCTAGGACAGAGCAGAAGCGAGGAATTTAGTCCTGGACATGGCCCAACCCTTTCTTAAGAGGGAGGACATTTCTAAGTGAGCCTTAGAAAAGACATGACCTGCGCAAGGATATGGAGCAGAACTAGAACCCAAGCTTCCTTCTAAAGACGTTCCTATGGTTTGTGAAGTCCCTCCTGGGACTTGGTTGTGCAGGTTAGAGTAATGGTTCAGAAGGAAAATGTAAGGTGCTCAGGGACTAAACTGAGCTACACAATAATAAAGAGCTGAGTTAGGGGAGAATAAGAGAATCATCCTGAAGAGAATTCCAGGAAAGGGTAACAGACTGAAGAAGGAAAATAAGAAATATGAGGCAGCAACTGTCATGATGAGAGGGACTTACAGGAGTTAAATGGCTGAAAGGATTGTTAAACATTTCTGCACTGTAATTCTCCCCTTTGGTGCTTCTTTAAAAATCTCTAAAAATCTAAATTATTTTTCACTTCGTTTTTGGATATCAGACCTGTATTACTTCTGAATACAATACTATGTGGAGAATAGTCATAAGGTAGCCAAAGTGAATTCAGGTTATAGACTAAATGGTGCCTAAAGTTTCCTCCTTCAAAATTAAATGACTTACCCAAAGTTTCCTCTGCTATGGGTATTTTCATGTATGTAAGTTTCTGTTAAGCATAACCACTCTGATAGCTGTTCTTCTATGTCTGCATGTAACACTCCCTGCCTTAGGTCAATTAAAAGAATGAGAACTTCCGTTGGTATGTTGGTATACATATGTTTTATGGTCCACACCTGGAGGTTTGTTCCTTACTTTTGTCCATATTCTGTTGACCAGAACTTAATCACGTGACCACACTTAACTGCAAGGGAGGCTAAGAAATGCAGTCTGTGTATCCAGAAGAAAAAGAGAAATGTTTTGGTGACAGCCAAATGGTTTCTGCCAAACTCCCCATTCATGACATTCATCAGTCGTTATTATTTTTCATTTGCTTGAATAATTATTCAATAAGTGTCTCACCTATTAGACTGTAGACTATATACTACAAGGAGAACTTTTAGAATTTGGAGAGGTACCTGCAGATTCTGGGATCATACTGCCCAGATTCAAATCCCAACCCCATCACTTACTAGCTATGTAGCATTGAACAAATTACCTAATCTATCTGTGCCTTAGGTTTTTCATCTGTAAAATGAGGATGGTAACATTCCTATACTTTGTAGGGCCTTTGAGAGGATGCAATGAGATAATATATATAAAGCACTTAGAACAGAGCCCATTATGTTGTAAGCACTCAGTAATGGCTGGTGTTATTATTATAAATAGGCTTACAGTGTTTGTTTTTGCTCACCAGCATATACTTAGTGCATATTACAGAATAACTGGTCAATAAACACTTACTGAATAATGAACATAAAAGAACTCTGAAAACTAGTCAATCTAAATATATTATTTCAATAACCAATGCCCTAGTGTTTTAAAGCAGCTAGAATTAATTTTTCAGTTTAATATTTATCAAATTAGATCTTATAAAGTGTAAAGTAATAAAATAGAATTTAACATAAATCTCTGAAAATAGAAATGTAGCTGAACATTATCAGCAAACACAAAAATCCAAATGTACTATTAAATAAATAATTACTAATTACTGGATGGTGGTTTGGATTCTTCACCTTAACAAAGGATTTATCTTTAGATTATTATCAGTACAGAGAAACCCTTGCCCTTTACTTTGAACCATTTAAGTATTATTTAATTCAGGCAAATGTAAAATATGCACCATCTTTCAGGACCCCAATTATTGCAAAAGGCTAAATATAGCTATATCAAATAATAAAAACGTAACATCCTCTTTATACACAGAATCCTGACTCTGTCCATATTTACCTTCTCCTCTATGTCAAAATGATATTGTGGGAGGAGTTTCAAAATACTTGTGAAGATACAAAACACCTATTGTCAAAACGTTGACCTAACATTTGAAGAAATTAAGATTCCCATACTGATTTCTGTGTTTTACTCACCAGCTAGATGACCTTGGAAAGTAACTATAAACTATGTCAGCTTGCTTTTCGTTCCCAGGCATTTTAAAAGAAATGTCAGGAGAAATTAAATTGTTTTTAATATACTGGGTTTTCACCTCCTTTCATTTCATTATTTGAATGTTATTTTAAAAATGAAATGCCATAGTCATGGAATTATGTAGATTGTATAAACCTGTAGTCCATGTAACCATAAATATGATAGAGAAAAAAACTTAAATGTTTTTCTTTGGCCTTCAAAATCAGAAATTAATATCTGTGGAAAAAAAGTATTCTTTGGTTTTATAATACATTTAACATAAGCAGTGTATAGGAGTTCCAAAATCTGTAAGAGGTTAAATAGCAATGTTGTTCTAACTTCTAACCATAAAAAATGCCTAGGGAGAACTTCAAAATTATTGCAAGAGGAAAAAAAAAGTGTGTGAGAAGAGATACCCCAAAGTGCAAAAAGTAGCTGCCTCTGGGAAATGAAATTAAGTGGGCAAAGAAAAGGGTAGAGGAGAAATACAGGAAATTTAACATTTATATTATTTTAAGCATATCAGCATGTGTTGATTTTTTAAAGACCTTAAAGATGCAAAAACAAAAAAATACAAAATATGTTGCAGTACACATTAACTGACATACTCACAAACTATCTGTAGAGACTGGTTTAAAATGTCATACTTATTAAATAACTGTTTTACCAATCTTGGCACGATTGTTATCTTTCACCTAAGACTTTCCAGACTTACTTCAGAGAAGAATCAAGCAATTAGCAGTGCTGTAGATTCTTGCCAAGAGCTTATAGAGCTTATAAAGACTGAAATTCATCCTGTGGGGATCATCAGCTGTGCCTCAGTTGAGGGACTTGCAGCGTGGAAGCATGAATGAGTGAATGAATGCCTACTGAAGTTAATTTTGGTGGCACTGATGGTGCCACCCATGACCAGCAGGGAGAAAAGAACCAGCCTCAGCTGCAGAGCTAAGTTTTCCCAGTGCCAACCCAGAATTTATGCCATGAAATGAGGTTTAAACTTGTTGAGATTATGGAACCAGCTTTAAAGTTTCTTTTTATGTGCCAGGGCTTCATCACATTTACTGGATGTTGGGCAACCCTTAGAGATAATAACTAATAATTGTCATGTGTCCATCATAAGTATATGTATTTTTCCCCATGAAAAATTCATAGCAGCCTCTTAAAAACTGCAATTCTGCAATGAAAAACTTTTAAATAGCAATATTAGAGTGAAAAGCAGCCAATCGGGGAAATTTGATTCTCAAAATTAATAACACAGGAAGTTTTTCTACTTGCAAATAAAATACTTCCAAAAGGTCATTTGTAGGTCAGCTGTTGGAAATTAGGAACAATGTTATAAATGATGGTTAGATTGCCACTCAGACCCCCAAATATGTAGCAAGCTGATCCTAACCTGCCCTTGTTAAAACCACACTGATGAAAACATTACTTAAGGTTTTGAACCAGACAAGTCTGAAATTGAATATTGTCCACTACAAGCATCTGTGGGTTGATGTTGCAACCTAAATGCAACATACAACACCATTTCACCTTTCAAAGCTTTTATTTACCAATGTCCTAAAAGGTAGATTTCATTTTCCCCATTTTTCAGACTAGGAAAATGAGCCTCAAGAGTATACAACTAGAAAGTGGGAAATTCAGGTGATGAACTGATCAGTCTACATTTGAAGGTCAAGCTCTTTTCACTGCACCAGTTTGCCTTTTAGTGTCATTAGAGTTCTGTTGCAGAAATCCTTGAACACCAGACTGAGACATTTGTCAACAATGCAGTTTTAGCAGCAAAATGATATATACGATCCAAGTGTTCCTTTAGAAAGATTAACCTGTGGGTAAATTGGAAGAGACACTGGAAGTGGGGAATCCAATTAGGAGATGGAACAGAAGCTGCAGAAAGTCCAAGAAAAAATGGTGTGAAGGAAAACAACAAATGAATGATTGACAAACAAAACTCTTACAGAACTGGGTGACTGATCACTTCAGAAGTGGAGGAAAAGAAAGGCCTAAAATAGGTTATCCAAGTTCAGCTCCCAGTGATGGAGAGAATGATGGCAGCATTAAATGAAAATGGGAAGTTAAAGAACTGATGTGACTAGAGAAAAGAAAATATGGTGATTCATTGCCTTTTGTGTGAAGCTGAGGGAATCAGAGTTCGTCTTTGGCAACTGGGGCCCAGGCATGTGACTGAGGCCAATTGGATGCTCCAACCCAGATCTTTTGGGGGGTTCGAGAGGATAGCAACACAAAAACTAGCAGTCAGGGACCATGCTTGAAAAGAAACTCAAGAGCAGCAGTGATCCTGTGTGAGGGTAGGAAGGAGGGCAGCCAACTCCAGGGCAAAATCCTCCTATGGGGTGAACTTACCATGCTCTCTGCATCCCAGACTGCATGGGTTTCTGCTCATTTTCTGTTCCTGGTCCTCTGGTCTTCTTGCTGGCTGAGTAAGTTACCTGATATCCTTTCAGTGAATTCATTTTCTGCTTGAATTAGCCAGAGTAGGTTTCTGTTGTTTGCAACTGAGAACCCTGAATGGTACAAATGCTGCCTTCAGTTTTAAATAGATTGTGCTTGCCATCATTATAATCAGATGCCCAAATGGAAGCCTCCAGCACAGAGTTTGAAATGTGGGATTATGGTTTAGGAGATGGTAGGATCTGGGAATATATTAATAGATGCTGAGTGCGTCTAGTTAGAGCCAATGATTTAGGCCATGAGAAATGATCAAGGGAAAAGATTTGAGAGAGAGAAAATGGAAATGAGCAGAATGTAGAACTTGAGGGACCTCCAATATTTAGGAGGCAAGAGGATGAGTCAGGGAAGAAGCAGTAACAGTAATCAGAGGCAAATTGCACTGGTGTCATATCACAGAACCAAAAGGAACCAAAAGTTTTTTAAATGGTGGATGCTGTTAAATTCTACAGAGTCCATGGAAGATGAGAACTGAGAAAGCGGTACTAGATTTAGTGATTAGGAGAGCACCCATTTTTAGAGAGCTGTTTATAATGATGGTGGGGGGGGAAATTAGGTTGCAGAGGGGTGAAGACTGGGAGGGTGGTGGGAACATGGAAAGAGAAAATACAAGCTACAGTCTAAAGAAGTTTGGCAGGATTTTTTGTCTGTTTTGTTCACTGCTGTATTCTCAGCTCCTAGAAAAGTACCTGGCACATGGTCCATGCTCAATAAATATTTGTTAAATGAATGAATAAAGAAGAGCAGAAGCAGAACATTACTTTGAGCTGCAGTATGATAAAGAAGTGAATTTTCAGAACTGATGGCATCTGAGTGTGCTTGCAAGCAAGGGTTACCAAGTCCTCTCTCCTATGTTTATAGGCTGGAGAACCTGATTTCCAAGGCTCTTCTTTAGTTACCTACTAGATACTTCTTCCTCACTTACATGCCATCCTCACTACTCCATTATTTAGCTTGTTTGTACTATACGCTAATATAATTACCATTCCCTAGATAACAATTTCTCATTCTTATTCATGTCTTGTTCTTCTCGGAAAATTATATTTCTTTTGCTAATTTATGTCCCACACAACAGTAAGACAAATATTCCTCATCTACATATATTTTGTCCCATACGCCAGTGGGACCTCAGTGAGCTGTTGTGAATGATTTGATAAAATCTGATTAACTAGAAAGTTAATTTCAGATGTACCATTAGATGATATCTCAACTGTACGTTTTAAGAAATTCATTAGTTGATGGTCCTTCATAACACCAAACTTTAATAATCAAATTATCAGATACAGTATTCAAAACATTGCAAAGAAGTCTTATAAAAACATCAAGTTAAAATTGTCTCTGATTCAAATAATAATAAAATGTAAGATTAATTGTTCTATTTTAAATCTTTCTCTTTCCAAGCATCAGAAGTCTATGAGTGAAAAACAGGCATTTAAAAATAAATTTTCACCAGAAATGTAAGAAGTCATAAGTGGTTTTCAAGTGCAATGAAGCACATAGACTGTAATAATAAGATTAAAGACCTGGAGATTTCCCACCCTTAGTTTATAGTCCTTTGTGGATATAATTAAAACACAGAAAGTCTTTCCAATGGGTTTAAGAAGCAGTTTCCTTTTTTGCCTGCAGTCTTTACGGAGGCAGTCTTTTAGGTTCATCAGACTAGTCAGCTGCAACTTTAAGCTTCTTAAGAGTATTACTGTATTAATTTGCCTTTAAATAGACTGAAATTATTTTTGGAAAAAAAAACAGGAAGAAATTTAAAATGAGTAATTGTCTTTTGATCATGTCATTCCCTTTAGGTTCTTTTTAAAATAATTGCATGTGCATGTACATGCAAACAGAATGCACATGTGTGCACATAGAGTGTATGTCTCCTGATATATGGCCAAAAAGCTTTTGTAGGGTTCTTCACCCTTTTCCTAGTCTGAAACTTTGCTTGGCCCACACCAAGTGTTCCATCAAGATGTGAGTCGCCCGTAATAGCAGAGCATTTCCAGTTGCATAAACCAATAATGCTCATCATCAAAGTCCTGCCAGTCAGAATAGGGATCTTTCATTCTTGGGTGCCTGGAAGACTTGCAATTAACTGAATGGCATTTTCAGATAAGGCCTACCTTATTTAAATCTGTGATGGTTGATGTTTTGGAGAATCTATGAATCTGTTATTCTATAAAATTAAAATGAGTATGAGATTACCTTAGAACTGAAACCTTTATTTCAAAATGGTAGCATTTTTGTGCCAGCCTGTGAGGTGAGCCATGGCCCAGGTACAGACAGTCCATGGTTTGAGATGGGCTGTCCTCACCCACAAGTAAGAAGATACTCCTGTGGAAGAGCCCAGGGTCCTCTCAGGGCCAAAGTTGTGGGAAAAGCATCTTCCTGTTGTCGTGGAGCAGTTGCTTGTCTCATTCATCCAGTATTCTGCACAAAAACAGGCTCATCAAGTCGGCCGGACCACAGGTCAAGAAACGTAGGCATGACAAAGGACATGAGCTGGCATTTCACAAAAGGAGAAATACAAATCATACATAACTGTATACAAGAACAAGAATATTTAAAAAGCAATATATATACACACAAAAACCTATACATGAATGTTTAGAGCAGCTTTGTGGGTTTTTTGGTTTTTTTTTTTTTTTTTTTGAGACAGAGTCTCACTTTGTTGCCCAGGCTAGAGTGAGTGCCGTGGCGTCAGCCTCGCTCTCAGCAACCTCAATCTCCTGGGCTCAAGCAATCCTGCCTCAGCCTCTCGAGTAGCTGGGACTAAAGGCATGCACCACCATGCCCAGCTAATTTTTTGTATATATATTTTTAGTTGGTTAATTAATTTCTTTCTATTTTTAGTAGAGACGGGGTCTCACTCAGGCTAGTTTCGAACTCCTGACCTTGAGCAATCCTCCCACCTCGGCCTCCCAGAGTGCTAGGATTACAGGCGTGAGCCACCACGCCCGGCCTAGAGCAACTTTGTTCATATTTATCAACACTTGGAAGCAACTGAGGTGTCCTTCAGTAGGTGAAGGAATAAACTGTGGTACATCCAAACACTGGAAAGAATATTCAGCACTAAAAAGAAATGATCTATCAAGCCATGAAAATCTATGGAGGAACCTTAAATGCATATTACTAGAGAAAGAAGCCGATCATAAAAGGCTACATACTATATAATTCCAACTATATGGCACTCTGGAGAAGGCAAAAATACGGAGACAGTAAAAAAGAGACAGTAAAAAAGATCAGTAGTTGCCACAGGTTGTAGGGTAGAGTGGGATGAACAGGCAAAGCACAGAGGATTTTTAGAGCAGTGAAAATACTTTGCATGATGCTATAATGGTGGATACATGTCATTATACATTTGTCCAAACCCACCTACAACATCCTAATGCAAACTATGGACTTTGGGTGATAATGATGTGGCAAAGTCAGTTCGTTGATTGGAACAAATGTACTACTCCAGTGAGGGACGTTGACAGTGGTGAATCTATGGATGTGTGGGGACAGCGTGTATATGAGATATCTTTGTACCTTCCTCTCGATTTTGCTGTCAAGCTAAAACTGCTCTTAAAAAAAAGGAAAGAAAGAAAGAAAGGCAGTACAAATTAAAATGAGGAGATACCATTTGACAGAAATCAAATTGGAAAAGATTTTTTTTTTAAATACTATTTAGTGTAGAGGAGGCAGGGAACAGGTACTCTTGTATATAGGTGTGTAAAACGGTCAACGTTTCTGGAGGGTGAGTTAGTACTATTTATCAATACCCCCAAAATGTAACCCATACTGAGGAATTAGCTGAAAGGAAATAAACCGACCTACATAAAAAGATTTATCTACCAGGGAATTTCCTCACAATATTATTATTTTTAATGGTGTAAAACCAGAACCATGTGCAACCAAAGCATCATGGTTAAATAAATAATGCTATATCCATAAGTTAGAATACTATGCAGCTATAAAAATCATGTTGGAAAAGAATATTTAATGATATGGGAAAATGTTAACATTTTATTAAATGAAAGAAAAGAGGTTACAAAATAGTACTACTGTATGCTCTCAGGATTACAAAAGAGATGCTTATGTGTCTAAAGATCTACAGATAAAATAAAAAAATTACTAAAACGTTAATACTGGTTATCTCTGGGTTCTGGGATTTGGATTTTTTTTGTTTGATCCTTTTTTCTATTTCTACAATGCGCATGCATTACTTTAGTAGTCAGGAACAGTATTGTTAAAAACAGTAAATGAGCTCTAATGTACTTCTAGAGAATTACTTTCCATAAATTAGTGAAGTCAGAGAAAAACTGCTTCTCCTGAAATAGGCTAATTGAGCAGCTTATATAGATATTTTCCCTGACCCACACTTCCCCCATTTAGAAGCAGGGTCAGCAACAGGATAGATGTTTCAAAGTGGACAGTGCCATATGCATTCCTGCCCACCAGGGGTGCTGGGGACTCTGAGCTGCTCATGGTTATCCTTGAACTGAGGTATGCACTTAAGAGAGAGCCAGGACAGCTGGTGTGAGTGTGAACATATCACTTGTAACATTCATCTCTTGGCCGTGACATCCAACCAGTCCTGAAACCCTTCATGTTCTAGTGGACATCATGAGATAAGTCTGGTACCATAAATGGTCTCCCTGCCCCTATCACATTTTCCCTTTGGTATTTTCATGACATTTATTCTATATAAAGTAGAAACAAGTAGTGAGAATATTGGTTCTGGGTTTCTATTCCATTGCCATTTAACATAAGGTCATGGTCACTGTAAATATGTTATATAAGGCTGGGCATGGTGGCACATGCCTATAAGGCATGGGAAGATCTCTTGAGTTCGAGGCTACAGTGAACTATGATTGCACAATTGTACTCCAGCCTGGGTGACAGAGTGGGACTGAAAAAACACACAAATAAACCATATATATATATATATACACACACACACATACATGTATATAAAATAAGGACTTACATATATACATACATAGTCTATATACTTTATATAGAATATACATATATATATGTATATATGTAAGCCCTAGTAGGCATTTAGCTGGAGCCAGGATACCTACCTGTAGGGATAAATTTGAGAAAGTTGGAGAGAAGGTTTTCCCTCAAACATGTTGCGAAAGGATGGATTATTTCACCTTGCCTTCAAAGTAGAAAGAGTAGGATTGAGAATAAGTCCCCTGTGAGGTCAGCTAGAGAGCTCTCTTTGTAAGAAATACCTATATTTCTCTACAGCCAAAACTGCTAAAGGAAGACTATTGTGTAAATAACTAAAAGCAGTTCTTTTGATGTGAAAATGAGACATATTTTCTTGGGTGAAATCCTTAGCAAATAGCAAATGCCTTCCTGTGTCTATCATGTTCAGCCTCTTTAAATGAGCACAGCTTATTCCCCAAATGTACAAGTAACCCCATGATGTGATGAAATGTATATCCATATACAATATCCATATCCATATCCAATTTCAGAGTGGGAGGTAGTTATGGAGTTCTTCTGGGTATGATTTTTCTACAAGGCAATTTGTTAATCTACATCAAAAGCCTTGAAACTGTTCACACCATTTGCCATAGAAAATATACTTCTGAGAACTTACCTTGAGAAATAATTTCTTTAATATGCAAAGAATATGTAAGAATGTTCACTGCAAGTATTATTTGTAAAAGTGAATGACTGAAAAAAAATAAAAATCCCATAATTGAAATTAGTCAAATAAATTATATCATAATCATACAATAGGTTAAGAGGTCATTATTCATTATATACTTGTTATATACTTGAATGATATTAAAGGATACTAAGAAGGGCTCGTGATATAAAGTGAAAAACTAGGATAAAAACTATCTATATATTAATACTATAAACCTAGGCCGGGCGTGGTGGCTCAGGCCTGTAATCCTAGCACTCTGGGAGGCCAAAGTGGGAGGATTGCTCAAGGTCAGGAGTTTGAAACCAGTCTGAGTAAGAGCGAGACCCTGTCTCTACTAAAAATAGAAAGAAATTAATTGGCCAACTAAAAATATATAGAAAAAAATTAGCCGGGCATGGTGGCGCATGCCTGTAGTCCCAGCTTCTCAGGAGGTTGAGGCAGGAGGATTGCTTAAACCCAGGAGTTTGAGGTGGCTGTGAGCTAGGCTGATGCCACAGCACTCTAGTCCAGGCAACAGAATGAGACTCTCTCTCTCAAAAAAAACCCAAAAAACAACAAAGAAACAAAACCTAATGTTGATATATATTCTACACACACACACAAAAACACAGCTTGTATAAAGGGGCAGGGAAGAGAGAGAGATTCTCCAGGTTTCCCAGCCCTACTAGATCACCTTTCACATACTGCAACTCTACTCTTCACCTTGTATGACCACAAACAGCCCAGTACCTTCTCCAGGCATTTCTAAGACTCTCCAGGAAGTGTCTCCATATTCCCCAACGCATCCTGCTTACCTGGTCCCAGTGCACCCTGCAGTGCTGCTCTGGCCCTGGCCCCAGTCACCTCTGGCCATCTCAGACTGGCTTTTCCAGCTGATTGTCATTCTCTATCATCTGCCTCAACATGAAGTGTGCAAACCTTTCTGTTTCCCTAAACACAGCTAATAGTGGGCTGCAATTTTAACAAACTTTACAAAGTCTTTAGGGTTATATAAAGGAATTACAGTGCAGAAAAATAAAATTTAAAAGTGAGTATCAGATATCACTACTCCTGAATTTCCCCCGTATGGCTCTTTGCAGAGACTCCCCACATGGCAGGCAGGGCCTCTCTTTTGCTCTCAGCCTGCCACTGCAGGCTTGCTTCACCCTCTGAATATACACATATTCAACATATATATATAACAACATACACATAACAGCCTAGCGGGGAAGCTAGACTATAGCCAGTTCATCACATTCTGCAGATTTAACTACTCTGATCTACTATATTATACTGTCTTGCAGGATGAGAGGGAGGGAAGAAATGGAAAATAAGAAGGTACTAAAAAATGGCGACTTTGATTTTTTTTTTTTTTTTTTCAGATTGCCTAAAAGGAAATTTACCTTTAGAATCAGGAACTAAAACATGTGTGTATGTGTTGGGGAAATAATTAAATAGACACTCCAGGCTTTTGCACCTTTGTCTTCCTAATTCACAATGAGCCCTCATGTTGAACCACTATAGTAGATCTCTCTTTTCTAAGAAATGCTGCCCACTTACATGGATAGGCCCCCAGGAGACTCCATGTTCTATGACTTCATGCCCTGACTTCATTTGATTGAACTAGGAGGACCATCTGACTCAGTTTGGGCCAATAAGATTTTCTCATGTGAGGATTTCAAACTGGAATTGAGATGAACCCAGTCAATCAGGGTTAGTCTCCTATACAGAAGATACATATGTGCTGCTCGGAGTAGGCTAACTGCTATAACAAACAATCCCCAAATCTCAGTGCTTGTTTATTTCTCAGTCATACCATACTTCAGTGTAGGTCAGTGGAGGATGGAGTTGGGGGAAATGCTATACCTCACATTCTATCAAGTACCCAGACTGTGCCCATCTAGTGGCTTAACTATTTTCTAAGGCTTTAGTTAAAGTGAGAAAGAGAGGCCGGAGGCGTGCACAGGTGGTTTTTAATCAGTCAGGCCTGGAAATGGTATGCTTCAATTCTGCCCACATTCCACTGGCCACAACTCATCAGGTGGCCACATCTAACTGCAAGGCATTCTGGGAAATGTATTCCAGTTGTATGCCCAGAAAGAAGAAAAAATGGGTAGGTGACCATTTAGCCAGTCTCTGTCACAACATATAATTTTTTAATTGTAGGGTAGCCATTTTCTGTCTACTATGTGCATGGAAAAGCTAAGAAAGCTGATTTGTAGGGTGATAAGAATGAAACAGATGTTCACAGTGAAGCAGATGGTCAGGAAAGGGGAGATAGAGAGAAGAGAGAGAGAATTATATGGCTTCTTCTTGGCTTTCTACTTTGTGGCATTTGGGGTTTGTTTTGTTTTGATATATATTATTTTATAATAACAATTTTATTGAGATATAATTCACGTGCCATAAAATTCAACCTTTTAAAGTGTACGATTCAGTGGGTTTTAGTATGTTTGGAGTGGTGCATCGCCAATATCTAATTCTAGAACATTTTCATGTTCGAGCCCCCTTCGAGCTTATTAGAAGTTACTCTGCATTCCCTGCTCAGCTCCCTGGCAGTCACTAATCTACTTTCTGTCTCTATGGATTTTTCTATTCTGGACATTTCATATAAATGGAATCAATCATACAATATGAGGCCCTTTGCGTCTGGCTTCTTTCACTTAGCGTTAAGTTTCAGGGTTTATCCATTTTGTAATATGTATCAGAACTTCATTTCTTTTTATAACCAAATAATAGTCTATTGTATGGACATACCACACTTTGTTTATCCAGTCTTCAGTTTATGGACATTTAAGTTGTTTCTACTTTTTGTCTTTTATGAATAATGCCACTATGAATACTGGTTTTTGTGTGCACATTTATTTTCATAGGAGTAGAATTGCTGGGTCATATGGTAAAAACTCTATGATTAACAGTTTGAGGAACTGTCTGGCCCTGGTTTTAAGAGTCCTGGCTGCCTTTGAGCTAATTCAGTATCCTCCATAAGAATACATGAATTCCTTTTTTTCTTTCTCTTTAATTAACTTGAGTTGGTTTCAATAACATCATTTGCAAAGTTACGAGCCTTAACAAAGTCACCTACTTCTATTACTTCTGGTTTAGGCTTTCCTGATTCCTCAGTGCCCTTTATATTGGCTCCATCTTTGCCTGCCTATTTGATATGCTTTATTTTGGCTGCAAGTATCAGGCACTGATTCCAGTTAGTTCAAGTATAAGAACGTTAAGAAAAACACATGATAAGATAATGGAAGCTTTCAGAAACCCAAGAACAGAAACCATAATGGGCTGCCTTCAGAGAAACTAGTGCTAAAAGCTAGTTCTTAATTTGAGGTGGCTATACAGACTTTAGTGATTAGAAATTCATAAGTCTTCACTGTATTTCGTCATTATAGACATAGTTCAGCCATACTTCTTTCCGTCCTGCTATTAACTGGTTACTTCTCTTTTTGATTTCATGCCACCTCTATGAGACAGGGACTCTGATTGACCCAGTGTATGTTTCCATACCTGGCTATAGGTCATGGGAATCTAGCCAATCTATGGATTAGTGCCCTTGAATCAGATGCCCATCTCTGGTCTAATCATCCCTGAGAACAGAGAGCCAGATTACATGGTATCAAACAGGGCTGCTGGGTCTACTTCTTCAGCAGGGGCCAGGAGTTAGAGCAGTTTTCACTAGATGATATTGGGGAGGAGGGCATGGTGATTGATTTTTTAATGAAAAATGGATCACCTCTTTTGAAATCAATCTCTGTCTTTGGTTTAGCAATTGTGCTAGGATATAGTTTCCTGAATTCAATCTCCAGCTTTATGTGCTGTGATCAAGGGTATGACAAGCCCATTGTCCCATCCCGACTTAGCCCACTCCTTGCTCAACTACCTCCTTGTGAGAGAAGTTGGGTTAAACATACACAGTGTAGGCAATTTGTTCCCCTGGATGATATGCGCAGTAAAGGAGTAGAAAGCAGTCCCTGAGAAGGCCCCGTTCCCTGTTCCTATGAGAGCCTCCCCCCATTTTCTCCCTCTCCCTCCCTATTTCCTAAAATGCAAAGGGCTAGAGACACAGCAAAGACTCATAGAATATAGAGAATTGTCCACAATTTCCAGGTCTACATTTGATATGTCATAGCTGGAACAGGACAGGAAGCTCCTTGAGCCACAAGTTAAGCTTTGGAGTGGGTGGAAGAGTAGTTTTAAGTACTTAATTTTTAAAAAATTTTAATTTAAAAAATGTTTTTTTCTTTAAGAGACAGCACCTTGCTCTTTTGCCCAGGCTAGAGTGCAGTGGCACAATTGTAGCTCCCTGCAGCCTCCAACTCCTCCCAACTCAGCCTCCTGAGTAGCAGGGACTATAGGCATGTGCCACCATGCCCAGCTAATTTTTAATTTTTTGTAGAGATGAAGTCTTGCTACATTGCCCAGGCTGGTCTCAAACTCCTGGCCTCAAGCAATCCTCCCACCTCAGCCTCTCTAAATGTGGGGATTACAGTTGTAAACCACCACACACAGCAGCACTTACTTTTTATAAAGACATAACCCAGGGGTGAGGCACTCCTAGCAATCTGTGAGGCAGAGGTGGGAGGATTGCTCAAGGTCAGGAGTTCGAAAACGGCCTGAGTAAGACCCTGTCTCTACTGAAAATAGAAAGAAATTAATTGGCCAACTAATATATATACAGGAAAAAAAAAATTAGCCAGGCATGATGGTGCATGCCTGTAGTCCCAGCTACTCAGGTGGCTGAGGCAGGAGGATCGCTTGAGCCCAGGAGTTTGAGGTTGCTGTGAGCCAGGCTGACACCACGGCACTCACTCTAGCCTGGGCAACAAAGTGAGACTCTGTCTCAAAAAAGAAAACAAAAAAAAAAAGACATAACCCAGAGATAGAAGTCTATTTATAAAAGGAAAAAATATAGGTTTTAGTATGTTAGAATGAGAAATCATATTTGAAATTAAAATATAAATTCTTGACATAAGAACTTTTTAAAATATTAAAATATGTGTGTATACATTTTTTTTCCATTAACAAGGCAAAAAAAATTTTTTTAAAAACCCATTGAGTTTTATAAAGTCTTCCATTTGGAAAGATATTCTGATTTTTAAAGAGATTAGGCCCATAGTCTGCCTTAATTTTTTTCTTGTTCCTCTGATTTTTTTAAAAAAAAATATGCTTCCCTGTGGCTAATGCCAGGTGAGCATTTGCCAGATTGTCTGGACATACTCCAAAAGAAATATTTCACCCATATCTTTAAAGAAAAGGCCATTTCATACACATGTCTACAAGCCAAAGTAGCTTGAGGGAAGAGATAGGGGCAGTAGTAGAGGACAGAGAAGGGAGAGTTTCATATTTTACCAGACTTTCTGAACTTTAGTATTTTAGGAATTTGAGTTAGCCAAGTCAGTTGTGAAAGACTCACACACAGCAGGAATTGGGAAAAGGAAGGATCATTTGTGTGAGTTTTGTATTACCTAACTGGATATACAGTGTTCCATAACTGGCACAGCGCAAATATGTTTGTTTATGTTAAGGCTGTCTGCTGCCCTGTATTGTCAGTTTGCTCAGTGGGCCAGCAAGGCACAGAGATGCAGAGTTGAGAACCCAGACCCTGGGCCTCTGCAGGTAAGGGCTGGTGTCATCACTGGCCAGCTTTCCCAATGCTACCTGGCTATTCTCGGGAACAGTCCTTAGGCTTGCTCTTGGTAGTTTAAGGGGTCAAGCTGATGTAGCAATCATTTTGCCCTTTAGAGTACTTGTTTTTTGTGTTTTTTTTTAAGACAGAATCTCACTCTGTTGCCTGAGCTAGAGTGCTGTGGCATCAGCCTAGCTCATAGCAACCTCAGCCTCCTGGGCTCAAGCAATCCTCCTGCCTCAGCCTCCCAAGTAGCTGGGACTGCAGGCATGCGCCTCCATGCCTGGCTAATGTTTTCTATATATTTTTAGTTGGCCAATTAATTTCTTTCTATTTTTAGTAGAGACAGTGTCTCACTCTTGCTCAGGCTGGTTTCGAACTCCTGACCTTGAGCGATCCACCCGCTTCGGCCTCTAGGATTACAAATGTGAGCCACCGCACCCAGCCGAGAGTACTTGTTTATTCCTAAGTATATTCCAAAGATGCTGAATTCCCATGAGTAATATGGGCATAAAATATGACAAGATGAGGCTCAAAGTTTTAATGGAGTGCAGGCCATAAATTTTAGAACAGAGAAGAGAGGTTCAGAATGTGATGGCTAAGAGCATGGACTCAGGAGTCAGACTACCAGGGTTGGAATCCCATCCCTCCCCTTCCTAGCCATGCAATTGTGGGGAAGTTACTAAATCTGTGCCTCAGTTTCCCCATTTGTAACATGGGTATTAAGTAGCCCTACTTTAATAGTGTCAATATAATTATTAAATGAACAAGGTAATTAGGACATTGGCTGACATGAAGTAAATGATATATGAGTTTTTTAAATGAATAAAGTAGAATATACTGATGACTAGCAATTGACTTTAGAACTTCCACATTCTCACATGAGAAAGGGCACAAATGCTAGAAACGACCCAAATTGGAGCAAATCTAAATAAACTACAGTAAAGGTATACTATAGAACACTATGTAGCCACTTTTAAAATGAGGTATACTTATATTGGCTGCTGTGGAATAGCCCCTAAGATATGTTATTAAGAGAGAGATAACAAGTCCCAGTACAACATGTGGAGGAATAAATATGAGAACTAACATTCACTGAGTGTTTTCTATGTGGCAGGCACTGTTTTAAGAGCTTTACGGGTATTAACTCATCTATCTCCATAATAAAGAAGATACTTGTTTTTTTTCCCATTGTGGAAATTAATGAGAAAACTGAGTCACAGAGAGGTTAGATAACTTGTATAAAGTCACACAGCTGGAAGGTAGATGACCTGGGATTTGAATTCAGACAGTCTTGCTTCAGTGTCCATTTATTAATCACCATGCTAAGCTACTCTTCCAGTGGTATAATCCCAATTGTATACAAATAAAACTATATACATATAAAGATAAATACATTTTTGAAAAAGGCCTGAAAGCATAGGCACCACCTCTAAAGAGTGGGAATCAGTGGGGTCTGGTTGTGGCAGATTCTTAAGATGAAGGGGACTTTCACTTTTTAGTATATACTTGTATTTTGTTTCAATTATTCAGTATAATGCAGATAGGAATTCATGTATTGCTTTTGGAATTCAAAATATTTGTAAAATAAATCAATTCATTTTACTTAACAAACACTTATGAAAGACTTACTCTATGGCAGACAGTGTTCCTAGTGCTTTACAAATGTTAAATAACTTAATCCTCCTAAAAAAAAAAATCTCCATTTTGCAGATAAGGAAATTGAGATACTTATCACACAGCTTCTAAGAGGCAAAGCTGAGAATTGAACCCATACAGTTTGGCTGCAATTCTGTATTCTTAATTACTATTTTATGTACATATATGTGAGGGGAACCCTTGGTCTTCACGCATTTTCAAATGCTAGACCAGGCTACCACACCCATCTTATTCCATGGGGAACACCCTTTAGTTTGATGGTTAGAAATATAGGCTCTAGCTGGGTGCGGTGGCTCACACCTGTTATTCTAACACACTGGGAGTTTGAGGTGGGAGGATTGCTTGAGCTCAGTGGTTTGAGTCCGGCCTGAGCAAGAACAAGACCTTGCCTCTACTAAAAATAGAAAAAAATTAGCTGGGTGTGGTGGTATGCACCTGTAGTCCCAGCTACTCAGTTGGCTGAGGCAGAAAAATTGCTTAAGACAAGGGGTTTGAGGTTGCAGTGAGCTGTAATGATGCCACTGCACTCTAGCCTGGGCAACAACGCAAGATTTTGTCTCAAAAAAAAAAAAAAAAAAAAAAAAAAGTGTAGGCTCTGGAATTATACAAACATGGACTTGAATTCCATCTCTACTAGTTACTAACTGTGTGACTTTGCCTTGGGCGAGTTATTTAACAAGTTCGATCTCAGCATCCCTAACTAAAAAAATGGAGATAATAATAGTCACTACAGCATAAGGTTATGAGGATTAAAAAATATTTATATATATAAAGTGCTTAGCACAGAACATGGCACACAGCAAGAAATAGATCAACATTAATTACTGCCATTATACTTTTTTTTTTTTTTTGAGATAGAGTCTCACTTTGTCACCCCAGGCAGAGTGCAGTGGCATCACCATAGCTTACTGCAACCTCTAACTCCTGGGCTCAAGTGATCCTCCTGTCTCAGCCTTCTGTGTAGCTGGGACTATAAGCAGGCACCAGATGCCTGGCTAATTTTTTTATTTTTATTTTTTAGTAGAGTTGGGGTCTTGCTCTTGCTAAGGCTGGTTCAAACTCCCGAGCTCAAGCTATCCTCCCACCTTGGCTTCCCAGATGTTAGGATTACAGGCATGAGCCACCGCGCTAGACCACTGCCATTATAATTATCAGTGTATTATCTAGGCACCCCCTTCCCAAGTCCCATTAAGTTTGGGGTTATCTTTTTCTCCCATCTTTATTTGGGATGCAAAGATACATATCTCTGGCATAGCAATTAGACTGTAAGTAATCAACTTTTTGATGTGCTTGCAAAAAGTGTACCACAGCATATGTATGAAGACATTCATTGAAGTGTTTGAGCAATGAACTAGAAACCACCTAAACATCCATAATTAGGAAACTGATTAAATACATTTTGATACATCCAAATATGGAATGAACTTTGAGGACCCCAAAAAGGCCCACTAAATAACAGCCTTCTTCCCTGCTCAGATTCTGAACAAACTGAGAAATCAAACAAAGGAGTTATAAATGCAGGCTGAAATATCTCTGATAAAGACGAAATTGGATGCTATACTATGTGCTATCTCATATTAAGTGAGAGAAAAATAGCCTTCTTACTACTGAAAGCCTGAAAGGGCAGAACATTCTCCAGTTGTGCCCAATTCTGGGAGCAGAAGGCCCTCCCTCTAGGCAACTCAAACCTAAGAAGAAAAGGTCAGAATTGAACCTAGCATGTCTAGCTTATCCTCCAAAACTTGTTATTCAGATCAGTCACTCTGCACTCAAGAGGCAGAGGAAATAAAGGAACAGAAAGGGGCCAGAAGTGACATTAATTGAATATCTTGCACTTGCAAGGCACAGACGTTAAAAATAGGGAGCATATCTGCTGTACACATTTGGGAAGATCTCTGAGATGGCATTTTAGGTGAAAACATCAAGATGTAAGAAGATAAACATGGTAAAATCTCTTTTATGGAAAATCTTGTTAGAAGAGATACACAAATATGTAGTAACAAGGATGCACAAAAAATAGTAATAGTGGTTATATTTTTGGGAGGGATTCAGGGCAGAAGGGGGAGCTTTTATTTCCCCTTTAATACATTCTGTTATATTGTTTTAATTTTTCCCCATGTCAATGTATTACTTTTATTTTTTAATACTATTAGGGGTTATCTGTGAGATTAATGATCACTATTGCTTTCCTCTTTATATTTCTCTGAAAAAATAAGTTACAATAAATGTTATTGTAAAAAATAAAAACAAGGCAGAAGTTAAAAAAAAAAAGTGCTTTCTCTAGCCTTGAGAGTCCTAATGAGCTATAATCATAGAGACGCCAGACTAGTCAAAATTGGAAGAAAGAGCTATAATCACAGGAAAAGAACTCTCTGCACAACTTGAAGTATCCCAGAAAAAGCAGCAGCAATGATGGCAGGGCTGACTTCAGGAAAACAGAGACAGGCGTAGTTGTGGTGGGGCCTGCAGGGGCTTGGGTGTGGGTAGGGGGTCAATAATGTGAAATGACATCAGAAAATGAAAACTGCCACCCAGGACCCGAGGACCCCAAGAAAGGAAGGATGGAAGGGTCTATGGTGTAAAGTAAACAGGAGGTGAATTTAGGAGTAAATGCTAAAGTGATTATGACTCATGGTCTGATGGTCCTCAAGGCTTGAGTGGCCTTGGAGAAACCGGGTCATAGCTGTGTAACCAAGGTACTGCACTGGAGAAACACGATGGACGATTGAGCTGCCTCCTGCAGCCCCAGGTAATCGAAATGAGGTCAGTGTGATGGAGCCAGCAGCAAGGCAAGAGAGCTGCCTCAAACAAGCACGTATTCCATCTCTCCTCCTGCCTGCCAGAGCTCTGGCAGCGGACGTCATTATAGCAAAGCGTGCATGTGCCCTGATTACTTGCCACGCTCCTCTGTCACTAGACCAGACCCTATAAAAGAATTCCAAAGAATTGATTTTCATGGGAACAAAGTACAGTCATTCATGTTGCAATCCTGCCCAAATCACTGACAGATACTTTAAGACCTAAATTCCTTAAAACAGCTTTGATTTACTACACACCTCACATTCCAATCGGTGTTTGAAGTGCGTGTAGCTGCCCACGTGAAGCCATTTCTCACTGTTCTCTGGTAGTTAAATGCTCAAGAACAAAGATATTTCTCAAACTTCCTTTGATTCTCATAAAATGAAAGCAGCCATTACATAATAAAGCACAAAGCTCCGTGGGTTAAGAAGTCCCTGATGTTTTTTTTTCCTGCCTTCAGTCATTTTCTTTGTTTAAAGTCTTCAGAAACAGTGAGCATTCAGGAAGAAAAAAAACCGTCTCCAGCAGGCAAATGAGTGTGAGAGTTAGTCAGCAGCTAGACTCACTCATACGTCCGTGAGGTTGTAACTTAATCTCGACAACATAGTCTTTCCTGGAAGAGACTTGAGCAGCGATTTATCATTTTATAATTTGTGGTTCAAATCTGAGCCATAAACCAAGCAGCTGTATTGGTTTGAGACACTTTTAAATAGTTTTTTAAAACCCTAGGAGTAGGAAGACAGCTTCAAACTTGAGGCCCCAAACTCTTGGGATTGCACTGAGAGAGCACAAAGGACAAGGTTTCTGTATGCACTCTCTTTTCTTAGGAAATGTATGGAATGCACGCCTTTGTTTGTTTTAGACTTGGGAAAAAAAGCAGACTTTGATAGCTGGAGCCATGAGCTGGCCCCCTGGTATCTTATGACGGCGGGTTTTCATGTTACAGGGTCCCCTGGGAAAAGAAGCTGGAAGCCGAGAGGGGGGAAATGGGTGGAGAAAGGGGAAACAAGGGGAAGGGAGGAGTGCCGGAGATAACTCTGCTGACTTCACGGTTTTCCACCCGGGCCTGCCCTGCCTACCTCTGTTGACATCAAAGCTCACTGAGAGTCCCTATGGGCTGGCTCAGTCAGCCCTGCCTGCTGCTAGTGGCAGAAGGAATTGGCAAGTAGCCCTCCAACACAATTGAGGACAAAATTTCTGAAATTAACCTTTCCTTTAAAAATAAAAAAAGATGTTCAGCTCTGTGTGGCAGCTCTGGGTCCCCTGTGCTGGAGTTCAAGCATCCCCCAGGGAGAAAGGTAGCTTTTACAAAGATGTCTCCAGAAACTCGGGCAGCTTCCCAAGCTTTCTCACTGGTTCTGCAGCAGTGCTGGCTCTCTGTGGGCTGATGGGTGTGGCTTTTGCAATCATGTTGGGGCGCCTGGCTTTGGGAAGACTTGGCTTCTCTCCTCCAGCAATGCAGGGCACCAGATTTTCGCAGGCGGGCTGAGCTCCCAAGTCTGCTGCCATTCCAGTCTCTCCTCTCAGCTCCCCCTGCTGGGATTTACTTGTTTTCAGCCTGGTCTCTCTTTTCCTCTCCCCTGGGAGAAAGCAAAGGAAATAAGAGGACCATCCTGTCTGCTTTCATTTGTGACCTTCCAAACTGTTTATCACTCGAAGCCAAGGACCAAAACAGTCGCAGGACCCTCACTGAGCAAGAACAGTTGCCATGGATTCCACATGTTAAAACCAAGTTGGACAGCACAGGTTTAAAATACATACGTGTGTATGCTATTTCACAGTTCTCCCTTCCCTCAGCCCCCGGCCGTATGAGTGTCACCCTTAGCCATCTTCTCCTGTTCACTGTGAATTTAAATATAACCCTGGGCTAGAAGTAGGTTCCTTGGAAATCCAGCTCCAGCAGCAAAACCTAAGCAAAAAAAGTGGGTTAAAGGTTCTGTAACAGGTTATATAGATGATAGTTATAAGTCACAGAATGCCAGCATTTTCTCTTTTTAACTTTACCACTGCTAGTTCTTGGTTCTGGCTTGAGATGGCTCTTGGGGGAATCTAGCCTAGGCGTTTCTGGAACACGGGCCCACTGAGGGCTGTAAAGTACTTGTGCTGAAAGCCATGTTGAAGAATGCATGACTTTTATCCTTAAGGGAAATGATAGAAATGTCACATTTTTTTTTTTTTTTTTTTTTTGAGACAGAGTCTCGCTTTGTTGCCCAGGCTAGAGTGAGTGCCGTGGCGTCAGCCTAGCTCACAGCAACCTCAAACTCCTGGGCTCAAGTGATCCTTCTGCCTCAGCCTCCCGGGTAGCTGGGACTACAGGCATGTGCCACCATGTCCGGCTAATTTTATATATATATATCAGTTGGCCAATTAGAAATGTCACATTTTAGACAAGAAATTGGTGAGTGACGTAATCCAAGCCTTATATTTTAAAATCAGGGATTTTAAAATTGGGAAAAGAGGGCTTAGAAAAGTTAGTTAAGAGATTTGTCTAAGGTAAGGTTTCAATAGTTAACCCACAAACAAGAATTACTACCTAAGTCCATTTATAACAAATACATCTTTGAGGACCCAAACCCAAATAACAGTGTCACTCAAAACCAGGCTTACTACAAGAGATACATCGAAGTTATTTTATGGGTAAGGTAGCTACAATCCTGCCCCTGGTTTTCTAGACTCAAACTGACTCCCTCACACTGCCAATGCATTTGAAAATGATTCAAAACGCTTTTTGGAGAGCTATCTCAATTGAGCTTGCAGGCATTCTTGGGGCCCCTTTCCAAGAAGAAATGGACCAGCATCTGTCTGGGATAGACCCAAGTGAGCCTGCCTGGGAGTGTGTCATCTCTGCCTTTGACTGTCTGATGGCTAAAGCTCCAGGCTCTTGCTCCTCAATCAACACCACCAAATATCTGAAGTGTTGGCTCGACTCACAGGCCTTAATCTTTAGCTCCCACACAATGCAGGCAATTCTTTTTTTAAAGAGACATTAAGGATATATTAAGTTTCTCTTCCCTGAATTCTGTTTCTCAAGCTTCCATCATTGTCCCTAAAGTACTATTTACTGAGTGCCTAAAGTGACCTATGCACTGGGGCAAACAAGGCAGACTTGGTCCATGCCTTCGTGGCTCTTTAAGTGCCATGGGTAATCATTGTATAACCAAGTTAGAGATAAAAAAAAAAATGAAAGATGATGGACAGCTCACAGCCTTCTGTCCCATTAATCCTGCATTCACTCCACCTAACAAAGTAAGGGATCTAATATGTAAGTTCTTCAGTGTTCTCTTGGCTTGCTTCCCAGCTGTGGTTAAATTCTCTGCATGCTCATTCCTCCTTTTCTGGATTACTTGTGGAATTGCCAAGAGGGCAGAAGCATGAAGAATGCAGGCAGTGAAAGAGAAAAAGCATCTGCAAATGACTGACCGAAGCCAGTTATAGTTAGATAGGGTCAGAGTTCCCAGTTGCAAGCAAAAGAGACCAATTCCAATTGATTTAAGCAGAAAAGGAATTTGTTAAAATGCTATTGGGCAACTTACAGAATCACTGGGGAAGGCTTAGGAAACACAGGACCCAGGAATTCAAGATCATAGCCAAGGCCACAGGCACAACTACAGCATAGAGGGTAAGACGAGGATACTGCTGCCACTGCCCAGTGCTGTACGCCCACTTGTACTGTACCATCTTCAGCCCTGGACACTGGATAACACCATGAGTATCACTGCTCCGAGAGCCTGTATATTTTTGTTTCCTTGCAGCCTCCGCCCAAAAGGGGGTCACTTTTTACTGGTAGCAGTAATTCTGATTCCATCTGGAGCAGGTGCATCTGCTTGGCCAAGTCTTGGGTATGTACCCATGTTCTACATACAAAGGAGACTGGAAAAGAAAGCATCTGGTCCTTGGGGCTCCTTTTAGGGCACCAAGATTAATAAAGTGGTAAATTCCTAAGCATGGGAAAGGAGTTCAGATGCTGAGTAGTCAAAAATGACCCTGTCTAAACCCCCTTCCTCTCCCCATGTGATGGGGAGATCATGGGTCAAAATTTCTGGCTGGCCAGAGAATTGGAAACGAGTTCAGTGTACACATTCCAGCACTAAGCCCAGTATCCGCTGACCTAAGAAGCTACCCCTTAGGCAAGCAAGGGCAGACAACCAGGTTGATCTCTCTGTAGAGAAGAAGGGAAAGACTTTTCCTTGGCTGGCCCCCTCTCTCCCACAGGATTTCCCTTTTATCCCCAGTGAGGAGAGAAGGAGCAGTGGGAAGGCTGTTGGAGTCTCCCAACCTGCATCTGGACCAGCCCTGCCTGCTCCAGCTATCCTTTTCACACCAGCAGGAAGGAAATAGAAGCTGCTGCCATCTAAAAAGAAAAGATACAAGCTTGTGCTAGAGATGTGTACCTTTGGCCTTGACCTCTCATCCCGGGCCTGCTGCTTAGACTTTTGATAATCTATGGGTCCTGACATATAGTGAGCCATCATGGTCTTGCCAGTGCTAGCCACCAAGTGCTAGGGCTGGTACCTGAGATGGGGGTGGGTGGGGAGAAAGAAGGGACTTGTGTTTTTTGTTTTGTTTGTTTGTTTGTTTTTGTTTTGGGGGTGGGTGGGGAGAAAGAAGGGACTTGTGTGTTTTGTTTTTGTTTTGTTTTGAGACAGAATCTCACTCTGTTGCCTGGGCTAGAGTTCTGTGGCATCAGCCTAGCTCATAGCAACCTCAAACTCCTGGGTTCAAGCAATCCTTCTGCCTCAGCCTCCCATAGCTGGGACTACAGGCATGTGCCACCATGCCCGACTAATTTTTTCTATAGATTTTTAGTTGTCCAATTAATTTCTTTCTGTTTTTAGTAGAGATGGGGTCTCGCTCTTGCTCAGGCTGGTTTTGAACTCCTGACCTTGAGCAATCCGCCTGCCTGGGCCTCCCAGAGTGCTAGGATTACAGGTGTGAGCCACCATGCCCGGCTGGGACCTGTGTGTTAATCAGCAACCCACAGCTCCTGGGCCTCAAAGCCCCAGGCCAAAGTTTCCTCTCACTGATGTTGTCCAGTGGGGATTTTTAATCTGTGGTTTATTTTTTGTTTGTTTTAGTCTACCACCCATTAGGGAAGTTGTTGTGTTTTTTTGTTTTATAAAAAGAGCCCCAATTTAGGCCGGGCGCGGTGGCTCACGCCTGTAATCCTAGCACTCTGGGAGGCCGAGGCGGGCGGATTGCTCAAGGTCAGGAGTTCAAAACCAGCCTGAGCGAGACCCCGTCTCTACCATAAAAATAGAAAGAAATTAATTGGCCAACTAATATATATAATATAAAAATCAGCCGGGCATGGTGGCTCGTGCCTGTAGTCCCAGCTACTCGGGAGGCTGAGGCAGCAGGATCGCTTGAGCCCAGGAGTTTGAGGTTGCTGTGAGCTAGGCTGACGCCACGGCACTCACTCTAGCCTAGGCAAGAAAGCGAGACTCTGTCTCAAAAAAAAAAAAAAAAAAAAAAAAAAAAAAAGAGCCCCAATTAAAACCAAAAGTGGAAATTCTTTTTTGAGTCATCTAATTATTTGTTCCCTGCTTTTGGAAGAGAGGCAAACTAACCCCAAAAATGTAGCACTCATTAAAGTATAATCCACAGAGTCAGGCAGTCCCTCGAGTCATTCGCACGATCCTACCCTGGTTGCGCCCTTGGTGACACACTATTTTCCTTTATTCCTTTCCTGGGGATGTGGCTGGGAAGCACCTTCTGAGCAGGGGTATGATTCTGACTTGGGGAGAGGAGGGGAGGGTGTCACATGGAATGTGCCTGTTCCCATTCTTCATTCTACCCCTCACCACAAACCTAGCTTTCACCCCATCCCACTTTTTCCTTAAGGCAGACAGAAGCTCCTAGGAGAGCCACACAGGAAGCCTTCATAAAAGCTCTGGGCAGTTGAAAACTTCCACGTGCCCCTTGATGAGTAAGATCACTAGAAACCAATACATTTCTAGCTTAGTTCCTTATGAAAATGCCTTCACTGAGTCAAGGTTCAATACTGTAGGCCTGACTTTCTTAGAGGATTATCATAAGAAATAATCAGAAAAAAACAAAACAAAACACTTTTTTTTTTTGCATCTTCTGAAAACTCAATTGAAGACATGGTCCATTATGCTTCCCAGAGTCCTGACTGTTAGGATCTATGTGATAAATTTCACTTAGAATTTAGCATAAGGAAAAAGATTACATTTCCTCATGAGCTGATATTGCTTCCTTTTTTTCAGACAGTAAGAATGAATGACGTAACCAATTGTGTTCCCTTTTTTATTTAACTGTCAGGAAGCCCAGACTTTAATTTAGCATCCATTGACAAGATTATCTTATCTCTGGTTCCTGGTCTTCTCTTTCCTCTATATGGTTTCTCATCTTCACTTTCATCTTTAACTGTCTCCCCTATTTTCACATTTCGGTTACACCAGAGGTCACCCAGAAGTTGATCTCACTTTCTTATGAGGTTAGAATCACTATCGTACTTTCAGGCTATTTGGAGACACTAACTCACAGGCTAACTCATAGCACACTAACTCATAGCACACATGGGACTATTAGCAGAGTATGTTCAAGTATTAAATTAGAAGAAAAAGGATTTTAGGGATTGAAGAGACAGGTCAGTGAAGACTGGATGAATCAAAGAAGGCTTCCTGAAAGAAGTGGTGCTTACAGTAAGCATTTAAGGTTTAGAGTTAGTTTCAGGGGTTCATTTCATTGGACCAGCTATGTGATTTGGTTTGAATGATAGGAGGCTTTGGGGTAAGGACCTGGGACTTTGGTTGACTCTTTTTCTGGTTGGAGCAGGTTCTGAACCTCTCTGAGTAGCTGGTACGTTGCTTTCTGGGGATCAACTATATGAGGATGATAGCGTCAGTCCTTGGTAAAATGGCGAAGTATGTGGGACTGATCTGGGTGCTATTGGCAATTTAGATGGGAAAATTCTTCATTGGAACTATACTGCCTACTGAAGTATGTTTAGCCTCCTGGTGCCCATCCACCGAATACCAGTAGCAATCCTTAGTCATTGGGACAACCCAAATGCCTCCATGCTTTCCCCACACCCCCTAGGGGGTGGGACTACACAGGTGAGACCCACCACTCCCTCAAATGCTGGAGATTCTCCTCTCCAGCCACATCCAAAGCTAGAATTTCCAGATTTAGCAAATGAAATATAGAATGTCCAGTCCAATTTGAATTTCGCATCAATGATTAATACTTTTTTAGTATAAGTATTTCCCAGATATTGCATTACTTGTTGTTTATCTGAAGTTAAAATCTGAGGAGTGGGTCCTTGTTTTATCTGGAAGCCCTATCCACTGCTCTGCGCCACCACAGACAAACCTGCCTCCCAGAAATTCCCACTGGGTCGGTCATTGTTCTGTGTGCTGAATCATTCCCTACATTTTTGTCATAACCCTTCCGTTCTGTATTTAGGTCCCTCATGTTCATTGTCTGTGCTAAGTCTCAGCAGGATGGTAAATACTTGTAATCAGATGAACACATTCTTCTTGATGTGTAGGCTAGTTTTCCCATCCATATATCTTACCTTGACCTGGTTAAAGTGTATACCAGTCCACAAACCCTCAAACTTAATGATGGTGGGAGGACAGATAAGGAGAGAAAGGCCATTCTTAGAGCTTATGGCTGATGCCAAAGGACCCTAAAGTGTCAGTGACTCCTAGCATTGGCTGTACAATGGGAACTTTAAGCACCACCGGTCCCTGGTCCTACCCTTAAAGACTCGGATTGAATTACTCTGGGGCGGAGCCTGAGCCTAGGGATTTTTTAAACCACACCCCCCTTGTAGGAAGGTTTTAAGATGTAGCTAGGGTCAGAATCACTGCTGTACTTCCTGAGAAAAGAGAGAGAGAGGAGAGAGCAAGACGGTGGAAGAGAGGGAATGAGCAAGCATGAGACCCTGTTTCAGGTGCTCTACTTGGCAGAGGTCATTGAGAGAATCTAGAAGACTCCAGAGGCAAACACATTCCGACCAACAGAGGAAGAACAGTTCAAGAAAGGAATATGCTCCGAATGTGTTCCACTTCGAACAAAACAGATGTAAAATAGTACTTCTGCAGAACCCAGAGAGCCCTTCATATTGTGCCAGATGCTGTCCTGAGAGATGCCCCAGCTTACCAAAAAAAAGTCCCTAGTAGCGTCCCATTTTTCTTTTTTACTACTCAGTGATTGTAACCCATGCCAGCAGCAGGTTCAGAGCCCAGGCTGCTCACACGCATGGCCTCGCTGGTGTTGGCTGAGGAGCAAGCTTCTGATGTCACCACGGGCACCTCTGCGAAACAGGCTCCCTTCTCGGCTCCGCACGGGCTGTGAGCCCAGGATGTCAGTCCCACTGCCATCAGCACACGCCTCCCTCCCCTCTGACAAGTAGGTCAGCATAGATGGGGCTCCAGCCTCCACCAAGAGAGCTGCTTGCTGCTGGCAGGAAGCTGCTTCTGCAGAATTAAAAACCATCAGAGTTGATCAAAGGAAGTGCAGGGCAGGCTGGCGGGAGGGCCAGATCCTAATCTCTGCTTGCTGGCCTCACACATCACTGCACATGAGTCACCCCGCTGAGCTCAGCGGACATGCTGTTTGGATTAGGCTTTTTACAGACAAGCTTTGCCAAACTCGCCTTTGCTGTCTTGCTGCATAGAGCAGCAAAGAGGCGAGGCATGAAAGTGGGGATGTGGGTTGCATGTGGTTGCCCAGGTGCCAGGGAGGAGGCGGTCAGCTCTCCAGGTATGGGGGACTGTGGCTTCACAGGGTGGCTGTGGGTCCTCATGCTCCCAGCCCATCTTCTCTGCTCAGGTGGAGAAACCAAGCCCCTAGCAGCCCCACACATCCTTCCTCTTTCCCCAGCTCTCCAATTAAGATGTACTATTACAAGACATGCATCTTGCCTCTCTCAACCAGCAGGAATTCCTTTTCTCAAAAGCAGGCAACACTTCACCACTCAGGCATCTTGCCTCAAAAGCAGTGGAGTCCAGTGAAAAAGGGAGGGAAGTCAGAAAATAAAAATTCCTAAATTAAGAGCCAACCCATAAAAGCCAGGGTTTCCCCTAGTGCCTGGCTGGCGTGACATCACCATGAATTACTCAATGAAAATGGTGTCAGAGTAGCAGCTCGCTTGTATGTGGAAAGTTTCCTCAAGAAACAGAACTTTGCAGAAAATAAGCAGAGGTAGAAAACTCCGTCTCTGCACTTAGGTCTTTTTGGGCTGCTTCCCGAGGGGCTGATTTTTCTGGGCAGAGAGCAGGGTGGGAATCTCTTCCAAGCAGGGTCTTGGTGCTCAGGAGTTGTAGTGGATAAAACTCAGTGGTTTGTTTTGCTTCCTTCTCTGGAAGCAATGGTAGGAACAGGATCAAAACCCTTTGTTTCAGATTCTGCCAAGTTTTGCTTCTGTGCATGGTAACTTGGGAAGAAGCAGCCCCCACTATTTTGTAAGCCAAGGATTCTTGGCTTGCAGTCTCTGCTGGGATTCTCTTTACAGTATTTTAAACTCTTATTTATTAAAGGCACTAAATGGTGGTGGCAGTCCTTGACACTTTCAAAATAAATATTGCCACCAGTCCCTAAATCCCTCTTGATAGTAAACCACAAATTTCCAAACTTACCATTGCTCAATTAGCTGTAATTAAAAAAAATTTTTTTTGCTTATTTTGTTCATGGCTTTTCAGGTTTCTTCTCATCTATCTATAATTCTCACAGTGGTCAAATTTGGTCATGAGCCTGTCTTGTCCCTCCTTTCCTATTAATTTCCTTTCCTATTTAACTCTTATTAAATGCTTTTCTAGTATTTTCTCTTTAAAATAGACATGAAGTGGAAGGCACCACCCTGAACAGCCTTCCAGTTATTAAAGCATGCAAAAGCAGCAGTGTAGCTGAGTGGTTAGGGTCTGATTGTCACGCAAGCCTGTGTTTGAGCCCTGGCTCTGCCACCAGATAGCAGTATGATCTTGGAGCAATTTTCTTCACCCCTCCCAGCCTCAATCTCCTCCTCTGTAAAATGTGTATAATAACAGTCCCAATCTCACTGATGAGGATTAAATGAGCTAATGCAAGTAAAACATTTAGTACAAGTCCCTGGTATCTAGTAAACACATAAAAAATATATTATTCTTTATTTTACCATAATTACTCTGAAACCAGCATTATATAGCTAATGGTTCTACAGCCAACAATTCTTCCTTCTGAAAGTCCTCAGTTCCCAGAGTTAACGTTTGTTTTAATCAAAAATATTTGCTTGAGGTGCCTGTGCTTGATAGGAATGGTCCTCATTCTTTCTTAGGAAAAGATCATGCCAGATAAGGAGGAGGAAAGGATCCTTTATAAGTGATTTAAAAAAGATACTTATACTTGGGGGTTTCTTTCTATAACTAAGAGAAGAAAAATCCTATAACTCTTGAGGGCTTGCTATGGATGGGGGACAGGGAGCGCTGACTCAGTCTTGGGTAGGAAGTAGATGTGACTCAGTGTGTTGAAAAAGCACATCCACTCAGCTTGTACCAGTTCTCTGGGTAGCAGGGATGGTGATCATGAGCAAAGATCTTTCCATCCAGAAAGGCACAGTGATGGCCAGCCTTTCTGGGGCCAGGTGGGTCCTGGGCACAGTCTACAGATGGGGAAGGGGCCGAGGAAAGTGAACTGGAGCTGCTCTGCATAACAACAGCAAAGGTATATCTTTATTTAGTCGGGCAGAATATGTTGCCTGTAGGAAGACCCCTTCGCCAATATGGATTGAGACTGAGACTGCTTGTCTTTAGGGGTGTGCATGTGATCTAAGAGCCACTCACAGGAGATCAGAAGACCACAGGAAGAATGAGGAGGGATATCTTGACCTCATGTTGGCAGAGAGACCCTGAAAAGAGTAGGCATTGGAGAAATGAAGCCTACCGTGCATTATTCTGGGAATCATCTAACTGCAAGGCATGATTTCTAACTGAGTAACTCAGACTGTGAGAAATGTATTGTTGTTCATTATCTGTATTTTGCAGGATTATCCTATTTGGAGAAGAGGGACAAGGGTTGGGTAAATCCTGTCGAGTGGAGATATCCTGAAGAAGGGCCCGATTAAATATAAGCACTGGGAGGGCTTGGATTTTTGCCTTTTGTGTTCACTGCTCTATTCCAGCACTTGGAATAACATGGTGTCCCTGCTTAGTTTCCTGTTGCTGGTATAACAAATTATTCACAAGCTTATTGACTTCAAACACCACATATTCATGATGTTCCTGATCTGGAAGTAGAAGACCTACAACCGAGGTGTTGGCAGGGCTGCATTCCTCCTGGAAGCTCTAGGGGAGAACCCATTTCCTTGCCTTTTCCAGCTTCTAGAGGCTGCCTGTGTTCCTTCGCCCCTTCCTTGCATCCTTCCAACCTCTGCTTTTTTCATCTTTACATCCTCTCTGACTCTGACCCTCCTGCCTCCCTCTTTCCCTTATAAGGCTCCTTGTGATTACATCACGCTCACCCGGATAATCCAGGATAATCTCCCGATCTCAAGGTCCTTAACTTAATCACAGCTGCAAAGCTCATGTAAGGTAGCACAGTCACAGGTTCCAGAATGTGGACATTCTTGAGGCTCACTATTCTGCCTACTGCACCCTTGAGGCAAGGGAAGGTGGCGGCCCTGAGTCCCAGGCCAGGACCTGTAGCACAGTGAGCAGAGGCCCTGGCTGGGTGTGGAGTTTAGGAGCAGGTGAAAGCAGAGGAACAGGCTGCACCGTGGCCTGGGCATGAGAAAACAACTCTCTTTCTGCAAATATACTGGAGAAAGGCGATTCTTGGTGACAGAGATGGAAAGATAGACTCTGCTACTAGGAATACAGGGGCTGTCCAGGCAGCAGACACTCAGGTTACAGTTCTTTTCTAATTTAGGAGTTACGACTTTGAGACCATTTGTAAAGTGTAGCGTTGGTTTATGGCAGATGCACAGTTCGCTGAGAGCCATCTATCATTCATACCCGAGGGAGAGAGGCCAGGGAGGTTCCAGAGCCCCAGCTTCCTGGGGAGATAGGTCACACAGCTCTACGTCCCTGACCTTGGGGAAACAGGAAGAAGACCTGTCAGAAAGGAATAAAGTATGAGTCAGGTGTGCAGAGGTAGAGTTTCAAACACTCTTTATCTTAACTTCTTCCCACACAAGCTAGGAGGAAGCATCTGGCCGGTTCTTTAATGAAACTTGGAACTCGCTGCTGCAGTCAAGAAGGAAATATTCCTGTGGTTTTTCTGTGGGAGAAGAACGTAATAAATCTTTCTGTTGTTGAAGGAACACCTTTCAGGGGTGTCATTTGGAGAGGGATATATTATTCTTAAAGTGTACGTGCTTGAAAGTTCGTTAGCATCAGGCTGTTGGGAAGCTTCACAGAGACCCTGAGGGCCAGGAACAAATTATAGGAACAGAATACGTGCTTATGAGCTGGTGGTCACAAGCTGTGGAGCGGTCACAGAGGATACAGATTTAAGAAATATGCATTCCTATTAGAACAGTTAGGTTTTTGGGGTGTTGGCTCTGGAAATCTCATTCATATCTCCCCGTGGACTTCCTGTGGCGCCTTCCTCCACAAAGGAGTGTTTTGTAATTAATGCCCACTTGGATCAGTCATGTGTGGTAGAAAAGAGGATAAGATCTTGCTCTCAAGGTCATTCATTCTGCACGAGTGTATCCACTCTGTGCCGTATGCCTGGCACGGCACTGTTCTAGGTGCAGGGGATACTGCAGTGACCCAGACAACAAATAATCGATATGGATCAGGTTGTGATAAAGGGGACAGAGACCAATAAGGTGGAATAAAGGGCTCGAGAGTGGCAGTGGGTGTGCCCTCTGATGCAGGGATAGGGAAGGCCCGCAGATAATGGGATACTTGTACAGAGACCTGAAAACACAGTGGGCGGAGGGGCAAGTCAAGCAGACATCCAAAGGGTGTTCTAGGTGGAGGGAGCATCCACCAAAGCAGATGCAAACAGCTCATCTTTAGTGAACGCCCTCTTGTTGGGCATAGCCCTCACCCACGCTGCAGCTCCCGGCACCTCCTTTGCATAACACGTCCCGGGTCCCAGGCATAACCATGCATAAAGTGAGGAAAACCTGGGAGAGAGAGGGCAAGAACAAGAAGGCACAAGAGCTTTTGAAGGGAAAATCAACAGCACGTTGTGACTGTCTATGCCGACTGACTTGGGTTTAGTATCTGGGAGCCTGGGGTTAAAAGGCCCGGCCACAGCTAGCAGCCCAAAGGCTATGTGGCATCTGTGTGACTCAGGAGGGCTTATCGGTCGGTCCTTGAGGGAAAGGGTCACTCCAAGCTATGATTTATGACTTATGACTCAATAAGTCAACACAGCATAGCTATTCTGCCTAAATCCCCTGAGCTCTGATGTATAGATTAGGTGCGGAGATTCCAAAGGAGGAGCACATGGCAAACAGAAATACTTATGCTGAGCCTGCTTTTGTGTGAAGCAACATTTCCCCTCTGCTCCATATGTGTATAAGCCTCATTAGTAGAAATGTAAATTGGATTTTTCAAAACTTTTCCTGAGTGGTGTTTATTTTTAAGGCACTACCTTTTCAAGAAGCTGTGTTTCTACCTTGACAATATAACTTCAAGTAATAAGTATAAGGTAGTTTAAGGGGGAAAAAAAAAAGGTGGTTTTCAGATGAGGAAGTAGTGCTCTTCTAATACCCTGAATATCCAGGGGGCATGGAGCAAAGTCAGGCTCTGACATGCCTCTTATTCTAAACTCTGAAGGCTCCTGGCCCACAGCCTTTCCACAGCTTACCCTGAGCTGGCTGAGCACTTTTCCTCATGAGTAAAATGCAAATAGCAGTGTTCTCAGGGCCAGGGCATTTCTTTCTTTCTCCTGGGGACTTTGTGAATTTCCAAGGTGTTTCTCTGCTAAAATGAGATTCCATGAAGTATCTGGTCTGAATTCTTACTGTAATGCCTTACACTAATACTAAATGCTAAGGAGATACCAACAGATACTAAATAAATACAAAGGCCTGCAGAGGTTATGTTAAAAAAGAAAGTCCTTATTAGTTAGAGATGCCTGCTAAAGTATGTATGAATGAAATGGTGCTGTGTCTGGGACTTGCTTTTAAAAACTCCAGCAGAAAAAAAAAATAGCGTGCATAGTCGTGGGGATGGGGCAATAGATGAAACAGGATCGGCACCTGTGGAGATTGTGCAAGCTGGGTAGAGGGCACATGGAGATTCTTTATTCCATGTCTCTCACTTTGCATTTGTTTGAAATTTTTCATAATAAAAACTTAAAAGAGAGAGAGAGAGAGAGAGAGAGAGAGAGAGAGAGAACAAGATGTCAGTGCCTGATTCGCTCTTCTCCCTGTTGACTCTGCTGTTACATAATAAAGCAGCGATCCTAATGTGGGGAATTTGATTATGGGAGTTCTTGCAGGATGACTTCAACCAAGAGGAAAGTTTGATGGATTATTTCTGGAGAGTGGAGCAGTCAGGGTTTCCAAGAAAAGTGATGTTGAAATGAATAATGAAGATTCCCTGCTCAATGATGCGGCCCACGGCGTTCTTGACAAACGTTCTGGGAAATCACAGAAGTGGACAGTGTCGCCTATGCAGCTCAGCACTGATTTGTGCAATGTAGGAAAAGCCCACATAACCCCCTTGTAGTGTCGCTCAGTCCCTGGAGGACATTAGTGGGATTTACTTGTATTTTACACCCGGGGCTATAGCTGGGATCGTGTGGCAGATGTAGCCCAGTCCTGCATCCTGGCTCTCCGGAAATGGTATTCTCAGAAGCCTCAGCGCCTTCCAGCGGGGACACCATGGAGGGAGGTGTGTGCAGCGCAGCCAGGCAGCTTGCAGCCAGCCTCCCACGTTCTCACCGAGCCCAGCAAAGTGGACTGGAATGCAACACGGGAAGTTCTCTGTTCTCAGCCCCCATTGCTGGGCCTGTAGGGTGGGGTGGAAATTGGCTTCTGGGTGACCACACCCAGCTCCCTATCCACTCTGCCCAGAGACTTTACATCCTCAACAGCTGCTGTCTGTGTTTGGCTTTTAACTCGGCTGCCTTAACCCAGCTCCCAGAGACCAGTTTACAGGAGACAACTGTGACACTGGCGTTCCAGTCATATCTGACCTGAGCCCCCTCCCCACGGCCCCTCCTGCCACACTCATTGTATACTTTCATTTCGTTTCTAAGATAAGATTTATCTCAGAAAGTGGATCTTTGGTTTTCTCCGTGGTTTTGTTCTAGAGTTCCTTAAGATTTATTCCAAACATTCATCACTTAAAATGTGGGAGGAATTGGCTATTTTTTTTAAATGGGCTTCAGTAGAATAAAGAATAAGATAATGTAGATGTAATTATCTGGTATTGCCTGGACCACTCTGGGGTACAAGAGTGGACAGTGAGTGATGCTTTAGGAAGGACCTTGGCTCTTCTGTGCCATCATTAATTTTATAAATCAAGATAAGATAGAGGTTATGAATTTCTGCGATACTTCCTTTTTAAGGGCTCATTATCCCTTAAAATCATTCAAACCCTTCAATGTGGTAATAACCCTCCTGGAAATTTCTACCAAGGAAGTAATTCAAAAGAAGAAGGGGAGAAATCTTTATATATACTAGATGTTTATAGCAGAATCACTCATAAAAGTAAAAACTGAAAACAATTTAATGCACAGCAGCAGGGGAAATGGTTAAACGACTTAGGGCATAGCCACGAGAAACCATGAAACCACAAGAAAAGACAACTAAGAGGCCTATGCAAGAGCAAGAAAAGTGTTTATTAATTGCTGTTAAACAAAAAGTGGTGCACAAAAATCATATGAGCATTATAAATATGTAAAATATTTCTGTATCTCAATAAAGACTGGAAGAAAATTTGGGAGAAGAGAAAGTGATTGTGGTAAGTGGCGGAACTGTAAGTGGTGTTTTTCTTTTTAAATACTTTTGGTATTATTGTAGACTTATTTTAGTAATAAATAATTTCTTTTTTTAAAAAACGTACTCAAGCCCTAACTTGTTGTGGTTGTTTTTTACTTTGGGCAGTAACTGAGAAAACATTCCAAGCACAGAGGAAGTCACATCAGCAACTACGAAATCTTGAGGTCAAAATGGGACTTATCAGTAATGGGGAAAGTCAGGTGAAGAGATTTGAAGACAACATATATAAAATAGGTCAGAGGAGACAGTTTTGGCATAGGATTTGCATTGTTGAATATTTATGAAAAGGAACAAACTCGCATAGATTCATTAGTGCATATTGAGGCTGAGGATACGTCTGAACAAAAAACCAAACCAAAACAAAACAAAGCAGAGAGAGACTGCTAAAGTGCACTAAAGAGGCACCTCATTAGCCTTTCTGTTTATTTCTTTGGAATGTACATTTCTCTCAAACATCAATGGTCCACTTTTTTTCAACTGATCCTCTCTCCTTGGAGGCAGCTGAGCAACTCACCTGGAGGAATGATTCAAATCATTCCTGACTTTTAAAAATTAATCCTTAGCCAAGTTAATTAATCTTAGCGTACCAGTGCTTGGAATTGCTCAAACAAAATAGCATTTACACATAGGAGATGCATCCACCCCCAAGCTGTTCTTCTCACATAATCTTGCTCTAAACTTGTGTGGGTAGCTCATGGCAAAATCTGGTCCCTGGCTGCCAATGTTGTGCATTAATGGAGTGAAGCAGGCTGACAGTCTGCAGCCTGAGAAGATTTTTGGAGAGGAGCCTGTGTGTCAGGGTTAATTACAGCCTTATTTAAACTTAGGTTGTGGATGGACCATAAAAAGGCAGATTGATGACTACTATGTAGTCAGATGAACCCAGATACTTAGATCTTTCAAGAGAAAAAAGAAAAACCCTAGAATCATCTCCAGGGTACAGACAGTGTGGTAGGTCCAGAGAAAATTATAAGGTTTGGGTTAGATGGAGCTCATACCCACAACCGAAAACTCTATGTTAGGGAGATAGGAGAGGAATAAAGATAGAATTCAAGTCAATAAACATACTTCAAAGAACAAAATATAAGTAGCTGTGATACACTAAAAAAAAATGTAATAAACTTTGAGTTAGGAAACTTGTGTTTAAATCCCAGTTACATTCTCTAATCAGCAGTGTGAACACAGACAACTATCCAAGATTCAGTTTCAGTTTTTGTAAAATGGGAGTGAATAATGCCTACCTTAAAGGCAGATATGAATATTAGATAAGATGACAAATTCAAAATAATCTAGCACAGTTTCTGGCATCTAGTAGATCTTACTTTCTGATTTTCTGCATCTGTTGAATCCATAACATAGAATGCATAAGGCAGTGATTCTCAAACCTGGCTACCCATTGAAATCACTTAGGTGAGTTAAAAAAGAAAATACTGATGACTGGGTCATGCCCTCAGAGAGCCTGCATTAATTGGTATGGTGTGTGGCCTTGGCATTGGGATGTTTAGAAGTGTAAAAGAGAAATAAACAGATCCACAGTTATGACTGGAGATTTTAATACCATTCTCTCAATAATTGAGAGAGTGAGTAGACAGAAAATCAGTAAGGATATAGAAGACTTGAACAACACTAACAATCAAATTGACTTAATTAACATTTGAAAACATCCACTCAACATCAGAGTATATATTCTTTTCAAGTGCACACAAAAAATTTTCCAAGAGAGAACATATTCTAGGCCATAAAATTAAGCTTTGAGAAATTTTAAAAGATTCAAATCAGACAAAGTTTGTTCTCTGACCACAGTAGAATTAAACTACATATTAATAACACGAACAATTCTGGGAAATATCTAATTATTTGGAAAAAAATTTACACACTTCCAAATAACCCATGGGTCAGAGAAGAAACCAAAAGGGAAATTAAGAAATTTTTGAAACTAAATGAAAACACAGTATATGAAAATTTGTGAGTTCAGCTATAATATATTTATAGGGAAATTTATAGTACTAAACATTTATATTTGGAAACAAGAAAGGTCTTAAACCAATATGATCTCATATTCCACATTCAGCAACTAGAAAAAGAGCAAATTAAATTTAAACTAAGCAAAATAATATAAATGATAAAGGTCAGAGAAGAAATCAATGAAATAGAAAACAGAAAAATAACAGAAAAAAATCAATGAAACTAAATCTAGTCCTTTGAGAAGATCAGTAAAATTGGTAGACTTGACTTCTAGCCAGACTGACAAGAAAAAGAAGAGACAGAAGACACAAATTACCAATATCAGGAATAAGAGAGGCAAGACATCATTACAGATTCTACATATTTTGAAAGTATAAGGAAATATTAAGAACAACTTTATGCTAATAAATTGTATCAACTTAGAGGAAATGAAAAAATTCTTTCATAGACACAAATTACCAAAGCTTATTCAAGAAGAAATAGATAACCTGAATAAGTCTATATTAATTAAAGCAATTGAATTAGTGGTTAAAAATCTTCTGAAAACTTAAGTTCTAGATTGTGAATTCTATTATATAAATATTTAAGAAAGAAACAATACTGATTTCACACACAAACATTTCAGGTAAATTGAAGAGAAGGAAACATATCAACTCATTCTGAGACCAGCATTACTGGTACTACTAATATTAGTATTACTCTGATACCAAATCCAGACAAAGACATAGTATGAAAAGAAGACTACAGACCAATATCCCTCATAAGTGTAAATGGAAAAAATCTTAAGTGAATTTTAGCCAATAGAATCTAACAATATGTAAAAAGGATAATATATCATAACTGTATCCCAGGAATGCAAGATTAGTTTAAAATTTTAAAGTCAACCACTGTAATTCACTATACTAACTGACAGAAGGCCAAGTGCAGTGGTTCATACCTATAATCCTGCCACTTTTGAGAGGCCAAGGCTGAGGATCGCTTGAAGCCAGGAGTTTGAGACCAGTCTGGGCAAACACAGTGAGAGCCCATCTCTACACAAAAAAGGATAAAATTAGCCAGGTGTGGTGGCATGTGCCTGTAGTCCCAGCTATCAGGAGGCTGAGGCAGGGGGATTGCTTGTGCTTAGGGGTTTGAGGCTGTGATGAGCTATGTCACAGCACTGTATTCCAGCCTGAGTGACAGAGCAAGACCCTGTCTTTAAAAAAAAACACAGACTGAAAAGAAAAAAACAAACAAACATATGGATATCTCAATAGATGCATATAAAAAATTTGACAGAATCCAAGATTCATTTCTGATTTTTGAAAAAAAATTTCTCAGAAAAGTAGGGAACTTCTTCAATTGAAGAAATGGCATCTATGAAAAACCAAAAGCTAACATCAAACTTAATGGGAAATACTGAATATTTTCTAAGACCACAAACAAAGCAAGGTTGTCTACTGTGTCACATATATTCAACATTTTACGGGTTCTAGCCAGTGCAATAAGGCAATAAAAAAATATAAAATGAATCAAGATTGGACAAGAAGACATAAAATTGTCTTTATTCTTGGACAACATAATTGTCTACGTAGAAAATTTTATGGAATCTACAAAAAAACTATAGAACTAAGTGAATTTAGTGAGGCTGTAAGATAAAAAAGTCAATATAAAAATCAACTGTATTTTGGTGGTGGCTCACACCTGTCATCCTAGCACTCTGGGAGGCCGAGGCGGGTGGATCGTTTGAGCTCAGGAATTTGAGACCAGCCTGAGCAAGAGTGAGGCCCAATCTCTACTAAAAATAGAAAGAAATTATCTAGATAAACTAAAAATACATAGAAGAAATTAGCAGGGCATGGTGGCACATGCCTGTAGTCCCAGCTACTTGGGAGGCTGAGGCAGAAGGATTGCTTGAGCCCAGGAGTTTGAGGTGGTTGTGAGCTAGGCTGATGCCACGGCACTCTAGCCCAGGCAACAGAGTGAGACTCTGTCGCAAAATAAAGAAATAAATAAATAAAAATAAAAGTAAAATTTAAAAATCAACTATATTTCTAAATAGTTTCAACAAACAGTTGAAAATTACAATCATACAAATGATAGCATTTATAATAGTATAAAAATATCAAATATTTAGAGATAAACCTCACAAAAGAAATGTAAGACCTGAATACTGAAAAAACATTGCTGAGAGAAATAAAAGAAGATCCTGTGTTCATGGATTGCAAGCCTCAATGTTGTTAAGATGTCAGTTTTCTCCAAATAGATCTATTTCTATTGATCTATAGATTCAATGCAAAACTAACCAAAATTCGAGTAGGCTTTTTTCCCCAGAAATTGCCAAACTTATTTTAAAATTCAAGCTTATTCTAGAATGCATATTTTTCTTAGAAAAAGAATAAAGTTGGATTTTAAGACTTACAATAAAGCTACAGTAATCAAGACAATCTGATATTAATATAAAGATGTATCAGTGAAACAGAATCCAGAATCCAGAACAGACCCACAAATATATGGTCAACTAACTTTAAGCAAAAGTGCAAAGGCAATTCAGTGGATACAGGTCAGTCTTTTCAACAAATGGTACTGGAACTACTGGATATTCATAGAAAAAGAAAACTAAACTTCATTCCAAAACTTGCATTATATAAAAAAATTAACTCAAAAAGTATCATAGACGTAAACATAAAACCTAGCATAAAACTTCTAGAAGAAAACAGGGTTGGGCATGGTAGCTCATGCCTGTAATCCTAGCACTCTGGGAGACCGAGGTGGGAGAATCACTTATCACATTTTTTTGTTTGTTTTTGTTTTAGAGACAGAGAGTCTTGCTCTGTTGCCTGGGCTAGAGTGCCATGGCATCAGCCTAGCTCACAGCAACCTCAAACTCTGGGGCTCAAGCAATCCTTCTGCCTCAGCCTCCCGAGTAGCTGGGACTACAGGCATGTGCCACGATGCCCGGCTAATTTTTTTTTCTATTTATATATATTTTTAGTTGGCCAATTAATTTCTTTCTATTTTTAGTAGAGACGGGGTCTGGCTCTTGCTCAGGCTGGTCTCAAACTCCTGACCTTGAGCAATCCTCCTGTCTCGGCCTCCCAGAGTGCTAGGATTACAGGTGTGAGCCACTGAGCCAGGGAGAATCACTTGAGGTCAGGAGTTTGAGACCAGCCTGAGTAAGAGCAAGATCCATCTCTACTAAAAATAGAAAAAATTAGCTGGACATGGTGGTTTGTGCCTGTAGTCTCAGCTATTCAGGGGGCTGAGGCAGGAGGATCGCTTGAGCCCAGGAGTTTGAGGTTGCTGTGAGCTAGGCTGACACCACAGAACTCTAGCCCAGGCAACAGAGCGAGACTCTGTCTCAAAAACAAAAAAAATTCTAAAGAAAACAGGAGAAAATCTTTATGAACTTGGGTCAGGAAAAGATTTCTCAGATAATAACACCAAAAGTACTTACCATAAAAGAAAATTACTAAATTGGACTTCATCAAATTAAGAACTCCTGTTCTTTGAAAGACATTGTTAAGGGAATAAAAAGATTGAAAGTATTTGCCAGTCATGTATCTGACAAAAGACTTGTTTACAGAATGCATAAAGAACTCTTAAAACTCAACAATTAAGAAAACAGAGCAAAACAAAACCTGGTTTAAAATACAAGCAAAAGGCCTGAAAAACTCCTCATCAAAGAAGATATAAGGATGGCAAATATGCACATAAAAAGATTTTTCAACATTAGTATTCATTAGGGAAATTTAAATTAATACCATAATGGGGATACCATTCCCCATCTATTAGAATGGCTAAAATAATAAAAAAAAAAAAGATACTGACAATATCAACTGCTAGGAAGGATGTGGAGCAATTAGAATTCTTATACATTCCTGGTGGGCGAGCAAAATGGTATAACTACTTTGGATAACAGTTTGGTAGTTTCTTTTCCAGTTGAACATACACTTACTATACTCACATCCAGAAATTAAAACTTGTATGCTCCTCTCTCTACAAGAATGTTTATAGCAGTGTTACTCATAATTGCCCCAAATGAGAAACAACCCAAATGCTGTTCATTTGTTAATGGTCAGACAAAATGTGTACATCCACACAATGGGATACTACTCAACAATAAAAAGGACACACTATTAATACATACAACAACAACATGGATGACTCTCAGAGCAATTACACTGAGTGAAAGAAAACAGGCCAAAAAAAAAGTATGTACCATATGTTTTCATTTATATAAACATCTAGAAAATGCGCACTAGTCTATAGTGTCAGAAAGCAAATCCATGGTTGCAGGATGGAGGGAGGGACTACAAAGGGACATAAGGAAATTTGGGGGGGGTGATTAGCTTGGTGGTTGTGGTGATAGTTTCACAGGTATATGATGTTTATCAAAACTCACACACTTATACATGGAAGTAAGCTTGGCTTATTATATGTCAGTTATGCTCCAAGAAAGCTGTTTTTTAAAAATGTTATCCAGGTGCAGCTAAATTTGACGGCCACCGGAATGCACATATATAACTATCCTAAGCCCTTCAGCTTTTGGCTTCCAGGTTGAGCTGCCATTAACCCACAGAAAGTTTTCTATTGTCCAAATTCCAGTCTTGTTACAAATATGAAACTCACCCAACAACTACAGAATAACCACACAAATCATCAGATAATTTCATTTTAGTAGTTCCAGGGCCTTCATTTTAAGCCGCAGGGAAGCACTAGATAAAAATTACTAATCTGAAATGAAATACAGCAAAAGACTCAAGCCTTTAAGCTTCCAGGGCTATAAATCATTCACAGTGCAGAGACAATTTTGGATCTGATAATTTAGTGAAGTTGCTCCTCCCATCCCTCGTAGACTCAGCTTCTGTACTACCCTTGTTTTGTTGGAGTTTGTTATGTGGACCTGCTCCATTTTCTGCTTCTTTTTACTTTGACCTAATCTGCAGGGCTTCCAAAAATACGTACTTGATTATGTCGAAGAATTTACTAACTTTGTTAAGTTATGCAAGACTTCCTTAAACAAGTATATTTCCCCTTTCCTCTCAGTGACTCAGACAGGGCACTCTATAGAGCACTTCAAATCGGCTGAATGAGACTACTCTACCCATCATGCTCAGTTTGGCTCAGAGGCAGGAGAAAGACCTAGAGTGGCATATTTTAACCTGGAATGTCTATAAGGATCACCTAGGGAGCCTGTCAAAATGCAGATTCTGAGTCAGTAAGAGCAGGGTGGACCCAAGCTTCTGAGTTGGGTCCAGCTACTCTGCATTGGGATCCAAGCTACTCAAGGATGCCAATGCTGCTAGTTAGATCTCAAGGCAAATGACCTTTCAAAGTCCTTTCGTCCCTGGGACACTGTGAAACAATGATGACCCTAACAGGGAAGAGGTCACTCAGGTCAAAGGGAAGAGTATTGTGTTAGCACTGCCTTTGATTACACTGATTACACTCTCCAAGTAATGAACCCCCTGCCTTATATAAATGTTTATACATCTGGTAAGGGTAAGGGTTCCCTTGCTATGAATATCTCAGAATGTTTAAAAATGGTTTTGGTTGGATTTTTCTTACCTTTTTCTGGAAAGAATTTTCAAAAGATAGAATGGTTTTTGTCGGTTATAATTTAGTTAATTCAACTTAAGCCACTTGGTGCATCCAACCACCTCTTGTGTGTGCTCACTTTATTTTTCAAAATATATATAATATTGAGGTATGAAATTCTAACGTTTAGTATACTTCTTAGCTGATGTTTTCAGTTTGTATGACAAATGGGCTGATTTCTCTCCTGGAGAGGATTATATTGCATGTCCTGAATTTTCCTCTTTTTGAGGCAAAGATAGCACTGGTCACAGCAACAGTTGCTTCTAATGATTTAGAGTTATAGTAAAATCTGTTGGAACAAATTGCAAGACAGTACTGAGGCGTGGTCATGAATCTTTCTAGGGAAGCTGGCTACAGCCTTTGGGTGGGTCTTGTTCACCCACTATTTACTTCTCTTTCTGCCTTGGAAATCAAACTACATGGATTTCTTCCAAATCAAATTCTTGATTTTTTTGGGGAAAGGATTAGAACAGTTTAGTTTTGCCTAAAACTGACACATTTAAATGAACACGTTTCCAATGCATGTATTTGTAATTTAAACAAAGCATCCTTGATGTGCTTAAAACAGGCCAGTCTATGGTTTCATCAAAATTCTTATTATGGGTAATTTTCCATCTCAGTTTACCTTGCTATTTAAATTAGTTCATCATGATTTTCAATGAAAATAACGGAGAAAAAGGCATCTATAAAGGCTGAGAGTAAATCCATATTCATAGCTCTGTATTCCTCTTCCAGGATTCCTTATTACGTGATTACAGGGGCAATTTTCTGTCTTTCAAGTCCATTTCTGCAGAAGAATTTGAATCACCACTGGAATGAATGTGGTAACGAGAGTAGTTCTGTCAACAATCTGTGACATGCGGGAGGGAGCGTAGAAGCTGGGCTGTCTGGACTATGGTTTGGGATCGAGTTTGGGATTTTTGTTGTTGCCAGAAAACTCAAAAGTTCAAAGAGAGTATAAAAGCATATTGATTAACTCTGGACTGGTCAAAGACTAGATTTATATCTGAATTTAACTAATGTTTTACACATGGTCTCCTTTGTGTTTAAAACATTTTGTACCCCTGGTTATTTGAAGACGAGGGGCCAGCTGAAAGCAATTCCTCTTCTTGTCTTCTCTCCTCCAAATCATGGCCATTTAATAGTTAGGTAGATATTAAATCTTTAGGAACAAAGACGAGTGTGACTCGCCCAAATGACCCCTAAAGTCTCTGTTGGCGCCAGGAGAGCTTCATGGCTTGTTTTTCTCCCCAAAATTCCTACCCCAGGCCACGTTTGCAGGGATATCTGGAGAACCAAGCTGAACACTTGCCCATATGCCAATTCATCTTTCTTTTGCCCAGTTTATCAAAGATACTTGGATCTGCTGATACAAATTGCCCCATCAGTTAATTTTCATTAAAAATTAGGTTGCTAACATTATTGAGTGCACCGTGGCAAGCGTTTTTACACATGTTATAATATCTTATTTAATCCTCATGACACCCATATTACAGGCAAGGAACTTGAGGCTCCGGCAAGTAACTTGTAACTTGTCCAAGTCTTTAAGGACAGGATCCAAAATACAGGCAATTTAACTCCGGAGCCTGTGCTTTTAACTACTGTAGTATCTGGCTTCCCTTATCCACAGATTCTTTCAGGACTTGGGAACTAAAGGAGTTTGGGAAAGGGACAAATGTGTGTGTGTGGCAGATGCAGGTGCAGAGGATAGGTAGGGAGGGATGGGCTGAGTTCTGGGAGGGTGAGGAGGAACAAAATGGGGCAGCTATGAGTGGAAGACAGAGATGTTAGACTGTGTATTAACTATACTTACCCCTTTGACTTTTTCTCATGAGACTGGGTAAATATCTTAACTGATTTAAATTACATTTTCCTGTAGGAGAGGTATTTCTATTACTGTGGGTTTTTTTTTTTTTTTTTTTTTTGCTTACTCTGAACCACACAGGGCTCCCTATTGTACTTGGGTTGCACAAATATGAATGCCTTCCTTGTGAATGAACCTATCCATTCTACAGAAAAAATGACATGGGCTTACCCTACTTGAATGTCTACCGACTGCTATCTCAGCCCTAAGTCACCGCCATCAATACACGTACATTCCTTACTTTGAAAGGCACAGCTGAACATGCCCCAATTTTGGCAAAAGGCACTGCTATCTGGTTTGTGTCCCTCATGTGAATTGGGGTCTTGTGATCATGTCTAGTCGAGAGGGATCTGCTGGAACTTCTGCCAGAAGCCCTTTGGAAACTAAGAGATGCCTAGGGTTGGTTAGGTATGTTGTGAAGTGAAGCCAGGAGACTATAAAGGCGCTGGGGTTCTATTCTCCCTCAGGACAGGTAGGGCCTCCTGGCCCAGATCCTACTGGGGCTGGAGCACCTGGGGCAGAGCATGGCCTGGCCTGACATTTTGGTGTCTCTAACCAAAATGTCTGGAGGCCTTTAGGAGCTTCCTTTTATGCTGAGGGCAGAGGCTCCTTGCATAACATTGGCATCCCAGGAGACAGGATATGTTGGCAGTCAGCCTGGAGGGCTGGGATCCCTGTGGGAAAGGAAAGCATGGCCTCCAGAAGACCTCTGTCACAGCGCCATGGTGGGGCCGGCAAGCAGAACTGTTAATCCACCCGCCTCCAGTGATTGCAGGACTCGGACGACATGGAACCGGGCACTGCTCAAAATACTTAGTACTGCGTGTCCTCTACTGAGAAGGCACTTGGGGGAACAGGAGAGGAGAGAAGCTTCTTTTTCAAAGACCTCACTCATGAGGTCCTGTCCTTTAGCCTTTGCTCTTTCCAGTACCTTTCCGTCGAACTGTGTAATTAGCTCACTTAGAGCTGGGAGAGCAGCTAAAAAGGAATTGAATTGTTTGTGATGGGAATTGGGTAGCCAGCGTCATTGGCCCAGGTTTTCATTACCCTTTATGTGGTAAAATCTGCAAAATCTGATGTGCGTGTAGGTGCATGTACCTATCATATGGGAGATCTCATCTCTCTCTCTCTCTCGATTGGGTAATTACAGGTGCACAGTTCAGTTGTTCATTTCATCTTGACCTGATTTTGCTCCTGAATCGTACATTTATAGTCAGCTCCAGTTGCTCATCCTAGTTCCATTCTCCCTTTTGCTCTTGTCCTAGCCATTTCTTTCTTTCTTTCTTTTTTTTTTTTTTTTTGAGACAGAGTCTTGTTCTGTCGCCTGGGCTAGAGTGCTGTAATGTCAGCCTAGCTCACAGCAACCTCAAACTCCTGGGCTCAAGTGATTCTCCTGCCTCAGCCTCCCAAGTAACTGGGATTACAAGTGTGTGCCATCACACCACACTAATTCTTCGGTTTTCAGTACAGATGGAGTCTTGCTTTTGCTCAGGCTGGTCTTGAACTCCTGACCTCAAGTGATCCTCCTACCTCGGCCTCCCAAAGTGCTAGGATTACAGGCGTGAGCCACCGTGCCCAGCCACATAGCCATTTCTCATGGCCAAAGAAATAACTCTATGTCTATATTCTTTTCCCTCATTAAAAAAAATGTCTTGTCTCCCTACATGTGCCAGGGACTGTTCTGGTCATTGGGTATGCATGTGAACAAAATAGACAAAGACCCCTGCAGGGAGGGGAAAGGCAGACAATCAGCAATACCCATAAAAAACATTAAAGTACACAGCATGTTAGACCTAATAAGTGCCATTGGGACACAAAAGAGTAAGACTGTGCAGGTGAAGGGTGATCAAGAGTGCTGGGGGCCGGGCGCTGTGGCTCACGCCTGTAATCCTAGCTCTTGGGAGGCCGAGGCGGGCGGATTGCTCAAGGTCAGGAGTTCAAAACCAGCCTGAGCAAGAGCGAGACCCCGTCTCTACTATAAATAGAAAGAAATTAATTGGCCAACTGATATATATATAAAAAATTAGCCGGGCATGGTGGCGCATGCCTGTAGTCCCAGCTACTTGGGAGGCTGAGGCAGAAGGATCACTCAAGCCCAGGAGTTTGAGGTTGCTGTGAGCTAGGCTGACGCCACGGCACTCACTCTAGCCTGGGCAACAAAGCGAGACTCTGTCTCCAAAAAAAAAAAAAAAAAAAAAAAAAAAAAAAAGAGTGCTGGGGTATAGTGGAAAGAGCAGGTGGTCTGGGTGGGCCCCATTGTGAAGGTGAGACCGGAACATTGCAGGAATGAGAAAGTTCATCAAGTGGGTATCTGGGGTAAGTGTGTTTAGGTAGAGGGTACAGCTGGAGCAAAGACCCCAATGTAGGAACATGCCTGGTGTGCCTGAGGAACAACAAGGAGGCTGGAATGAGTGAGGAGGAGAGTGTTAGAAGAGGAAGGTAGAGAAGTGAGTGGCAGGTGAAGAGCACAGACAGGGGAGGGTCTTATTGTAATGACTTTGGTTTTTACAGAGAGACACGGGAGTTGTTGAAGAGTCACTCTAAGAGAAATGGGGAGGGGGAATACTGAAGGTTTTGATTAGAGAAATAACATGATCTAAGGTACATTTAAAAGGGATCACTGTGGCTGCTCTGTTGAAGGCAAGAGGAGAGGCAGGGAAACTCGACAGGAGCCATTGCAGTAATCCAGGTGAGAGGTGATGGTGGCTTTGACTAGATGGCAGCAATAAAGGATGCAAGGTGGCTGGATTCTGGATGGACTTTGAAGGTAGGAAGATTAATTCCTGCAGAATCTGATGTGCATGTGAGAGCACAGCAGGAGTCAAGGACGGCTTTTGGCCTGAGCATCTGGAAGAACAGACTTGCCATCAGTTGCCATGGCACAGTGATGGTGTTGGAAACCCTGTATTTGTGTGAGGCCAATCAAAAGAGGGGGACAAGGAAGAGTCGAGAACTGAGGCAGGAGCCCTGGACACCTCAACATTCAGGGGTCAGGGAAAAGAGGAGGAACCAGGAAAAAAGAAGGCTCTGAGCAGTGAGGTAGGAGGAAAAACCAAAAGAATGAGATGTCCCAAGGTGAACACTGGTGAAGGAACTGATCAAGGAGGAGGAAGCGATGGATTACATCAGATGCTATTAATCAATAAGATGAGAGGCAGGAGGATTGCTCAATGTCAGGGGTTCAAAACCAGCCTGAGCAAGAGCGAGACCCCATCTCTACTAACAAATAGAAAGAAATTAATTGGCTAACTAAAAATATATAGAAAAAATTAGCCAGGCATGGTGGCGCATGCCTGTAGTCCCAGCTACTCAGGAGGCTGAGGCAGTAGGATTGCTTGAGCCCAGGAGTTTGACATTGCTGTGAGCTAGGCTGATGCCACAGCACTCTAGCCTGGGCAACAGAGTGAGACTCTGTCTCAAAAAAATAAAAAATATGATGAGAGCTGAGAATTAACCTTTGGACTTAGCAACATGGAAGTCACGGTAACTTTGGCAAGAATAATCTCTGTGGGGTAGCGGAGATATAAGCCTGCTTTGGGGTTGGTTTAAGAGAGAAGTGGAGGAGAAGAATCGGACACAGCCAGTGTTAATATAAATGATTCTTTTGAGGAGTTTGCCCTAAACAGGAGCAAAAAAATGAGGCAGAGGCTGCCAACAGAAGTACAGTCATTAAAAAGCTTTGTTTTCTTTTAGGTTGTGAGAAATAAGAGCATGCTTGTGTGCTGACGGAAATGATCCAGTAGAGAGAGACAATGTGATGTACGAGAGAAAGGGAAGAATCGCTGAATGTCCTTGATTAGGCAACAGGGATTGGATTAGGTGCACAAGTGGAAGAGTCGGCTCTGATGGGTGGGCAATAGGTGGAGAGTACGAAGATGCAAGATGCAACTGCTGGTCCCGGGATAAATGTGGTGGTGGGAGTTCTCTCCTGTTGCTTCTATTTTCCAAATGAAAAAATAATCCAATTATCAGCTGAGAGTGAGGGTGGGAAGGAAGTATTAAGGGTTTGAGAAGGGAAAAGACAGTGTGAAACTGTCATCTAGGAGCAATGGTGAGTGAAGGGACCAGGGAACTGTGACTGCTGGTCAGCAGTAAAGGCCCGATTGAGTTTTGTCATCATGAGTTTAAAGTGAGATCAGCAGTGTGGCTGTGTGTGGTTCCCTAGCCACGTTCAACTGCAGGTGTGGAGGTGTGCAGTAGGCAGAGAGTGGATTTGCCTAAGTCTATGTCGGGCCAGGTGAGTATGACAGAGAATAAGAGAAGCAAAGATTTGAGGGTGTACGGGAGGGGTGATGATTATAGCAGCTGAAGTGTGACATTTACCCTGGGGCAGGAGAGGCGTGGGAACTTCACAGGGTTGGGCAACAGTGGAGGATGGTTGTTCTGATGGGTCAAGGGATGGCTGGGATTGAGTGAAGAGGTGAACTGGAAAGACAGGAGCTCAGAGAGTGGGATGCATGAAATTGAGATCACAGGGAGGTTGCAGTTGTTGGTAATCACAACTACGAGTGGAGTGGAGGGAAGTGCATTGGAGGAGAGGAGATCGAGGGACTGAGAGACTCAGGTGCTGGAAGGGCCATCGATGTGGATATTGCAGTCACCAAGAGTTAAGACAGTACGTCATGGAGAGAGAAACAGTGAACCAGGATCTAAAATGAAAGATCTAAATTGAAAGATGACCATTGGGGGTCATAAGAAAACAGTGGTGATTTACATAATCTGATGATATGAAATTCAACGTGGGGCACAAGGGTTTACAGAACAGAACAGAACAGCAGGGAGATGCTTCTGAAAGTGACCATAAGGAGCAAGAAGGACACCTCTCTTACCTCCAGGTCTAGAGACAGATCTGTGAGAGAAAAACAGCCCCTGCTTCAGAAGGCAGTGGAAAGAGGAATAAGCTCAGGGGAGAGCCAGGTGTCCCTGAGGATAAATGACAAAGGAGATTTTGCTAATTATGGGTTGTGAACTCCAAAGGGCATGGAGGAAGAGATTCAGGAGTTGGGGAAGGTTGGAGAAAGCCACAGAATAGGGAACAGACAGAGCCTTTGGGGGCTTAGTGGGCTAGAGACGACGCGAGCTGGGAGCCAGGGACCTCTCAGGACTGACACTGACAGGGGCAAAGGCACAGTGAGGTGAATTCATTGGATGCAAGGCAGATGATGGCAACAAGGCTGTGAGTTCTGGGGTTCAGGAATAATTTCAGGGACTTCTTCTTCCCACCAAATGGTGAAGGGGAAGGTTAGGGGAGGCTCTCTGAATAGAGTGAACCCTTGACCCAGCCTGGCAGCTCCCTGGAGGGGCCCTTCCTCCTCCTCTCTTGTTCCCTAATCTTTCACCTTTTCCCAAAGCTGGACCCTGCATCTTATCCACTGGCTTTAAAAGAGAGATTTTTTTCTCTCTCCAATTACTGAATTTCCTGTTTCTCTAAGAGCCCTGAAAGTACTTCATCACATCCGCCCCCCTTGCCATACCAGGGTACACATCCGGGGCTCTGTTCACACACTTGTCATGTGGGCTACTACCAAAAAAAGTCTGAGTTCAAATATGCACAGAGCTGAAACCCTCAGACCAGCCTTTGGGGAAGGCTGATGCCGTTCCAAGGTCTATCAGATGGGTCCTCCTAAGGACTTCTCATCCATTCCCACATCTTTGTATAAAACCTTCCCTCATTCTGTCCCTCTGGATCTGCACGAGAAACTGCTTTGGCAGGAAGAGCCTCCAAATTCGGGGAAGACGATTTTCACTCATGTGGTCTGCATTTCAGAGAACACAGCTGCTCACCATCTTGGTGAATGAGATCTCGCTTCAATTCCTGGCTATCCAGACCCGAGTTAATCACTCGGGCCTCGTCTTCATTCAGCTTCTCTTCTGTCTTAGCTCTGCCCTGGTCGAAAGCCAAACCCATTCCTTTGGGCTCGCTCATAGCCTGAGTCGGCAGCCGTCTAATCATCTCCAGGCTTTGCCTCTACTACCCAAGGCACTTCCAGAAGAGGTGTAGGGAATTGGGGCAGGATGCTAAGAAAAGCTGGGTGTTTGTTGAATTAAATGAGAGGATGAGCTTTGGGAAACGGGTGATGTTTTTGTCACACACTCTAGTTTCATGACAGCTGTCTGAACACCAATTTCTCATCTTGTGGTTTTCTGGAACCCTAGAAATCTCTGCTGTGTTCTGACATGGCCTGGCCCCTGGTCTTGGGAAGCCATGCGTTCTCTCCCTAACTTGCCTCAATTTATTTACCTTAACTAGCTCTCAGGAAAAGATCCCCATACTGGGATGTGACTAGTTAGATTCAATAGTTATCTCTTCAGGGACTATTTGCATTTTAGTGAGAGACAGGGGGTAGGCCAACCAGCAAGGTGGGAGGAAGAGACAGGATGGGACTGTGGTAGACTGCAGAGTACATGTCACTGTGGTAGACTGCAGAGTACTTGTCACTGTGGCTAGACATTCAGATTTAGGGGGAGAAGCTAAAATAATCCAGATATTTTGGTGCAATCTTCCCATTTTGAAATTTTGGTAATTAAGTCAACTTAAAAAAAAAATAACTCTAGGAGAGGCAGATATATGTTTGGAACCCCTTGGCCCAGGGTGAGATATCAGTAACTTGTATAATTTAAGCACACATCTGGTTCTGTGTTAAGGACAGTGGTTCTTTTATGCTTGATTTGTAGCAAAAATGCCATGTATGCTGCCTTGTGGTCCTGCAATCACACAAGAAGGGCTGGTCTGGGGCTGACTCTGGCCTTGGTGACTTGGATCCTGTCCATTTGGAATCTTGTTCCTAAGGACAGTTTCTTCCTCTACATACTGGGTAGGTTCCCTGGGTCCCTCAGGAAAACCATCAAGTTCAATGAGAATGCAGCCACTCAGGTCTGCTAAAAGCAGGTGAGTGTAACAAGAAAGTTTTCTTGGGGGCGGAGGGAAGGGATTCATGCCTGTAATCCTAGCACTCTGGGAGGCAAAGGCAGGAGGATAGCTTGAGATCAGGAGCTGAAGACCAGCCTGAGTAAAAGCAAGACCCTGTCTCTATTAAAAATAGGAAAAATTAGCTGGGTGTGGTGGTGAGTGCCTGTAGTTCCAACTGCTTGGGAGGCTGAGACAGGAGAATTGCTTGAGCCCAAGAGTTTGAGGTTGCTGTGAGCTAGGCTGATGCCACAGCACTCTAACCCAGGAGACAAAGCAAGATTCTGTCTCAAAAAAAAAGAAAGTCTGAAGACTGCAGTGAAATCATGTCTATCTCTGATCAGATGATCAGAGAGACCTGTGGAGTTTATTATTGCACAGCCCAGGTTTAACACATGACCTATGGAAACAGATCCCTGGGTTAACCTCTCCTCCACTAACTGGATGCCACTGGCAAGTTAATTAGCTTCTCTGACCTCAGTTTCCTAATCTGTAAAGTAGGGAGTTGATAGTACCTTCTAAGTAGGATTTAGTGAGATAGAACTTGCAAAGTGCTTCCTTAGCAGTGTCTAAAGAATAAGCTCCCACACTGGAAAAGGAATGTGACTTCATTTTTAGAAGACTTACCCACTATGTTTTAAATAGTGTTGGGGCTCAGAAAATGATACCCCTTAAGTATGGTGCTTTGGCAAGCTAAGTACTCTGAATGAAAGGAGATTAGATGGCCTCAGAAGCAAACTCTCTGACCTTCTCCTGCCTTCATGTCTCCCACCCCTCTTTCTTCTGCAAAGCAAGTCATAGTAACCAGAATTCCTCTTCCCCAAGGCAGGTGATACAATCTAGAACCCCTTTCCCCCAAAGCAAGCCATAAACCCTAGAAAGAGTATTCCAGTTTCCCCCCGCCTTTTTGTGTAGGAGCTGGCCATTAAGAAATTCCCTGACCTCCTTTGTCTGACAGGTCATTAGACACTCATTCCAGAGGGCTCCTGCCCCATAGCTGGGAGGAAGGAATGCTGCCCAGAAAGGCCAAGAAGAATCTGAACAGACAGGCCTTGCTATGTTTCCCCCCTCAGTCTATCATCATTGGACCCTTTTGCTCAATCGCATTTCTATATGGCTGTCCATTCTTCATCAAACCTAAGCCCCAGAATAGACAGTTTTTCCTGAGTCATTGGATCTTCATTTCTGAAGGCTCCCATGTCACATAAAACTTTTTTTTTTTTTGAGACAGAGTCTTGCTTTGTTGCCCAGGCTACAGTGAGTGCCATGGCATCAGCCTAGCTCACAGTAACCTCAAACTCCTGGGCTCTGGCAATCCTCCTGCCTTAGCCTCCCGAGTAGCTGGGACTACAGGCATGCGCCATCATGCCCAGCTGATTTTTTTCTATATATACTAGTTGGCCAATTAATTTCTTTCTATTTATAGTAGAGACGGGTCTCACTCTTGCTCAGGCTGGTTTTGAACTCCTGACCTGGTGCAATCCGCCCGCCTCGGCCTCCCAGAGTGCTAGGATTACAGGCGTGAGCCACTGTGTCTGGCCAATAAAACTTTGATTAAATAAATTTATTGTGCTTTTCTCTTGTTAATTGGTCTTTTGTTATAGGAGTGACCCTTATGATGGGTGAGGAAAGGTATCATACCTTTTCCACCTCCACAATAAGGATCTATTTATTTAGTTAAAGCTTAATTTTGCAGCTGCTTTTAAACACTGGGGGTTCAGATCTGTTTCTTTCACCATCTTCAAATCTGCCTGGCTCCTTCCCCTAAGCCATCAGGACTCTGAATACCCTGAGGAAAATTTTTGTGCCAGTTCTTTAGCCCCAGGTGGTGGGACCTCATTCACTTTTTTTCTCTTGCTGCCCAACATGCTCCTCTTCAATGAATTAAGTCGCAGGCCCAGGAGACTGGGCTCACTAAGTTCCGGAGGTCAAGCCTGCTGGGAGAACTCCTTTCTTTTCAAGTGGGGCTATATCCCCTTTTTGCCTTTCGGTTCAATTTCTTCCTCTTCCCCCGTTTTAGGTCTACTCTGCCTCTAGCCTATTTTTTAATCAAACAAAAAGTGCTATTAAAAATTAAGAATCGAATTTTAAATTGTAAAAATCTGATTTAGGTTGTTGCCTTCCGACCAAAAGCAGCACCCTTCATCCATCTAGAGAGAGGAGTCGGTCAGTGTGGGGTCCCTGGGAAAAGTCTTCTAAAAATACGAGGGGTGGAGGAGGGAGGAGGAGGGAGGAGTAAGCGGATGGGAGTTGGGGAGATGGAAGCAGAGGAGAGGGCAACCCCCAGGGTGGGCCGTCAGGGTCTCCAAGCAGAAGAAGGAGCAGCCAGGCCTCTGACACTGAAGTCCGCGCCTCCCCGGGCGGGGAGATCCGCCCGCAGCGCTGCGGGGGCCGGAAGTGCTGGGCTCAGGGGCGGGTGGGTGGAGAGGGGCTGCCTGGGAGCTCAGTCTCCGGCCCGGACCAGGATATTTATAGCACCTGTGTTCCTGGACCCGTCTCCACCTGGATTTATGGGGCCGGCGGCTGCGGCGTGTGTGGGGAGAGAGAGGGCGCATCCCGCTGCAAGGGGCTGGTTCTTGGCCTTGGGAGTCTGGCTGGAATGAAGTTACAAAATCAAAACAAGGGGCCGTCTGGGGGAACACTGAGGCAGAACAGCTTTCGGTGCTGCGTTTGCAAAGCAGGCGGAGGTGGTTAGGCCTGCTGAAACTCGGGGCTTTCCAACTCCACGTAGGGTTACATTTGCGGCCGCCGTGGGCGAGGGCGAGGGCGAGGCAGGTGTGGGCGGTGGGGGAGCGGATCCCGCCGCCCCAGTCGCCCCGGCTCTGGCTCTCACGGTTTCCCCGCAGTTCCTCCCAATAGTTGTAGGCCGAAAAAAATGTTCCTCCTCCCGGGGGATCTGTGCTTGGAAAGAGGAGCCCGGAGAGCACGTGGTGGCGGATGCTCTCTGCAGACGCGACACTGTGGAGTCCACGTCTGCGAACCCATCCTTGCTGTCCGCACTTTCAACTTCCTCTAACCACTACGTGTCTGGCTGCTCTTAGACTGCGATGACATCATTTTAGAAAAATGTAAATAACTCTCCTTTGGGCCTTTCAAGAACTTTGTGACTGAGGCGAGGGCGATGCTTACCCCAGAGGAAGACTCTAGCGCCGACCTTAAAGCCTTGCTCAGCCGCGCGAGGCCCAGCCGTGTGCTCCGGGCCCGCAGCGCCCGCCGGGCTGCTCCGCCCGCACGTGAGGCTGCAGAAGGGGCGAAGGGCAGGGTGGGCGTACGCTCCTGTGCGGAAAGCAGAGGACACTAGCGATGCCTAGAGAAACAAGGCGCTGACATTTGTCCAACACTTCCCTTTTCTCATTTAACCTCGGGGCAGCACAGAGGAGGTACACACTGCTGCTAAGGTCCCCATTTCACAGGTGGAGAGACTGAGTCTTATAAAGGGAAAGGGACATGCCCCAAGGTGACCTCAACTTCAGTTTCAAACTCGAATGTTGGGGACCCCGGGGGCGCAGTGGCTGCTCTGCTCCCCCGCGGCGGCGGCCAGGCAGGGGGCGGGGGCGGCGAGGCGGCCGCGCGGGGAGGAGCCGGCGCGCGGGGAGGGGCGGCGCAGGCCAGGGCTGCTGGGGAGGCCGGTTCGCTGGCCCCGCCGAGGGGGCGGCCGGCCGGGAATCCCGAGCAGCGCAGCGAGGCCGGGGCAGCTGCCAGACGCGGCTGGGGACTGGCCCGCGCCGCGGTCGGGCAGCGAGCAGGCCACATACCGCGCGGCGCAGAGGAAATGGCTGGAATTCCTCCCGCGGCGCCTTGCGCGGGCCTCGGGGCGGGCGGGGCTCCCCCAGCCGGGCCGGGAGCGGGGAGAGGGAGTCCGAGGAACCCGGCGCGGGACCCTGGCGAGGGCTGTCCCCGCTGCCAGCCCCGGGCACCTCCCACTGGGCGCCTCCCGCTTCTCACTGCCAGCATCTGGGTCTCCAGAGCCTCGTGAAAGCTGGAGAAGGGGAGCACGCGAAGGGGCGCAGGCTCCGCTCCGCACAGACGCCCCGGCCGGCGTCCTGCCCCCTTCCGGGTCTGTAGCTCAGGCCTGCAGGTTGGCAGGGCGCCGGGTCACCCATCTGCAGAGCGGTCCTGCAGCCCCTGCTGATCCGGACTCAGGCCCTGGCTCCTGCGGTGGCGCACGGCACGCGTGTGCCCCAGCGGAGAAGGATGCTGGAGGACCTGGGCTCTGCTCTGGGCAGTGAGTCCTCCACAGGTCCGGCTTCGGCTCTTGGAAAGCCTTGGCCACTGATGTCCCCAGTGTTCCAGGACCAGGCCTTGGGGCTTGCTGTCCACGTAGGCCTTTCTTCACAGGCATGGAGGACAAGGCAGGGAGCTGGTTTGGAGGGATGGGACTTGCAGTGAGGGAGAGGCTGGCCCCCAGGAGATTGTCGCTACCAGATGGTGCAGTGCAAGGGCTGGGTGGGGTGCAGGGTAGGAGAGCAGAGGAAAGTGAGGGCCTGAGGAGGGTATGACCTGGGCCTGAGTCCTGGGGTGTGGAGGCATGAGAAGGGGATAGAAAATCTTCCTGAGGTTAGCTTAGCTTGAGAAAGAGGCCAGCTTCCCTTAGACACAAGCAAAAACATGATTTAGGTAGAGGACTGGGAAGGGGAAAGGTGGATGGAGAAACTTAGGTTGCAGCCCATATAACCTCTGTTAGCAGGGTGGCTCTTGGCTCTTGGAACAAGGGCTGTGGGTCTAGGATCTCTCCTCCCTTAGTTTCTGTTGGGATGTCTGATCCAATCAGGAATGGCGTTTGGAGAGGCTTTACCTTCTGCCTACACCCCTAAACTCTCACCACTGCAGACCGCTGCACCTACACTCTCCTGCTTAGCTTTTCCTCAGCCTGGGGCACCTTCCTTCTCTCTCTCCTCTGGCTGGCAAGTCTGGCTTCCAGCCCAAATGTCTTCTCTGTGATTTTTTCCTTAACCTCCTCATCTTCTGCTCTTTCCATCTGCTTCTATAGCACCATTTTTGGACCTTTTACACTGGATTGTGAATATTTGCTTATAATTTTTTTTCAAGTTTCAAATGAGACCCACGTTGCTTATAAATTTACCTTCCCAGTTCAGCAATAGCACTACAAGGGCAAGGACTGGCCGAATCTAATGTATCTTTGTGGATTACTGTCTAGCATGGTGCTTGCCTTACAGCAAAGACACTTCAATGTTGTTACACAAATGAATGAGAGAAAGGAAGGAACCGGGCAGGCACAGTACAAACAGAAGCAGAGAACCGAGGAAAAGCAGGCCAGGTGTGGATCCTGCTAGAAAGCTCTAATCTTTGCTTCCTGCATACACAGAGAACCTGCTACCCAGACCCTGCCCTTTTCAAGGCAGGCCTAGTCCATTACTTCCTCAAGATCACTCTGACCTTCACACCTTGATCCTAACCTTAATGCCAACCCCCGCTCTCACTCTTTTCCTTACCCTGGCTGTAAGCTCTGAGCTTGGCTTGGTTGCTATGTGCCTGCTTCCCCAGCCCACCCTTGCCCCACCTCCACCCCCAGTACTCTCCATGCCCACCTCACTTCTCAGCCCAGGGCTCAGGAGGCTCTGATTCCACATGAAGTGCTGCAGTCCAGCCATTCCAAATGAGACTGGGCTCGGGAGCTAGTGCCCTGGCTCAAGGCTGGGGGCAGGAAAGGTGGTGGCTGTGTCTGCTGGCCCCAGAGTAGGATGTCTTCAAGCTCAGATGCACAGCAAGGACAGAATTTCCCAAACTGACCCACATGACCGGAGTCCAGGTGGCCAGCTTAAACCTCCACCCTTTCCAGGGGCTTCCGAGTAGCCAGACCTAGGCCTGGGTAGGAGACTCTCCTCAGAGTAAGTCCCCTGCAAGGCCCTGGGAGGAAATAGGAGGCCCGAGCCAGGCTTGTCCTAATGCACTTGCCCCTTCTCAGACAGGCCTGCTGGGCGGGCGTCTGTGGGACTGGGGAGGGGCGGGGAATGAGGTGTCATTTCCAAGGCTGACCCTGGACACTCACCCACAAGGGGCAGGCTTGGGAGGCCTTGGCAGACCCTTCCTACAGACACAGGCAGATGGAAACGGCCAGCTCACAGTGACAGTGTTGGTTCTGGGAATTTTGGAAGTCAAAACCCCTAGTTTTCACAAGAAAAAGGAACAGATTTTGGCATCTTTGCTCCAGAAACAGGAACTGACCAAGACAGTGACCACTGATAATCACTTCCTCTTCACAGTGCTCAGAAGGGGGTGGGTTCCCTCAGCCCTTCTATTTTTGCTCCAGGGTTTTATGGAATAGCAGAGGAAAGAAGGGAAGGGGGAGGGAGAAAGGCAGGGCTGAGGAGAGGGGAGGGAAGAAGGAGACAGACTTTCTGTGTGGTCAGTCCTTGAGGACTGAGGCGGCTGGGAGCTTAATGCAGGTGGAGTTGGGGCCAGGATGCAGCCGACACCTGGTAGGTGCTCAGTGTAGCTGTTCTTTTCATCTTGTCATGGAAAGAACGTCAGTGTTGTGTACCTGTTGGAACTCATGGTTCCCTGGACCTGTGTCTCATAGCATAGAAGTATAGCCGTGCATGTTCACAGCAAACTCAGATGTCGTACCACCTCTGCATTTTTTGAGCACCTACTACATGTCAAACAGGTTGCTGGATACTGGGCGAATGGGAAACAGATTTCTCCCTTGCAGAGCTTAGAGTGGAATAGAAGGAACCGGTATTCAAATAATAGTACGGCATTAAGATGATGAAGCTAAGGGTAACAATTGCTGAGAGAGGGGAATATGCCCCATGAGGTTGGGGCGGAGCATGAAAGGCCTTAGGAAGAAGATGGCATCTGAAATGGGCCCTGAAAGGTGATGGTCATTTGTCAGGTGGAGATGGGGAAGGAGGACATTCCAGGGAAAAGGAGTGGCTTCAACAAACGTGCAGGGGAAAGTGTGAGTATATCCGGGGAACTGAGAGTGTGGGGTGCAAGTGGGTACAGAGGAGTGATGGGAGAAACTCCTGGAGCAGGGGGAGGTCCACTTTGCAGAGGGCCCTGAGCACCAGATTGAGGTATATGGAACTCGTCAGGGGGGTTATGTGGAGGCCTTGGCCAGCAAGGGCATGACAGATCCATCACCATGTGCTGCTGGAAGCTCAGAGAAGGGAATGAGGCAATGGGGAGGACTGGAGAGAGAGGGGGAAGCAGCCAGACCCACGATGGTGACAACTGAATCAGACCCTTATGTGTTTCACATTCCCAGCCCCTCATAGTGTGCAGCTGACCTGAAATTGGCCCCATTGACTAGGTCTTTGTTAGTTCAAAGTTTTTGCTGCCAAATTGAGCTTTGGTTCCCCTATGGGAGCAAAGAGAATATGGAAGATGGTGTCTATGTTCTTATGTGAAATGGCCAGAGCTGTAGTCTCTGTGGGCTAGCAGAGGCCTTCCTTCTCCTGGCCAGGCTGGTGAAGGGTTCCTGCCCTGGGATGGGGAGTGGGAGGAGGAGAGATCACAAGTTTGAGCTCCAAAAGGGGCGAGATCTTGGGCTAGCCCAGCCGCGCTGATGGAGGAGAGAGAGGGACCGTCTCCTAAGGCCGCTGGGGTTGGGGAGGAGGTGCTCGGGGCCAGGGGGCCACTGGGCAGAGACCTCTGGACCAAAAGGTGAGTAGACCCAGCTGAACCCTCCTCTGGCTCTGTGGCTCTGTCCTTAACCAAGCACTTCTCACGTGGGGCCAGAAGGAACTTCCTCAGCAATAGGCAGAGAGCATTGTGTTGGCTGTTATTTTCCTATGAGCTTTATTTCTCTTCCTAGGTTGTAAGCTCCTGCAGGGCAGAGGTAGCCGTTCACACAGGGCCTAGTGCTCACTAGGCACTAAATAGCAGTCAGCTGAAGGAAAGGATCAGGTCAGATGCCTCATTTCGTTGGCTGTTTCACCATACATCCCCTCCTGACTCCTCTGTGACCTCTATGAGTGTGCTGTGAAATCCCGCTTCCTGTAGGGTTTTTGCTGATGGGCCAATTGGTCTGTGCTTCCCTGCATCTCCCTAGCTCCTCTTTCTCCCATGGGGCATGCTAGCAGTTCACCAATTTATTCTAGACGTATTTGTTGGGTATCTTCAATTTGTCAGCTAGTGCTCGGCATGGGAATACAATGGGGGAATAATGCTTATGATTGAAGTAGATAAACGATTCCCAGGCCCTATAAGGGGCCTGGTGGTTCCTCCCAGGCCTGATGGTGTCTGAGATGCTACTGGCTGGAAGAGGGAGAATTTTCCTTGCTAGTTATGATTTTGTGGCGCCATCTTCTGGCCACATGTAGACACATACACACGGACTTTCACGCATTAATAAATGTACCCATTAAGACACCAATTATTAAAACATATATATAGAGACACAGCTATGTACACATAGTGAAACATACACATGTTCAAAACAGGCACACATATATGAAAACACAGGGCACAATCACATGTAGAAATCCAGGATCTAGCATAGTACCTCTGCCTTAGTGGGAGTCCAATAAATACTGGCTGGTCTACAAAATAAAATCCAATTCATTAGATCCACTTTCTTCCAGGGTTATTTTTCACCACCCTTTCTAGCCAATTAGCCAAGAAAGCTCTGTTATCATTTTCCACCTGCCTATCCTTGTCCTGTTAATTTTTGAGACCAAGCTCAAATGCCACCTTCTCCAGGAAGCCACCTTATCTCTCCAGCTAAGGTAACCACTTCCTCTTCTGAACTTTCATAACTTTATGATATTTATCATTTTAATAACTTGCATTTCAGCTATTTGGGGACATATGTTTTCTCCCTTTCTAGTCTATATATCTCCTTTGTGTTTGGTTCCTGTTTGTGTTCTCCCATACTGCCTGGCACACTGCCTTGTACCAAGTGGGACTCCATTAAGTATTTGCTGAATAAATGACACATTCATGGACAAGAGGAAATGAGGAAGATACACAGAAATGCACACTGACTTTCATTTCTCTTTCTGTGAGAATGATGCACATTTACATGAAAACACAGAAACATATCTCTGTGCCGATAGCTGTGAGTAGACATGTCCTTTAAATGAAGCCCTTTCATTATTTCTGCTGTCTTCATTCCAGTTCAGGTCTTTATCCCACTTACTTAAGCAATTTCCTCTTAACTCAACTCTGTTTCTAGTTCTTCCCTTTCCATTTTTTCCATTGAACGCAGCCTCTATATTCCTAAAACACCTCTTTGACGATGTCATTCCCCAGCTCAGAACTCCAGCAGATCTTGCTGCCTTGCACGCCCTAAACTCCTTATTTTCTATTCTCCCTTTAGGGAAGGGAGTCACAGTTATTGCCAGTGAAAAATACGTGGCTATGCTTTCTGGAATGTGTGTCATTGGTTAAAAGAGACAATTGAGGCTGGTGCCACCTGTCCTCCTTCCTTACTGCCCTGAATATGTACAGAGGAGCTGCAGCAGCCATTTTGCAACCATGAAGGAATAACCGAGATGTTGCTCCTGACCCCACTGAGCAGCTGAACAAATGATACTACTTCTAGATTCCTTGCTTATGTGAGAAAAATAAACTGTTTGTTTAAGCCACTGCAAATTGTTTTATGTTATGTGCATCTGGATGTAATCCTAACTCATGATTCTTAAATATCCCTCTTCCCTCAATACCCACAGGATAAAGTCTAATTTCCTTAATCTGGAACTCAAGAGTCTTTATGTCCAGCCCCACTCTGCCCATCCAACTGTGCATCCCAGTGTTCCTCCCATGGCCACACCCTAGTGCAAGCCGCCATCGTCTCTTGCCTAGACAAGTTCAATAACTTCCCAACTCCTCTCCTTGGTCCCATCACAGACCTCCTCTGATTCATTCTTCTCACAGCAGCCAGAGACATCCTTTAAAAAATAAATCAGGTGTCTCTTTTCTATGCTTAAATTCCTTCAATCTTTTCTTTTTTTTCTTTCCTGAGGCAGAGTCTTGCTCCGTTGCCCTGGCTAGAGCGCAGTGGCATCATCATAGTTCACTGCAACCTGAAACTCAAGTGATCAAGCGATTCTCCTGCCTCAGTTTCCCTAGTAGCTGGAAACACAGGCGAGCATCACTGCGCCTGGCTAACTGTTTTTACATATTTAATAGAGGTAGAGGGTCTTGCTCTTGCTCAGGCTGGTCCTGAACTCCTGGCCTCAAGTGATCCTCCTGCCTCAGCCTCCCAGAATGCTAGGATTACAGGTGGGAGCCACCGCGCCCGGCATCTTCAATGACTTTTTAGTACATGTTAACTCAAATTCAGACTCCCCAATAAACCCAAACTCCTACAAGGCTCTGCAGGGTCTAGATCAGTGGTCTTCTGGACATTAGACTTACTTGGGAATATTTAGTTCAGGCACAGTAGCTCACACCTGTAATCCTAGCACTCTGGGGTGCCAAGGTGGGAGGACTGCTTGAGATCAGGAGTTTGAGACCAGCCTGAACAAGAGTGAGACCTCGTCTCTACTAAAAACAGAAAAAATTAACTGGGCACGGTGGCGCATGCCTGTGGTCCCAGCTGTTTGGGAGGCTGAGGCAGGATTGCTTGAGCCCAGGAGTTTGAGGTTGCTGTGAGCTAGGCTGACACCACAGCACTCTAGCCTGGGCAACAGAACGAGACTCTGTCTCAAAAAAAAAAAAAAAAAAAATTACGTAGGAATATTTAAAAAATTATCAGTGGTTGAACTCCACTCTTAAACATTCTAATTTAATTGGTCTGGGATAGGCCTGGGACACTGATATTTTTATTATAACAAATTTCTGGGGTGGACTCAAAAGTATACCCAGGATTAAGAACTCTGATTTAGACCTTGCCTGTTCCACCTTCACCTAGCACCAACATGCTCACTATGTTTAACTATGTTGGTCTTCTTTCCATTCCTCAAATGTGCCAAACTTTTTGCTGCCTCAGGACCTTTGTAGATGCTGCTCCTTCTGCCTGGAAGGTTCTTTCCCTTCCTTGTTGTATGTCTGATCTTTCTCATCCCTCAGGCTCAGTTTAAATGTCTCCTGTTCAGAGAGGCCACCCCTAACCACTCAATGTGAAATTGTCCCCCTTGTCATTCTCTGTTGTAATTTCCTTATTCTTGATACTTGTTGCCATTTAAAAATTACATGTTTGTTTGTCTTTTACAATCTTTGTCTCTCACACTAGATTGCAGAAGGACAGCTTATGTTCTTTTTTTTTTTTTGTATGTGAGACATCATTTACCGCCAAAGTCTAGTACAAGATAGGTGTACCAAGAACTGTGAAAGAATCTGGGATTTTGCCCTACTTGCAAGTTAACCAGTTAGATGGCTACTACCATTATATAGATGCTGGCAGAAGACATAAGACTCCTAGGTCAGAGACAAAGGACTTTACTACTTACAGCAGTAGCAGTGAGCAGAGTTTACACCAGTACACATTTACACCAGTTCCTTGAGTCCCAGTTCCCATTGGAATGTGAAGAGGACCAGGTAACACATGCACATGTAGTGAACTGTATTACAGAAGAGGAGCCTTAAGCTTAGGAAACAGAATCATTCATAATGGGCAGTTATCCTACTTGACCTTTGTCCTGTTCAAAAGACCTTATCTTTTTAATATTGGACCAATACACAAACCTGCCCTTTCCTCCACAGAGAAACACAGTCTCTACATTTCAAGGCTGTGTGCTATACAAACATCCCTGAAAAGACTGTCAGGAACAAAGGCAGTTAGTGCCTTGGCTAGTAAGACGTGCAGAAATGGGAGAGACACATGGATAACCCTTTGACTGCCCAGGATTTCTGCCTGGAGGCACTTTACAGACCAAGCACAGGGAAGGGGAAACCCATAAGAGCTGGGAGTCCTCATTTAGTGGGAGTCTTAGAGGGGAGAGGTCAGTGAGGCAGCTGGAATTTGTAGACAGAGGACTGGAAAGGAGGACACTACACAGAGAAGGAGCTCCAGCAATTTGCATGGGGTTCCTTGAACTGTGGCCAAATAGTAAGCTGTGCATGTGTGGGGTGAGACTCCACTAAGCCAGATGAAGAAGAACTATTGGAAAAACAACTATCAGGAAGCTATAAGCTGAACAATTTCCAGAGCTCACATCAGGCTGGGAGATGTTCAAGTTCCAACTAGCCAGAGTGGAGAGTAGAGAGACATTGTTGAATATCTGGAGCATTCAGTAGAGATTTCAGTAGTATGGCATCTTGGTTTGGGCTGCTATAACAAAGTATCACAGGCTGGGTGGCTTATAAACAATAGAAATTTATTTCTCATAGATGTGGAGGCTGAAAGTCTGTGATTACGGTACCAGCATGGTCAAGTTCTGGTGAGGGCCCTCTTCTTGGCTGCAGACTGCTGATTTCTACTTGTATCCTCAAATGGCAGAAAGAAAGCAAGAGAGCTCTCTGGGGTTCCTCTTTTAAGGGCACTAATCCCACTCATGAGGGCTCCATACTCATGACCTAATTCCCTCTCAAAGGCCCCACCTCCTAATACCATCACATTGGGAGTTAAGATTTCAACATGTACATTTTGAGAGGAACAGTAGGATAAAACTGGCTTTAGGGTAAACATGCTCTAGACCAAGGTTTCTCAGCCTTGATACCATTGATGTGTGTGTGTGGGTGGGGGAGGGGTAATTATTTGTTGTGGAGGGCTTTCCTGTGTACTGTGGAATGTTTAGCAGCAACCTTGGTCTCTACTGGAGGTTGCCAGTAGCAACCTCCTGGTTGTGACAACCCAAAATGTCTCCAGACATTGCTAATATCCCCAGAGTGGGAGTGGGGGCAAAATCACACCTGATTTGAAAGCACTGCTCTAGCCCCACTCCATCAAAGCACAGAAACAAGCCTTGGAAGCATTTAGCTTCTCTGCAAGTATCTCAACTCCCTCCCCCAACCCATCTCAACACTCTTTAAGAAAGACAACAAAATTCAAACACTCAGCAATGTTACATTCACAATGTCCACCTGTATCCAATAAAAAATTACTAGGTATGCTAAAGAGCAGGAAAATGACCTATACTAGGAGCAAATAAATTACAAGAACCAGATCTAGAAATGGCAGAGATTATTGAATTAGTATACAAGCACATTAAAAGAGCTATTATAAAGATGTTCAGGGATTTAAAGGAAAACAGCAACATTATGAGAAGAGAAATACAGAATCTAAAAAAAGAACCAAAGTGTTATATAGTTTTAGAAATGAAAAAAACCCACAATATACAAAGTGAAAAATTTACTGAATGAGCTCAATAGCCCATTGACTCAACATTGCAGAAAAAATATCTGTGAACATCTCATACTCAGTGATCTGTGGGATAATGTGATCCAGAAAGAGAGTGAATTCGGTAGAAATATATTAGAAGAAATACACTCTAAAATTTTTCAAATCTGATGGAAGCTATAAACTCAAATATCTGAGAATCTCAACAACCCCCAAGCTGGATAAACACACAAAAAAATCACACCAAGAGACACATTATATAAAATTGCTAAAACATAATGATAAAAAAAGAAATCATAAAAGCAGCCAGAAGAAAAAGACACATTACTTAACAGAAAACAAAGGTAAGAATGAACACCAATTTTTCATCAGGAGTAATGAAAGCCAGAAGACAGTAGAATGATATCTTTAAAGTGCTGTAAGAAAAAAATGTCAAGCTAGAATTCTATATCCACCAAGAATATCCTTCAAAATGAAAGTGAAGTAAAGCATTTTCAGAAAAATGAAAGCTGAGAGAAGTCAACACCAGCAATACGCATTACATGAAATGTTAGAGGAAATCCTTCCAGTTGGAGGAAAAGAATACCAGATGGAAACTCTGATTAACACAAAGTGATGAATTATTAAAGCTGACAAAAGAAATAAAAAATCTTAATAGCTTTATACCTATTAAAGAGATTGCATTTATAACTTAAAACCTCCTCAAAGAAAACTCTAGGTCCAGAGGGCTTCTCTGGTGAAATTCATCAAATATTTTAAAAAGAAATAATACCAATATGTCATAAACTTTTTCAGAAAATAGGGGAGGAAACACTTCCTAACTTGTTTTATAAGGTTAAAGCAGGAGTTGGCAAGTAATCTAGGTTGTTTTGGGCTACTGCTCTTCCTTTACAAGCCTTACAATTACAAACATCATTCAGACAAAGCAGGCCAGATAAAAACTGGCCAAGGGCCAGATTTGTCCCATGGGCTATACTTTTCTAATCCATGGGCTAAAGCATTAGTAAACTATCCAGATTTTACTAAGGATTTTTGTGAGGCAGTAGAGAAGAGGATTATATCTCATACCAAACAACCACCACCCAATAAATAATCCCATCAGGCATTTAATTTCCAAATATTTGAAGATTTTCCAAGCATCTTTTTGCTATTAATTTCTAGTTCAACTTTTTTTGGTCAGCAAACGTACTTTGTATAATTTCAATTCTTTAAAAGAAATTGTTGAGACTTGTTTTATGTCACCAAATATGGTCTATCTTGGTATATGTTTCATGTGCACTTGAAAAGAATGTGAATTCTGCCATTGTTGGATGGAATGTTCTATATATTCAAGTAGGTCAGGCTCACTGATAGTGATGTTTAGGTCTTTATATCCTTACTGATTTTCTGTCTACTTGTTTTATAATTAATTATAGCCTCCAACTATACTGTGGATTTGTCTATTTCTCCTTTCAGTTCTATTAGTTTTTGCCTCGTATTTGGAAGCTCTGTTGTTATGTGTTACAAAGTTAGGATTATTTTGTATTCTTGGTGAATGAATCTCTTTATCATTAAGCAAAATCCTTTATCTTTGATAATATTTCTTGAATTGAAGTGCTTGATATTATTCTAGCCATGACACCTTTTTTGATTAGTGTTTTCATGGTAGAACTTTTTCCATCTTTTTACTTTTAATCAATGTGTATCTTTATATTTAAAGTGAGTTTCTTGTAGACAGTATATAATTGGGCTTTACTATTTTATCTATTATGACAATCTCTGTCTTTTAAACTGATTCTATAGACCACTAACATGGATGAAAACCTAATACCTTGGCTGGGCGCGGTGGTTCACGCCTGTAATCCTTAGCACTCTGGGAGGCCAAGGTGGGAGGATCACTCAAAGTCAGGAGTTCAGAACCAGCCTCAGCAAGAGGCTCTACTAAAAAAATAGAAAGAAATTAATTGGACAACTAAAAATATATAGAAAAAATTAGCCGGGCATGGTGGTGCATGCCTGTAGTCCTAGCTACTCAGGAGGCTGAGGCAGAAGGATCGCTCAAGCCCAGGAGTTTGAGGTTGCTGTGAGCTAGGCTGATGCCATGGCACTCTAGCCAGGGCAATGGAGTGAGACTCTGTCTCAAAACAAAAAAACAAAAAACCCTAATATCTTGCTAGTTGTTTTCTATCTTTTCTATCTGTTCTTGGTGAAATGTTCCTCTTTTTCTGCTTGCTTTTGGATGAACTGAGAATTTTTTATCATTTGTTTTTGTGTCCATTATTGAATTATTATTTATATCTTAACATTTTTCATATAGCCCAAGTGCTTAAATTATACACATTTAATTAACCATAGCTTGTGTCCAAATAATATTATACTGCTTCATGCTATAAGCATTTTATAACAGTATAATCCCATTTCTTCCCTTCCAACTTCTAGACTATTGTCATCCATTTTACTTTTATGCTATAATTCTACATGCTTTGCTACTATTTTTGCTTTAGGTAGTCAATTATCTTTTAGAATGATTAAAAATAAGAAACAATCTTTTGTATTTACTTTGACTTTAATTTTTCTGGTGATCTTAATTTCTTTGTATATATCCTAGTTTCGCTTTATTACTCTATCATATTCCCATTTCTCTGCTGGAATTTTCCATCTGTTTATGCATGTCATCTGTCTATTCCACCAGAGCATTTAACATATTAATCACAGCTAATTTAAATTTGTTGTCTGATAATTCCAATATCTGACTTATCTTGGAATCTGGTTCTGTTGATTGCTTCATCCCTCCAGAATGGGGCACTTATTTCTTTTGTTTTTTCGTGTGTCTCAGAACAGTGGAGACTGAGGTAAATCGTGTTTATGCCTTTCAGTGGGCATATGTCTTCTGCTGCCTTGCTTTCCTTACATGTTGCTTTGCACTTAGGGCAGATACTGGGTTGTTGAAAGGTTTTTCTCAATGTTTCTGACCTACCCTCCCTCAGCTTTCAGCATTCCCTACTGGCCTGTGCCTCAGAGGGGACCTATCTCCACGCCCCCGTTGACTTGGACCTCTTTTGCTTCTTCCTCTCTATTGGCCTGGTCTAGCCCAGGCTCAGGCAGCCCTGTGTCCCTGGGTCTCAGTGGTGGAGTTTTGTCAGTGATCCAGCCCCCCTTACAGCTGTGAAGGACCTCTAATGGTCTGGGTCCTGGTTGGTTTTCTGCCCCGATCCCAGGTGTAGACAATATTGGTTTTTCTTTTCTTTTCTTTTCTTTTCTTTTCTTTTCTTTTCTTTTCTTTTCTTTTCTTTTCTTTTCTTTTCTTTTCTTTTTCCTTCCCCTAACTAGAATGGGTCTTTGCCTGTGTCCTAGGTGTAGCAGGATTTGCTGCCCTTCCCCAGTGGCTTAAGGCTTTTCTCCCTAGAGATACAGGGTTTGGCTGGGCTTTGTCCCTTTCCTGCAGCACCAACTTTTTCTGGGCCTGCACCATGAAGGCAGGATTTCTCACATTTCCTGCCCTACCCTGGTTGTTCTTGTGAGTATCTGATGGAGGCCCGTGGGGAGAAGCCTGCAAATGGGTGCAGACTCCTCTTATCTGTGCAGCTCCCAGAAGCTGTCTACTCACATACTCTCCCACACTCAGCCTTTTGCAATTTGTTAAAAATTTGGCAATTAGTTGAATTCTTACCTGCTTGTGTGGTGCTTGACACTTCTTCCTCCTTTGCTCTGCCGCAGGTCAGCCCATACTGGCACCTGTCTCTCCCTGGAAGCACCTGTCTCTCCTTAGATTGCAGGCTACTCAGGTGTATTGCAACCTCAGCTCCCTGGTGGGATCAAGAAAAGTTAGGAATTTTGCAGATTATCCAATTTTCTCATTAAGGTTGGAACAATGTTCTTTCAAGTATTCTAACTACTGGGCAAAAGAGCCAAACCCTGTTACATATTTACTTGCCAGACCGTGGGCCTTCCCCTTTTTTCTCCTGCATGCCCCACCAGTGGCTCCTTCTCTGGTCTTCCTCCTTGCAGTCCTAGCCTCCCTCCACTGTCCTGAGCAATTTCACCCTGGCCTCAAATGTGCACATCCACCCAGCTGAACAAAAGCCTGTCTCCTGACCGAGCACGGTGGCTCACACCTGTAATCCTAGCACTCTGGGAGGCCGAAGCGGGCAAATAGTTTGAGCTCAGGAGTTCGAGACCAGCCTGAGTAAGAGCAAGACCCCCAACTCTACTAAAAAAATAGAAAGAAATTAGCTGGACAACTAAAAAATATATATATTAAAAAACTAGCCAGGCATGGTGGCACATGCCTGTAGTCCTAGCTACTTGGGAGGCTGAGGCAGTAGGATTGCTTGAGCCTTGGAGTTTGAGGTTGCTGTGAGCTAGGCTGATGCCACAGCACTCTAGCCTGGGCAACAGAGTGAGACTCTGTCTCAAAAAAAAAAAAAAAAAAAAGGAGTGCTTTTCCTGTCAGTGGTACTGGCTTTTTCACCTTAGAACACACACAGGACATTCACTTTTACATTTTCAGTTGTTTTTATTACAGAAAGGGCTATGAGTATGTGCATTATTTTGTTAATCTACCAGTTTTACTGTGATTTACGCATTTATTTGTACTAATAACTTACTTAAAGATCCTTTCCATGTATTTTGACTATCTATTTACAGTAAATGTCCCCTGCGGAGGCTGACTCTATCCATGTGTGGCAAGAATTGTGGGATACAAAGATAAAATATTGTGGGCCTTGGCCCAGTGCTTTGGGAGGCTAAGGCAGGAGGATCCCTTGAGCCCAGGAGTTCAAAATTACAGTGAGCTGTGATCACGCCACTGTACTCTAGCTTGGGTGACAGAGGGATACCCTGTCTCAGGAAAAAAGAAAAAAATTCATGGGTCTTCTGGGAGGAAAGTGACCCAAAATTTGGGATCAATGATTAGGACCAAACAGAATGAAGGCAGTGGAAGTTGAGGCTGCCCGAAGCCTCTCTAGGTATCAGCTGCTCCTGGCTGGGGAGCACATACCCCGAGGTAGGGCCGGCAGGATCAAGGTGCTAGGATACTCAGGGTTGCTCCAGGGAATACTTTTAAGGTGCCATTATCAGTGGGCAGTATTGAATGTCCTTCAACTTTGCTCTGGGGGAACATTTTAAAAGTTACTGAAGAGAAAGGGCTCTAGTGAAGTTGAAAGAATCTGGCCACCCCTTGGAAAATCAATGAAGAAAGCCATAAGTCTGGGGGGTACCTACTCCCCACCTTGGGAAGAGCTGTATGTTGGTGGCCATGCTGATTTGGGCTGCACTGGGTGCCAGCAGAGAATGGCGTTGCAGGAGCAGGAGGAAGTCTGCGATGACTCTGTGAGCTGCCCAGGATGTAGGCAGTACCCTGGGGGAGCAGCATTCTGCCGGAGGGCACTGGGAGATGCTTCATTGTCCTTGGGGCAACACCCCTGGCCGTGACAGCCTCAGAATTCCCATATGAAATGTGTTAGGTTCCTGGCTAGGGGGTGACAAGGCAACTGCCATGTCTCCTGGTTCACTTAGCCAGTGCGCTGTTTGTACTCAGCTGCCACACTCCCATGAGATGGCTTTGGGGCACCACCACTGTCCACCACTCAAGTGCAGTAGTGAAAATAAAACATATTACATGGAAATAGGAGACAATATAAAGGTAAGGCCACACACATACTCACTCTACAGAGCAGCGGTGTTCCTGTGTACCAGTCCACTCGACGTCCAGTCTTCTCGTCAGGATCTCAGATGCATGGAAACAACCCAGGTGCCCATCAGTACACGAGTGGACTAATAAAATGTGGTCTATGTACACCATGGAGTACTACTCAGCTGTAAGAAACAACGGTGATCTAGCACCTCTTGTATATTCCTAGATAGAGCTGGAACCCATTTTACTAAATGAAGTATCTCAAGAATGGAAAAACAAGCACCACATGTACTCACCGTCAAATTGGTATTAACTGATCGACACCTAAGTGGACATATAGGCGTCACATTTATCCTGCACCTGGCAGGTGGGAGGGGGGAGGAGGGGATGGGTCCATACACACATAATGAGTTCGATGTGCACCATCTGGGGGATGGACACGCTGGAAGCTCTGACTCCGGGGTGGAAATGGGGGAAAGGCAACACACGTAACCTAAACATTTGTATCCCTATAATATGCTGAAATGAAAAAAGAAAAAAGAAAAATTATATAAAAAGAAAACCTCACAGGCATATTTTGCTCTGTGATGTAGCAAGAGGGACACTGGAGCAGTTTCTGCAGTTTGTAGGGGAGGACACGGGATGAGGATGGCCTTGGCGAAAGAAGCTCCGCTGGAATGTACTCTCCGCCGGCAGGGGTTCATTCATTGCCGATTTTCTTGTGGCTAGAACGGTGCCTGGCACACAGGCGGGTGCAGCGGGCACCTGTGGAGTCAGTGCAGCTGTGGTGCCTCCCACTGTAAAGCTATCCGTCCTTTTGTATCGCAGGTGAAACTCCATTTTCTCTGTTTTCTAAGCTTGTTTTGAATGTTGGCCTTTCAGAAAGTCTGGGCCCAGTTGTAATGTGAGCCAACCTTTGGTTTGGAGGACAGAGTAGAAGAAGGGGAGGAAAAGGTTAATTGCTGAGGAATGCGCTCCTCTGTCACTGAGAGGATATAATGCAGGAACAAGCCTGGGACACCCCACCAGCACCCACTGTCCAGAGTGGCTCAGTCCAGCTTCACAACAAAACGGCAGCATCCCGGCTGTACGTCGTGGCGAGTCCTGATGAAATTACCCCCCTCCTATTTCTGTTCATGTTTTGGTCAAACCCCAAGTAAAACCTGAGATGATGAGAAATTTCTCACTTGTAAACTGTAGAGCCAAAGCTTCATTTGTTGCCTGTGCCCCTACACTGAGCTCTTTGCTTCCCAGGAGGAAGGGGTGGTTCAAAGCCAGGGAGGAGCGGGGCCGCGCCCAGGCAGGGGCAGTGGGGGAGTGTCCACCAGGAGCGGCCCTGACAGCCGGATGGAGGGGTGCATGAAGGGGAGGTCCGGCACGGGACCTGCATGATCTCACTTTTCTGGAATATTCCTGCTCGACTCCTGAGGCAGTGGGGAGAGCTGGGACTGATTTCTGTGCTGTGGGGTTTAGGGGTGGCTGATGGCCACTGGGCCCCTGGGAAGCCAGTGGAGGCTACTAGAACTGGAGCCGGATGGGAGCCTCCTCGGTGTATTTCTCCCACTCGGCCACCAGATGGCAACACCTCCCTTCAAACAGCGGGAGTCACAACACACAGTCCTTGCTTATTCTGAGGACATTGAGCGGCCCTGCACCGTTTGGGTCTGGATTTGGGAAGGGGCTTGGCCACCTTTATCATCATGGTGGAGCTGAGCTAGTTATACACCCTGCCTCCATCAGTGAGTTTTGAGAGCTCACTACGAATTGGGGTAGGGAGCAAGATCGGGCACAGCAGTGAGCAACATCCAATGCTCCCTCCACGACAACTCCCCCGACAGCCCTTCCAGCCTAGTAAGCGAGACAGACATTAAGCAAATAATTGCAAAACAGTGGACTCACTCCAATGGTGGTAAGTGTTATAGACGACAAATAAAAGGTGCTAGGAGACCCTATTAAACAGGAAGAATCTGATCTCATTTGGGCTGTCTGGAAAGGCTGTTTTGTCAGTGAACCATCCTAACGACCTCCAGTGGACCCTTCGCATACCCGTCATACATACCTACCATCACACACCCCATTATTTTCCCATTTTACAGTTGACAGACTACTCCCCCAAACATCCCATTATATCCCCCAAAATATAATCCCATCACAGACCCCACAGCAGACCTTAATTACAGATCCTATGTCACCCCCATTAACCAATGCCTTTGCAATCCTTCCCAATCTTTCCCACAATCCTTGTTGCAAGTCACAAACTCTCAAAGAATCTCAGTCTTGCTTATCTTTGCATTCCCATATGTTCTTGAAAATATTTGGCAAACCAACAATCAGACCAATTACTACCCCACCTCACACACTCTGTCCCAGACCTGTGTGGTTCTTATCACAGAACCAGGGTCACAGCCCCTGGCTGCAAGGGCTGAGGCCTCTGCTGCCTCCTTGCCTGTAAGAAATCCCTGAGAAGAAGTGATTCACCTGTGGGTGCTCCCATGGAGGTCCTCTGCCCAGACAGGCTCCCCAGGAGCTGGGCACGGCTTGAGCATGCGCCCCCATCCGGAGGTCTGACTTGGTCCATGTCACCGCATCCCAGGATCAGTGGTCACTCTTGGACAGCATTAGAGTGCCCCAGGCTCCTGTTTGTGGATCTGCCAGCTGGGCCCTGCATCAGCAGCTTCCTTGTCTCTACTTCTTTGAAGGGCCAGAAAACTCAGAAGAGGATACCCAAGGGCTGGAAGAGACCTCAGGAAATCCTGTAAATCAATACCTCTCCCTTCCCTCCTCTCCCTCTTCTTCTGCCCTTTCCTGTTTATCTGGTCTCCCTCTGGGGAATGTAAGGGCATAGCCACCTTGCTTAGCAGACACACCTTGCTTAGCTGGAAGGAAGCACAAACACAGTCTAACCCCCTCATGTAACAACTGGGGAAACTGAGGCCCAGAGAGTGGAAGTCATTTGCCCGCACCCCACAGCAGGTCGGGGCAGAGCCAGAGCTCCCCACGGCCGTCCATGCAGTGTTCTTCCCGAGCCCACCCCTTAAGCAGCCTCTTTGTTCACATTAGCCAAGAAATGCTACTTCCATTAGGAAGGCACGTCCAATGCAAACCACTCCAGAGATTGCATTTCAAAGATTGATAGACATGGCTTTTGCATTATCTGCTGTTTCAGATTAGCTATGCTGTGGCTTCATTCTTTAGGGCTGATATTGGGGGTGGGGGAGGGAAGCCAATTCTCAGTCCTTCTCCAGGCCCCGGGCTCCAGCCTGTGAGACTGGGCCTGCGGAGGACAGGGTGATCCATCCTATATTTTCAGTCCGTCAGGAGATTTCATTGTTTAAACAAACATTTCAGCGAAGCCATCCAGCTGGGCAGTGATTTATGGCTCTGGCTACAGTTTTTCCCCAACAAAGATAAACAATCCTGCAACTCTTGGGACTGGGGCTGGGACTCCTGGTTCTAATAACTCGGAGTCGGCTGGACCACGCCAGCCATCGCCTGGTCTGGGGTTTGGTTAGAATCTGTTCGCACTGGTCCTGCGGCTGAGCCACAAACCTTGGGGGACCATGTTGTGTTTGGAAGCTGGAACCACTGCCTCCAGGGCAGAGGAGAGTGGCAAGGAAGGAGAGACATGGCTCGGGGTTGGTGCTGCAGGTCCGTGCCCCTCTTCCAGGAGGACAGCAATGCTCTGCATTCCCTGCGGTAGATATTTGGTGTCTTTGGTCAACGGCATCTGTTCTTTCTCCTGTTGGTAACAGCACATCAATTTCCTTCTGCGGAACTATTCCAGGTTGCGCGCTGCACCCATGTGCTCATAGAATCCACTAAACCCTCGGCTCCAGGCTCAGGCCTGACCAGTCAGAGCCATCTATTTCTGTGTTCATCATAATCAGCTCAGAGGTGGGCATCTAACCCAAGAAGAGCCCAGAACAGGCAGCACAACCTTTGCTGGGGCTGCTGGACTTGAACTGGAAATGATAAGGGCGTGGATTGACTGCTGGGGCTGGGGCTGCCCTCTGCCCCCTGAGAGGAGGGGAGACCCTGTCTGGTCATGGAGGAAGTGAGGGTGAGGCTGGCCACAGACACCAGCACCAGGTGACAACATTGGAGCCCCAGAATCCACCTGAGTCGTCCTTTTAGTTAAGGATTGTGTGTTCTTTCACTTGCAACTGAGAGAAGGGTAGCCAATAGCAATACCCGCCATCCGACACAGCAGAAGAGACTGGCTCGGCAGGCAGCCCCTGCAGCCTCCAGCCCAGCTGTCTGGATGGGGCGCTTTAGCAAGAGGACAGCAAAGTCCCTTCTCATCCCCCTTCTCACCAATCTGATGACCTGTGTCGACTGTTTACTTCAACAAAAGGGTGAGTGAGGACCTGTGGCAGATGCAGCTCACATTTGTGATGGAAGCACAGCTCACATTTTTCCATAGAGTTCTTGGGCAAGTAGAGGCCGTTGCACCGTGGCCTATTATTGAAGGCAGATGGAGACTCACGATTCAGGGAAAGAACCAACAAGGTGCTTTGAGGGTGCAAGGGAAGATGAGCCCATACTGGATGGGTGGGGACTAGTGGAGACTTCATGGAGAAGGGGTGTTTGGGATGAACCTTGAAGGGGAGGAGCATTTTAATAGGCAGACATGGGCAGAAGGCTTTGCAGGTGGATGAAATAGTGTGATGAAAGTCAGGGAGGAGGGATAGACTTTTTAGGGGGCTACATTGAAAAGTAGAGTTGGACTGGAAGGGAGGGGACACTTAAGGGAATCACCAGCCTGCAAAGTAGGTTGGTGTCATCTAGGCAGATGCCTCTAATGAGAATTTTGTTCTTAGTTCAGTAGGTGATGGATCACTACACATCCAGGCAAGGGGACAGTGTCTGCCTCTAGGGAAGAGAGCTGGACACCTGGGCTAGGGGTGAGAGGGAGCAAGTTTTTCCACTCTGTGTGCTTTGGTATTTTTTTTTTTTTTTTTTGAGACAAAGTCTCACTCTGTCACCCGGGCTAGAGTGCTGTGGCATCAGCCTAGCTCATAGCAACCTTGAACTGCTGGGCTCAAGCAATCCTTCTGCTTCAGCCTCCTGAGTAACTGGGACTATAGGCATGTGCCACCATGCCTGGCTAATTTTTTTCTATGTATTTTTAGTTGGCCAATTACTTTCTTTTTATTTTTAGTAGAGATGGGGTCTCGCTTTTCCTCAGGCTGGTTTCGAACTCCTGACCTTGAACAATCCGCCCGCCTCGGCCTCCCACAGTCCTAGGATTACAGGCATGAGCTGCCATGCCTGGCCTGTGCTTTGGTATTGTTAAAAAACATTTTAAACATGTTCCAGATAGAAATTTAGAGCAAAATAAAATGTAGCTGGAACAACCACCATACGGAAATACATGTTTGCCATTATTCATCCAAGGGTCCGTCTCACTGCCCCACCTATTACGGTGGGAAAGAGAAGTGAGCTGTGTTGTGGGGTTGCCCACAGAACTGCGGGGCAGGGAGCTGGGGCCTGGGGCCTCAGTGAGCTTTATCAGAGAAGAGATATCTTGCCGGTAGTCATTATTTTAAGATAGGAAACATACAACTTCATTTATTTCCATTTAAAAAATAAATCTCATATGTCAGAGTTGATCTTCCCCCTCTTATAAAAAACCCCAAAACTAAAGTTCCTATTCAAAAATTCCAATCTGTCTCAGGCAAACTTAGGAGAAAAGGATTTTGCGCATACCTAGGTGGAGGTCAGGGGCCGGAAGTCAGCAAGCTGGGCCCGCACGGCTGGTTCGCACCCTGGAGTGGTCCCTCGCAGCCCTACTGTGCGTGTTCCATGCAAAGATGTTCTCTCTTCCAGGGCCTCTCTCGATTGTGGCTGGGTGACTTATGGAGGGTCTGAACTAGGTTGAAGAAATTGGAGCTGGGTGAGAGACACGGGGCAGGAGACCTTAGGGTGGGATGTGGGGACTTTGGGGATATTACACAAAGAGGAAGAAGAAAGAGCAACTGAATGAAACCAGAGTAGCTAAAGCCCAGACAGCAAAGAAGGGACAAAAACAAGGCTAGAAGGGTATGCTTTATGAACAACCCTGCAAAGAACATCTTTGTGGATTTCTTGGTGCATTTGTCCAAGTCTTTCTTTGGAAGGAATTTTTCGAAGTTGAACGGCCAGGTCAAAGCTTATGCACATTTAAAATTTTGATGCACATCACCAAATTGCACTCCAGTGAGGTTGTATTAATCCCACTCGTACAGTATGTGAGGCTCTCCCTTTTCCTACATCTATAGCTGGTCATTTAAGAAAGATTTTGAGGCAGAGGGATGGGAATTTGAGGGAGTTCATATCAGACATTCTTCTTCTCAATGAGGAAAGAGGCAAGATCCTGGTCAGAGCCGGGAGTGAGGGGCTCGGTGGTGAGACTGGACTCGAGGACAGTGGTGAAGGCAGGAAGGCCGCAGGGCTCAGAGCTACCGCTCTAGGAAAAATTAAGCAGCAATTAGCAACAGGTGAAAACTGATGGTGACTTACCAAATTATGTTTTCTTTAATTTTTTGCTCTTTAGGATCATCGCCATTGCTCTGCAGCTGCTTTGATAAGGAATTCTATTTTTAATTTTAAAAAGAGGATTGGGTGGACTATTCAACTGAACTACACAAATATTAATTTAATGCCTATTATGTGCCAAGGACAAGACATGCACAAATGAGTAAGACTTGGGCTCTGCTTCCAAAACACCCCAGTCCCATAACAGATAGAGACTCATCAGTGCCGGCTACGGTGCAGTGCAACAAGTGGAACCACAGAAAGATGAAAAAGTTGCAGATGTGGAGCTGAGAAATGAGTAACTACCTCTAAGAGGTCAAGTACGTAGTTCCATCAGGAAAGTCTTGGTGGAGAGGCTAAGTCCGAGGCCAGGGTTTTGAAGGTGAACAGGAGGAACTCGCAGGCCTGTTCTATCGCTACGTAAGATGAGGCGTGAGAAGCCCCGAGTCCATGGCTGTCGCCCAGCAAGTGCCCAGCCAGTGCTCAGACAGCAAGTGCCCAGCCAGTGCTCAGACAGCAAGTGCCCAGCCAGTGCTCAGACCGTGTTACGGCGGAGGTGTGTTGAACGCTCTCCCAGCCTGTGGGTGGTGAGTGGGGTTTCAAGCTGCTTCACAGCAGGTGGGTGCGGGTGGTGATGGGAGCGGGGTTGAGGGCCCAACTGCTATGTCTTGAGGCTTCAGGTGTCCTGGGACATTGCGGGCTGGGCGGGGGTGCCTTGGATGGGGAGAAGCAGACATGGCTCCCCTGCCACTGCTGCGGGAGGAAGCGCCGCTGCCGGGCCGCCAGCAAAGACAGCCACGGGGTCCTCAGGTGCAGGCCAAGGCTGGCGCCCGGGGTTCTGGTGTCCGCAGCGTCCCTCACAGAGGCTCCTTGTTGGCTCCCTCGTCCTGTCCTGTCAGGATGGCCCTCCTTTGTGGCAGAGCTGTGGCCTGGGCCCAGCAGCCTCTGCTCCCAGCACCTTCTCTCCTTCCCCCTCACCTCACCGGTTCGGAGGCTTCTTCACTGTTTATTTTTGGGAGGTGGGGAGAAGCGCTGATCTCACTCAAGATGTTTCTCCTGAGCATTTTAATCTTGCCCAGACATCAGACCGTGTATTTTCCTTTTTCTCTCTATCGCATCCCTCCCTTGAGGCAGAGAGCATAGAACAGCCCAGCTGCCTGAATGTGAGTGGGGCTGGGAGGACAGAGGAAGCTCCTGGGATGGAAAAAACTAGTCATTACCTCAAAAATGTCTCCTGCTGCTTTATATTAATAGTTATCGGCCTGGAGACCACCACCCCCTTGGTAGCCGAACATGCTACTTGCAAGTAATGTGGTCAGTGAGAACTGTTTGGGGACCTATCTTGCCACCAGGATATCTAAGTGGCATCTATGTTTATAAAATGAAAACAGGGATCGAGGGGTGCTGACTAATAGTGGCCGAGGTCCCACTGCATCCTTTTGTTTTCTCAAGGAGCAGTGGGGACAGTTGGTGGGAGGTGTAGGCCCAGTAACCCCTGCGATTACACAGCCCAGGCTCCTGCCTTGGGTCACTTAGTTTTGCCTGCGCTGTCTGCCCACTTCATAGAGAGGTGAATTTTGGGGGAGTTCGTGTCGTAAGGAATGGGGCCAGTAAGGGGGTGTCATTTGGCCTGGGATATTAGACCATTCTTTGTCCAGCTGAGCATATGGGGCACCCTCTTCCTGGCTGCACTCCAGGTTTTGACAGCCTCAGGTCACACAGTGACCTGGGCTCCTCCTCTGCGGGCTGCCATAGGTGCCAGGGCTGGGCTGCAGGTGGGAGAGGATGGTGCGGCCCACAATGGGCAGAGGAATTCACAGGCACGGGAGGACTTCTCAGAGGCAAGGGGTGAGGAGAGAGAGAGCAGAGGTTGCTACACGTTGCCAGGCGAGAGGGGAGGGCTGATGAAAGTTACAAAGTCTGATAATCTTCCATCTTCAGAACTTTTCGTTTGAAGTATGAAATGTAATCAGATGTTTAAAGATCCTGGAGAAACAAATGAGCACACACGAGAGCAGAGAACGGAATCTGATGGCAGGGGCAGCATCTGTGTCATCACTAAGGCGAAGACAGATACTGCAACTGGCTGCGAGGTTGGTTTTTGAGTCCTGTTATGTTGCTACGGGTAAATGGGCCCTGGGGAAAAGTTGCTTTTCATTTCCTGAGATAGGAAGGGCAGGAGTGGGGTAGGAGGAAGGGGTCATGAATCTCTGGAGACAGCAGTATCCACATCTCCATGAGCCAAGGAGATGTAAGGTTGAAACCAGAGGGCAAATACTTCATCACAAAGGGTGTCCATCAGAGAGGGGGCATGTCCTGAGTCAGGAGCCTACATGTCTGGTGCCAACCCTGCCAGGCCAGTGGGCACCCTCTCTTAAGATCCTAGTGTGTGCTTAGCCAGTACTGCTGTGTCACATGACCCAGGCATTCACATTGTATTCTAAGTGAATGCCTCTCCTGGAAGCATGTCCCAGTTATCGATGGCTGTATAGCAACCATAAAACTTCATGGTTTGAAACAACAATTTGTTATTATTTTTCATGGTTCTGTGGGTTGACCGGACTCGGTGGGGTCTCTCCTGGGGTTGCAGTCAGATGTCAGCTGGGCTGCAGTCATCCGAGGGCTTGATGGGGCTAGATGATCAGGGCATGATGATGGCCACTCTCCTGACTGGTCAGTGCTGGCTGTCCACCTGGGGCTAAGCCAAGGTGTCGACTTACTACCTTACACGTAGGTTCCCCATGCAGCTTGGGTTTCTCACAGCGTGGAGGCTGGGTGCTGAGAGAGAGTGTCCCAAGAGCAAGCATTCCATGAGGTCCAGGCAGAACCTGCAAACCTTCTTACGACCTAATCTTGGAGGTACAAGATGTCATTTCCATTGCATTCTATTCGTCTAGCCCAGATTCAAAGGAAGGGAATTAGACGCTGCCTCTTGGTGTGGCAGTGGCATGTGGGCACACAGAGGTAAGAAATTGATGGTGATGTCTTTGGAGGCAAGCCACTGCACACACCACCTGGGACCAGGGCCTGCTCTATGGACCTGCGACCTGCGCAGTGGCACTGGGCCACTGTGGGAGGGACTGGTGTTTATTTTAATGCTCTGTTGCCATCTTAAAATTTTGAACACTTTAAAACAAGGAACCTCACATTTTCATTTTGCACTAGGCCTCACAAATTATACAGCCAGTCCTGCACAGGACTCACTGTGAAGGTGGTGCCCGGATTTGTGCAGAGTGGTGAGGGCTGGGGCATGTGCTGAACTCCCTGCTGTACAGATCAGACTCTTGCCCTTGGAGAACTTACAGGACTTCCCGGCACACTGAAACTAGGAAGTGGCGGTGCCTGAGCAGAAGTTAGGCTGTGATTGCAGAGCTGGGGTGGGGAGGACACTCCCACTTTGCATGCTCTTGTGGGCTCATATTCAGACTCTCAACCCATGCTGGGCAAGGCCTGCCTTCTCTGGGGCCAGGAATCTTAGAAATGTCTTTTTCCTCTCCCCACCCTCCCTCCTCCCTTACCCTTATGCTGAGGGCCTTGAAGGGAGGGGCTTCCCATATCAAGACTAGCTCCTGGGCTGGGTGTGGGGGAAGGGCTGTGGAGTGCCTGGGAGGAGTGACAAAGGTACCCCCAGTGCCCAGATCAGGCTGAAGGTCTTGGGTGAACCACTGGAAGAGGCCTAAGGAAGCTGGGCCAGTGTGGTCTGGGTTTGGAGGAGGGAGTGGAGGGTTGGGAGGAGGAGGGTCTCTGGTCTTCTCTAAGGAGCATGCTGAGTGCTCTGGTGTCATACAATGCCTCCCTCATCCTCACCAGGAACCTCACTATTCCCCAAGGCACAGGGCATACCCTTTTCCAGTGTAAGAAGTGGCTCAAAGAGCACTCTAGTGCCTACATTCAGCCCAGCCCCTAACGAGAGCATAAAGATATAACCCCTGAGAGAGGACACCAGTCGTTTACAGACAATGCACAGTTTCCTTCAGGGGTATCACCCTACTGTGTTGAACATGCAAAACAACCTTCTGATCATGCACATTAACAGGACATAGTGGCTGGCGTGGTGCCTCACGCCTGTAATCCTAGCACTGGGAAGCCAAGGTGGGAGGATTGCTTGAGCTTAGGAGTTCGAGACTAGCCTGAGCAACAGCAAGATCCCGTCTCTACTAAAAGTAGAAAAATTAGCTGGGTGTGGTGGTACGCACCTGTAGTCCCAGCTACTCAAAAGGCTGAGGCAGGAGGATCACTTGAGCCCAGGAGATTGAGGTTGCGGTGAGCTATGATGATGCCACTGCACTCTACCTGGGGCGACAGAGTGAGACTGTCTCAAAAACAAAAGCAAAACAATCAAACAAACACAAAACCAAAAACAGGACATACTTTTATATCAGACGCAGCTGATGCACGTCCATCTTTGTGAGGCGGAGAGGACTAAGGATGCTGCTTCCTGTTCTCTAAAAGAGAGACACTTGCAGATGGTGCACATAATGTCAAGCAGGTCATCATTCCTGGCTGGTGCTGGCCGATTGCCTGTTTGCTCTCAAACTGTTTTCTTGCCCAGGGTTCCCCTGCATGCACTGCAGCTCCCAGGTTCATTGCCCTTTGGCCTCCAGGTAAGTTAAACCAGTGGGGTTCCTGGCAGATACTAAAAGGTGGTAGGAAAAGGAAAGTCAGGGTATGCCTTTCTCTCTGCTTCCTGTGGTCTCTTTGGCAGAATCTGGATCTCTTTATGGTTCCAGCTCACATCATATGCCACCTCTCTCTGTGGCTGCAATTCCCACTGGACAGCGCTGGCTTTGGACTCTGGTAACCCCACTCCTCTCTTTCCTCTCTCCCTCTGTCCCTGGGGCAGAAGTGGCTCCCTGCTGCTGCTCACCTCTGGATTGGCTTGTCATTCCTTGTGTGGCTTCTTAGCCCTTCCATCACCTATGGGACCTCTTCTCTCTATCAAACTCCCTCTGTCGGAAAGATCTGGACTGATATCATTGGTCATTCTGCCTTTTATGTATCCAGGAAGCCCTGGAGATCAGGGAAGGTCCTGTGAGCCTGGTCACTCCATCGCACACAGCTCAGCTCCCGGTGAATACACGCTCGGTGCACGTCAGGAGCTGTGCTCGAAAGCTCAGAGCAAACAGAGCAGATAGCCTGGCCTCTCCCGCCAAGCCCAGGTCACTAGCTCTTCAGGTCATCTCGCTAGGGAGGAAGAAGAGGCTGAGCCCGAGCAGGGGAACAGTGTGGCTGATGTGGCCGGAGGCCAGAGGGAGGGTGCCCTACTGACTGCTCGTCTGCCCTTGTGGGACACTCTGATGTGGTGGCGACTCTCACTGCTCACGCCCTGAAGTTCTGGAGGCCAGTGACTAAGACCATGTGTGTGAGGTTTGGGAAACCACATAAATATGCATGTGTGTATGAGGCTTAGGGGCTAATGTAGATACAAATGAGGCTTATCAGCCTGCATGGGTGTACACGGGTTAGCTTCCTCTGTTACCGTGGGGGTCTAGCATAGATAAACTTGAGCCTGGCTCCCAAGGTCGCTTGATCTCCAGGACAAAGTCTTGTGGGGTCACTGGCAAGACACAGGTTCAGAACAGAGTTTATGGAGCGGTTGTCAGCTGAGCCTAAGAAAGGCACATGTGGGAACTGAACCCAAGTCGGATGCTATGGGGGCCCTCATCCTCCTTCCTTAACTGGGGGTCTAGCTCCCTCCCGCTGTGTCTGCTCCTTCCACTGGGGGGCAGAGCAGAAGCCTAGGGACATGTCACTTACCAGATGGCTTTGGGGGGGGGGGGAGCTGTTTAGGCCCTGATAGACTGGGCTTTTCATTTTAAGAGAGTTGATTCTATTTCCTCAGCAGCAAGTAGGATCTAGGGGAGAGAAGACTTAAACAATAGCTGGACAGAATTCTGTGTGTGTGTGTGTGTGTGAGAGAGAGAGAGAGAGGGAGGGAGGGAGAGGGGTTACCCCCACGATGACCTCCGGCTTTTCTCTCCTGCACCTCATTGTGGGGACACACAGGCTCAGACCTGCCCCGGTTGCCCTGGAGATTGGCCTGGCCTGGCCTGGGCCCAGGAGCCAGGGGTGGGGCTGTACCACAGCAGGCCCTGCCGCACTCTCAGCCATGCAGTCCCTTTCCCCTCCTGCCACTGCGTGCCTGGGTTCTGGTAATGCCACTGCTGCCTTGTGTCCTGTGCCTGCGCCTAGTCCTGCTAACTTGTCTAGTCCTTCTAGGCTTGAGGCCCTGCCTTGCTCTCTCTGCTTCCCCCACTGCCCGATCCAGCCTTTGGTTGGGTTCTGAGATCTGCTGGCAGGCTTTCCTCTTGCTGCCTGCCTGCTTGGATTTCATAAGAACCCTCTGGAATTGCCCATTGCTGTGATCCACCTGCTGGTCGCTACACCCTGTTACCAAATGCTAGATGATCTGCCGCTCCCCTCCCCAGCCACAGACTGTAGCTGAGCTGCTGCCACCTGTTGTCTGTTTCCACACCCTAGTACACAGCCTTCTGCCTGTCACTCTGGAAGGCTGCCCAGCAGCTGCAGCGGAGGCCGTCCTGCCAGCACCTTCCCCAGCCCCATGGGTGGTCCTGTCCAGCTCCAGGCCCTCCCTGCCTGCCTCATCTGCTGCCCTTACGGAGCCTTGTCTGGCTGAATACAGAGCTGGGACAGCCTCGATGGGCCCACGGCACACTCACCCCCAGAGAGATGGTCATCCTCTGGGGACCTCTAAAGAGGGCCAGGTCTGGAACTCAATAATAAAACACAATAATGATAAACATAGCTAATGTTTACTGAGGACTTAAGACGTGACAGACTTAATGGTTTACCAACATTACTCTATTTATGCCTCATAACTACCCTATAAGGTGAGCACTATTATATTCCCTTCTCACAGATGAGGAAACCAAGGCTAAACTATATACATGAATCTGTGGAAGGCCCCAGGGGCATAATTTAGGGAGCTAGGATTCAGAGCCAGGGTACTTGACTGCAGATCTCAAGCTCATAACCACTAGGCCACATTGCCTCCTCTGTGGCCTCTGTCGAAGGCCCAGCAGCATCCTCTGTTGTCGCCAGTGACCTCTTTCCGGTCTGAGATCAAATGACCCACAGGGGTAGGGTTGAGGTTAAGGGCTCAGTCTCGGTAGAGGCTTTGGGTATGTCCTGCTCGCTTTAGAGAAGGCAGGTGGAACAACCTCACCCCTGAAGCCATACGTCTCCCAGTCCTCCTGTGTGTCCCCCAGGCCCTTCTTCCCTTGTGTCCCCTCCCTTGGGCTCCTTAAAAGTTTTCACACAAAGCAGGAAAATGGGAGATGTGTGTATGTGTGACAAAAGTCATTAATTGATGGATTTATCTTCTTAGAGGGGTCAGAGGTTATATGAATGAAGATGAAGAAAGGAAAGTGTCCATTGGGGTTGGCAGAAAAGATTGGGGTGCTTCCTGGAGGAGGCACCTTGGCTTTAGTTCTGCCCCAAAGTAGCTATGGGGAGAGGAAAAGGAGGATGAATGCCAGATTGGGGTATTTCCGCATCCAACTGAATAATTATGTACAGATACTCCTCAACTTACAATGGGGCCATGTCCCAACAAACCCATGGTAAGTTGAAAGTATCATAAGTCAAAAATGCATTTAATGTACTTAACCTACCGAACATCATAGCTTAGCCTAGCCTACCTTAAGTGTGCTCAGAACACTTACATTAGCCCACAGTTGGGAAAAATTATCTAACATGAGCCTATTTTATAATAAAGTGTTGAATATCTCATGTAATTAATTGAATACTATACTGAAAGTGAAAAACAGAATGGTTGTATGGGTACTCAATGTACCGTTTCTACTGAGTGCATATCTCTTTCCCACCATCATAAAGTCAAAAATCGTTAAGTTGAACCACTGCAAGCCAGGGACCATCTGTAGAGTGGTTTGGGGAAGGGGGTGGAGATGGTGTAGGGTGGTGGTTCGGGGGGCTGGCTACAAGCATGGCTAAAACGGGGTCAGTTCACTGTTTCATATTAGTGGAGTGTTTTGTGACTTGGGCATCACATTTATACTTGGAAAAACAAGTTCTTGAGAAAGCTATCAAGGGACGTCTCCCCTTCTCCTGCCAGCTCCCGGTCACTGCTCAGAAATGGGAGGGGTATATTTTCTAGCAATTCCAAGAGGAATCCAGCAAGTGGGCTGCAGCCAACTCAGTCAGACCCATATTGTCAGTCCTCCATCAGCAGGCCTGGCTCTGGCTGGGCCTCTCTCCTGTGCAAGGCTCTCCAGCCCTGCTGTGCTGGGCTGCTCTGGGCAGGGAGCTGTTTCTCGTCCCTCCCTCCTCCCAGGTCCATTTCTGTTTGGGAGCATGGCCTGGTGATGAACTTCTGCTTTTTGGCCCTGTTTCCTGGGCACCGAGAAGGAGAAAGAAAAACAGAAGATATTTGTAGCCTCTCGGTTATTAGAGCCCAAGAGGGCAGGAGGGAGAGGGAGGGCATGGAGGAAGATGGAGAGGACAGACCAAATGGGTTGATGGATGGACAAACAAGCAGGCTCTCCCTCCTTGTCCAGCAGTGGAGGTAAGAGCGGCGTAAGGTAATGTGGAATCAGGAACTTTCCTTCAAAAAAATGAGTTGTACGTCGTTGCCTACTGCATCTTTGGAAGATGTTGGACCCTGGTGGGAAGAACCTGTGTTTGTGCCGGTCTCTGCCATCAGCCTCAGCTCCCCTGCAAATCCTGCCGGACTCTGCAATCCGTGGTGGGATCAGGAAGCAGGGATGTAGCTGCAAACAGGCCATGCTTTGTGGGGTTCCGAGGTTAGTCTTGGGGTCCATAGCCGTAACTGCCAAAAGTGTCATTTTCAGGTAGCTGAAATAATTTGGAAGGGAATTCTGCCTTTTGGTCTATCAAGGAGGGAGCTGTTTCAGAGGGCAAGGAGAGAGGGGGACTTTGCAATGAGAGTCCCAATCCGAGTGCTGTGAGGGCTGGCGGAGCCCAGGCGTGACCTCAGAGTTACATACGTGTGCACCACATGGTGGGCCATGTGTGCTGCTGCTTGGACTCTGGAAGCTGTGAGGCCCTCTGTGCTTGGAATAGTCTGGATCTGCTGACTTGGCAAAATGGGGTGGGGGCTGGGCCACATCTGGAGGGGCGGGGGAAGGAGCCCCCAGTGACTGGGCCGTGGAGGGGCTTGCCAGCTCTGAAGCCCTGAGCTCCCCCTCCCTCCTCCCCAACCACAAGAGCAGTGTAATTCCCCTCACATTAAAAGTAAACATCTGGCAGCATCTGCAGTGCCCAAAATAAACGAAGAACTAATAGGAGGCGTTTGTAACCACAATGGGTCTTGGATAGAGGAGGAAGGGGCGGTTCACCAAGTAGAAGCCAAAATGGCTACTTGAGGAGCCTCAACTCATTTGTTTGTTGATTGGTGATTAATTAACCAATCAGTGCACAAGCTCCTAGAAGATCCTACTGATGCGGTTAGCTATGTCCCCAGGGCAACAGAGACATCATATTGACTCTGTGGGGCCAGTTGGTCCATGGTATACCAGGGACTGGGAATGATGGCCGGTCCTGGGGGGTCAGCTGTGCCTTACTGCAAGTCCAGGGTCCAATATCCAGAGATCAGAGAATAGTGGCAAAGCCACTAGGGTCACTGCCAGGAAGAGGGTCATTTTTCAGAAATGGAGGTTGCCTCCTTTCAGGAGGGATCCCCAGTGGATGCCAATGTGAAAGGAGGTAGGACCCCGTTGAGGTTGTGGTGCCAAAGGTGCTCCCAGGGATGAGAGGGAGACAGAGGCGGGGAGTGGAGAGGAGCAGAGGAGGTGGCCACATCTGGGGGTCAGTCCTCTGGAGCTGGTCTGTGGTGCCAGACAGGGCAGTGGTATTGGAACAAACAGTGATCCGCACACTGACTGTAAGTTCTGATTGACGCCAAACAGGAAACAGAGCCTAGGACTGCCTGGCACCGTCTGACAACGGTGGCAGGGCTTAGGGATGAAACTGGCTGTATTTGAACAGCATCGAATTCATTCCTTGCAGCCACACTAAATGTAAGCAACAGACAGAGAAACAAATTAATACCAAAAACGTCGCCGGCTTTCACGTCCTGGCAGGAGAAATGCTTCGGGTGAGGGACAGATTCACAAGCCTTCCTGATTCTGAGGACTAATATCCTTCATCACCCTCATCAGACAGGCAGAAGTGCTTCAGCACTGGCTGAGGAAGAGGGAACGGAAGGACGTGGGGAAGTCTCGTTGCCTGAGTGCTCGGAAAGCAGGCAGCTGGCTGTAACTTCAGAAACCAGCCCTGCGCCAGAGGTCACAAACTCACTGCCAACTGGTGGAATCTAGCTTGTAGACATGTTCTGTTTGGCTCACAAATGTCTTTATTTTAATTTTGAATGTGAACAAGTGGCCAAAATGTACAAATCAGGAGAGTCACCAAAAATGCCCCAGGCACTACTATTCCCTTCCCTGCTGGATTCTATAGTCATTTGTGACTTCAACTCCTGTATTAAGTCATCAAACAGTTTTTTAGGTGTCAGAGAATTAGTGGGCTGACTTTCCAACAGTTTAATTTAAATGAAGGTTATATAATGAAATGGGAGATTTTGGTACTACTTTAGCTGAAAAATGATCGAGCTACTCCTTTAATACATTGAAACAATTATCTAAATAAAACCATTTTTTTATTAATCAAACAACATCACAACATAGATTAAAATGTTTGAAAATAAAGAAAATATGAATTAGTTTGTCGTACTTGCAAAATTATTGGGTTCCGTGTACTTTCCAGTTGTTTCCACGTTCATTTTTACATAGTTGCATATATGGGTTTTCATCCTGCTTTTTCATTTGACACTGTAATTTATACATTTTTCTCCTATTGCCATGTAATCCTCACTTTTGTTATTCTAAATAATGTTGCAAGGAACATCTATGTGCATTTGAATCTTTCCATATTTTGAATTATTTGCTCAGAATACATTTTCAGAAGCAGCATGAATGGGCTATACAAAGACTTGAGAATGAAAGAGTTAAACCTGTAAGTTCCTAACTCCAGAAAGAATCCTGTAGAAATCTCTTCATCTCAGCACATTGTTGGAGAGGCTATAGGAAAAAAAAGGTCACTTTAGCATATGTGATAGGATTGTGGGTAATTAAAAAAAAAATTTTCAGCATGTGAAGTCCATTCCAGGAATAGCACTATCTTGAGACCCAAGTCAAATAGTACTAAATGTGCTAAGCAGAGGTCTGTGTTTAAAGAAGAGACCCATTTGCTCTTAATAACTGCAGAATGCTGCATAGCTCAACGATGGAGTCAGAAGACTCCACATAGCATCAAAGCCTGCTTCAAAAAGATAGGGGAAGCCAAGGTACAAGACAAACTGTCCTTCTTAATTAAAGCATCTTTATGTCCTAAGTACAATAGTCATTTCTTAGAACAATGGCTGCCTTTAAAACTTTTTATTGATGGCAGAAAAAAAGGACTAAATAAAACCAGAGCGTTTAAAGGTAATCTATATCCCATATATAGCCTAAAGAGTGGTGTAAACAAGGTGATATGTCATAAAATGAAATGTGATATAGATAACTTCACTATTATCTTCTGCCCAAGTGCAGATGAATTACAGTGCTTTCAACCTCCAAGCCATGGAAGGCAACGCACACAGTATATTTTGTTTTTATTTTGCACCCCCTCCCTGAGCCTCGACCTTCCACTCCCACTGCCAATAAATAAGAAGATTGACATCATGGAAGGGCAGGACAAAACAAGAGCCTTTCCCTGAGGTTGAGCCCTGTGCTGGAGCAGCGAAGGCTTCAGTGGGGTCCCTGGGAAGAGGCCACAGCTATGTTTTGATACCAGGCGAGTGCACAGAACCTCTGAGGGCGGGATTACCGAGCACTTGAGCAAACTCCACCTCCTGCGGAAAGGCAGCCTGCCTTTGGTAGGAAGAAATCTTGCCTCCCTAATCTACTAGAGCTTTTTGAAGGGTCAAATAAGTGTATGGATAAGGAGGAAACTGTAGCCACAATCTATTTACACTTTCAAGCATCCTCTGAAAGGCGCCACACCAAAGACTGTTAAAGAAGTTGAGTCGCCTTGGGAATGGGGAGAATGTCTGGTGACAAATAGGGAAATGGCTGGGGGATAAGAAATAAAGAGCAAGGATAAAAAAGCCTCCCCCTGCATGGAAGCGAGTTAACAGTGGGGCTCCTGCTGGGGCGCTGATGCTGGGAGGGGGGGCAGGGTAACTGGCCTGTAGTGATCTGAAATGTGACGTCAAGCAAGCGCTTTTGCCTTCACAAGCCACGTGTGGAAATCATCCTCGTTGCCATGTAGTCCTATCTCATATTTTGCCTTGTTGAATTTGTCTTTGTGACATCTCCAGTGACAATTGTGAGCTCCTGAAAGGGAGGGGGCACGAGTAGTTTGGTATTCATTACAGTGACGAGCATCCATGAACTATGTGTGGCTTGATCAGTTGAGAGCAGAGTGAGTGTATGTTGAAATCTACTGGCTTGCCAATGACCTTGAGCGCTTCCAAGTAGGGAAATGCTAATAAAGGGCTGTACGTTGCAGGAAGACGCAGGAGGCTCATGAATGGCCGACAATGTTCAACATGGGCAAGGACAGGTTGAGTAAAGCTTTAAGGGAAAAGCAATTCAAATCACAATTTGCTTTTATTATGAACTGCGTAAAGAGAGTACGTCTAGAAGTACACATCAGTCTAGAGAATACTAACATATAATGGCATAAACTGCACTTTTGATAGTGACAGATTCAAAGCTCTCAACGACAGCCCAAGAAATGGTTTTGAGTCACTATAATCTAGTGTTTCTCAACCTAGTTTTCTTTATTATCTCCCATTTCCACCAAGTACTTTTTTACATGCTTTTTTCCTAATTGCTATCACCTCCCACGAAATTTTAATAGCATGGATATACCGTATCTCTGTTTATGTCTTGTGGTCCTTTGGAGGGACATAAACCATTGTAATAGCCGAGATTTTTCATCTCCCATGAACCAAGTTTTGTCTCCTTGGGGGTGATAGTGGCTTTGTTGAGAATGCACGCTGCAGAGGATGCCCCGAAGGTTTGTGCCTTAGGTGTTATTAATACTTCATCTGAACAGAACAATAAGCTGCTAAATATCAAAGGATGGAACTGGAACAACAACAACAAAATCTTCTCTTGTGCTCCCCTCCAGCCAAAGTCTCAAATGTGAAGTGGGGTGGCCTGCTCCCAATCTGCTCTCTGCCTTAGAGGGCTGACAATTACGGAGCTCGCATCAAATTCCTTGGCCTTCTGCCTTCAAGCTGGGTTTGGCCTGTGGAACGCTCGGCAGGAGATTGAGGGCAATGGAGGAAGGAGAGTGGGACAAGAGTGTATGTCCCTTCTTGTGAGGTCACCCTGTCTGGCTGAGTTCTTTAGTCACTTCTCTTCTCGAGGTATCAACTCTATGGCGGTCCTTCTGGCCTCTTCTTCCAGGTCCTGGTAATAGCTCCCACTCTGTTCTCTTGGGTAGACATAGTAACAGCTTGGGGACTACTGGCCCCAGGTCACAGCACTATTTTTTTGGGTTCCCCTGTACCCATACATTTGTAGATGTGCCTTATGAACATTCTCTGTTCCCTGTTGGAACCCTGAATAGCAGAGGGGGAGCTCTTGTCACTGCACCTCAGGAGAGAGTTTCTAGAGCTGGAATGAGGCCAGAGGAGGGCAGGTGAGAGGATGTAGGGGCTTGGTGGGGGAGGAGATATACAGGATGACAACGGATCACAATCCTGAAAAAAAAGGAGGCTGAAAGAGTTCTTGAATGGAAGGGGGTGGGAGAAGGAACTTCCCCTAAGTACAGTTGTAGGGAGCCTCTAGAGCTTGAGAGGTAATTCTAAGAAATATCTTGGTCCATCTCCTTCACATAGTTGGGACTGATGTAGCCCTTTCTGCACCCGAAGATATAGCATTGGCTGGAATTCACAGGGAGGTGAACAGGGAAAAGTAAAAGTCCTCCACAATGGACCTCAAAGAGGTCCTTAAAGGTTAGGCTCTTTGGGGCATCCTCACTCCCGTGGGATGATGCCAGAGAGGTGAACCTGGTCTGCTAAAATTGCCCATGGGGCTTTCCATCACAGGCAGGGTTCGGGCCTGGGAATCCTTCCTAGGGAAATGGCGGGTGTGAGTGGACCTGTGGGGATAGGGGTGCCCAGGCCTGGCCTATAGCCAGCAGCTGCCCAGCCCCTCTTCCCAGCAAACCGAGTAGTCTCACGCTCTCAGTCCACCAGGTCCGCTTTCCCAGCTCTGCCCCCCGGGAGCAGGCGGCAACCAAGTCTTACACCCTCCGGGCTCCAGAGCCACAGAGTGAAAGCAAGAAGCTGTTTTCACGGATGGGGGTGGGTGGGCACATTATCCTGAGGCCTCCTAATCCCATTTTCTGCTTTCATGTTAATCCTCTTCCTCCTTCTGTCTACCACACACTGAACTCCCAGGGCACTGACCCAGAGAGCCGGCCCCACCTCCTCCAGGCGACGGCCTTGCTCCCTGTTGTGGGGGCTGGAGGGGTGGGGCAGTCTGGCCCGTGTCTTGGTCCTCCCGTGTTGACCTGCATGTTCCTCCAGGCCAGGCCATGGGTGAACACTGAGGGCTCAGCTCATGAATAACAATAACAATGACGGTATCAGCCAGCATTTCCTGAGTGCTTGCCCTTTGCTGACGCTGGCTGAGACCTTTACGTACATCATTTCATTTAATTCCAGTGAGGCCCCTACGAAGCTGATTATTCACCTAAAATTTGCAGATGAGGAAACAGAGGCCCAAGGATGCTGTCATGACCCAGATCACACTGAACAGAAAGCGTAACTGTGCAGGATTCCTGCCCAACTCAGGCTGGCTCCAGAGCCTTCTGGGGGACTGCCGGGCAACACTGCCCCTCCCGTGTTGCTTACTATTGTACCTTCCCAACATGGAAAGGACCCCCTCGCCCCCCAGCTTCCCTCCTCTGGCACACATCACCTGAGGCTTCAGTTGGGTGAATATATTTCTTCCATCCACTGCCCCTGGGCGTCACTGGCCTTGCAGTGGAGTAGAAAGGACGCAGGCTTTGGGTGGGGAGGGGTGGTGGGATATGGTTCTGGCTTCAGCAGGAAGGGGGACAAAATGCACCCAGGAGGTGGCATTTCTCCAGGGAGAAGGTGGCCACAGGTAGCTGCCATCTGGGGGAGGAATGATTGGTCCTCAGGCTTTCATTCACTATCCCCTTTCTTTCTGAGCACTCCATCACCTCTGCATGCCAGTGGCGAGTGTCCTTCTCTCTGCTCTGCAGGACTGAGCCTGGCCATTTTTGCCCCCAGAAATAGGTTTTGAGGCAAGAAGTTGTCCGCCATCCTTTCAGCCAACGGTGGGTGAGTCTTTCTAAAAAGATTTTACACCCTTCCGACCTCCGTCTTAGTTTGTCACAGGCTCAGAGTAAGGAGGAGCTGCCCTAACTCTGACTTAGGTTCGTTCCTCTTGCTGCGATTCTCCCCTCCTGGAGGCAGCGCCTGGCACTGACCAGAGAGCGCACACTTTGAGTCAGGGCTGGATTTAAATGCTCACTAACTCGCTTGGCAGCTGTGACCTGGGCTTCAGCTTTCAGGTCTATAAAATTGGCATAATTGTAGCTTGCTGAGGCCAGAGCTTGGCCCTCTGTGTCATTTCTCTCTGGTCCTCTCCAGGGGCTGGTTTGCCCTTGTTTGGAAACCTCTTGAAGCCCAGAAGACAGTGCTTGGTTCATCTTCAGCTTTCTCCTTCTCCAACTGAGTCACGCGGTTTCTGGGCCCTGTGACCCTTTCTGCCAATTATAACGGGGTCTTTGTGTCCTTCTGGACCACGTAGACCTCGCAGACTTCCCGTCCCAGCCCTCTTCCCTCAGGTTCTCATCCAGTTCTGCACCTTCCTGGGCCCAGCGTGGAGACGGGGTTCCTCCTGCCCTCGGACGCCACAGGCTGGATGGCACGGGGCGGGCTGTGTGAGTTCAGCTGGGGAAAGACGCCCAGAGGCTGCTGGAAGCCGAGGACCTCCCCGGAGGGATGAGCTTTGAGGGTGGCGTGCACGGGCAGGATTGGACTGGGTTGAGTCACGGTGTGAGGCTCGCTGGAGCCCCGACTCCCCCACCCACCCACAATCGCCAAGCCCAGACACCAGAGGCAGGATGCATGGTGTGTGGGCTGGTGATGGTGACGGTGAGCTGCAGCCTTGAAGGTCAGGGCGGCGTCCACGATGAGGTCCAGAGCTAATACCAGCGTCTCGATCACTTAGAACTACAATGACATCTTGTATGCGAGAAATGACACCAACGACCTCTCCTCTGTTGAGGAGAAATCGGATTCTGGGTTAAAGTTTGGTTATTCTTTTCAAAGCCCTCAAAGGTTTGTGCCCTTTGAGAATATTCTAGAAGTAGAATAGTGTACAGAAGAGGGGATGTGAGTTTCACGTCAGAAGATGTGTATTCGAGTGGGGAATCTCTCTGGCCTCAGTGTGATCTTGAACCCTCAGGTCTTTGCTTTTGCTCTGGGCTTCCATACACTGCTGCTAGACCCTCCCTCTTGAAATCCAGAAAGGGGGGGCTGGTCACTCCATCCATCCTCCTTTCTCCCCACCTTCCTGCTCAGAGAGAGGCTCTGAAAGAGAACCGTGCCCATGACCTTGCAGTGGGCAGGGGTGATGATGGCCAGGTCCAGTCCCGTGCGGAGGAAAGGCTGAGGAGAAAAGACCTCCTGCCTGGACGTCACTTGCGGTTCCCCATAACTCCTTCCTGAACTATTTCTCCACCAGCTAACTGGGGTGGCTGATATGCCACCACGAGGATGTCACTCCTTGGGTTAGGGCTTCATATGTAAGAAGCCAGGATGTGTAAAAATGACAACCTCCTGGGGGAAAGGGACCCCCAGGTCAGGACATGATCTAGAGGGCCAAGGCGGGAGGCACCCTGGGGTTCGGTCCCCAAAACACGCTTTGGTGACTTCAGTGTTTGCCACTGAAATTTCACCATGACACACACATACCCACAAAAACTCACCAAAGACAACTGAGGACCAGTAAGTGACTGCCCAAGAAACCGTGTGGCTGGGAAAGAGTTTTTGCTGTGAAACGTCATTTTATTAACTGATTTTTTTTTTTTTACAAAAATAAACAATTTAATGAACAAGAAGTACAAAAGCTTCTGGATATACAAACTCCAGGAGGGGGAGAGCCTGGTTTTGGCTGCTTTGCGGCTTTCACTGAAAGCAAATGAGGCAGAAAGGCCCCGGCCCCACCCCCGCCCCAGGTCCTGGCTCAAACTGCAGCCTGCTCCCCACCCCGTCTTGGCTCATGCTGACGGGCACACCTCTGCCCCAGCCGGGAGCGCCCCCTGTCGGGGCCAGAGGCAGCCTCTCCAGGTACAGAATCACCCACACGCTGGAGCATCTCCCGGCCACGTCTCCTGTCCAGAGACAAGCTGAGAGGACACTCTGACCGATTGTCCCCACGCGGCCCCCCGCCTGCCGTGGCATGTGCTGCAGCAGCAGCAGCAGCAGCAGCAGCAGCAGCAGCAGCAGCAGCAGCAGCAGGGCGGTGGCTACATTCTCACACTGTGAACAGTGCTGGGGCTGCCCATGGAACTGGCCCCGTGAGGGGCACAGCCCCCAGCGGGGAGACTAGCCTGAGCCTTGCTCACAGCCCAGAGGGTTACAGAGGCAGTCAGCCCCCGTGATTCCTGGCCTCGGAGCCAGCAGTCCCATCCCTAGGCTGGTAAACTCACATTTTAACATTTTGCATTATTGCACGTTTGTCCTGGTCACATCAGTCTGTCTGGGACGTCAGCCTCGTCTTCAGGGGTTCCCAGGTGACATGCAGCACTGTGAGTGCAAGTCATTCTCCCCACAGGCAAGCCCAGCTGGCGAGATGGTCGGCTGGTCAGCTGAGTCCTTAGACAGGTCAGCCAGAGGCCTTCACATATGTGGTCTTGTTGGGATCAGGGACAACTTGGCTCCATCCGGCCTTGAAAAAGACCAGCTGCCGACCTGCGGGCAGAGGAGAGGGGTAACAGGACTGGATGTTTCTCTCCCTGGAGATTCTCCCTAATTCCACTGCCTTGAGAACACATACTTCTCTCTCATCATCTCAGCCTCCCCTCTGCCTTCTGTCAACCTCTTTCGCCCTAGAGAAGTCCAGCCACCTCCCTGAGGATGCCTTCTCCCACTGGCTCACCTGTCCAGGTGGTCTGGTTGGTGACCACAAAGGCTTGGCACTGGGCATGGCTCTCACAGACGTCCACGGCCTCAGCCAGGTTGAACACTGAAAGGAGGCAGCTACCATGGTGGTAGGACGGCCAGCAGCGGTAGTTTTCCCGGGGGATGGTGCTGTCTGGGATGCGCTGGTACTCTGTGGGTCAGGGATTGAGCCAAATGAGAACTGTGTAAGCCCAGGGATGAGGGCTGGGGCCACTTCTGGAAAAGGACAGTAAGACTCATTTCCTAGGTGAAAGCTAAAGTCCGGCCCATTCCCCCTAGCAGGGAGATGAAGACAGCTACTGCCGTTGAAACTGGGCTGACACTCAGTAAAGGAAGAGCACAGACTCGGTTTTTAGGAGATGCACATCTCCAAAGCCTAGTGCATGCAGCTGGTTTGGGCAGCACAACGTGGCAGGCACGTGCATAGGACAGATACATACAGAGCCACCAGCTGTCCAGGCTGACTGCTGAGGTCAGAACATTTTAGACAGGGCCAGGCTTCTCAAACTTCAGTGTGCATGTGAGTCACCAACGCATCTTGTTAAAATGCAGGTTCTGATGTAGTTGGTCTGGGGTGGGACCTGAGATTCTGTGTTTCTAACCAGCTTCCAGTGTGGTCTGCAGACCACATTTTGAGTGGCAAGGGTTCAGGGCACCCCTCATTCACACTTTTTCCTGGTATTGCGGGCAGAGGTTAGGCAAGCTCCTCAGATAGGCCTGGGGGGACAGGCAGGGAGCTTTGAAGTAAAGAGGCATGCAAGCAGATTAAATGCAAAAAATCCATGGCTACAGTGGCCAGAGGCTGGAGGAAGAATTGAGATCTCATTATACTGAGAGAGCATCAGAGGCTCTGAGAACCCAAGACCAGGAAGCTGCTCAGCTGTAGGCCTCTTGTTCACCCCAGTTTTTCCCACTGCCTGGAGAGCCCCAGCTCCGGACTGATAATGCAGAAGCCCTGGGCCCCTGGCCACCCCGCCCTCCTGTCTCCTTCTCCTACTAGGGACTAGACCAAAGTCCAGGGCTGGCTGTGATTTATAGCCCCATAAACTGCGTCCTCAGGGACAGAGCCAGCCATTGTTCACCTCGTTAAACTTTATTTACAGGGCTAACGAGGGCTCCCCCACCCCTAAGACTGGCCAGGGCTCCTTGAATACAGAGGCTGCCCACCCCTCGCCCCTGCCAACCACAGATACACCCCAGAGCTTCAGCAAAGGGACCACAGCTTGTAACCAGTGGCCAGAATTCCCGCCCCCCTGCCCTGGGCTTTCTCGACTGGTTTCAGTGCAGAGCCCCCCCACCCCCACCTCCCGCCGCCCTCCTAGCCCCGGGAGGCTAGAGGAAGGAAAGAGAGCAAACATATATTGTGTTCCAGCTGTGAATAGGAACTGCTCTAATTGCTTTCACACATTCACCGGGTGTTTAATCTCCTTAAGAATTTTGTGAGGTGGGTCATATTGAACCCAATTCTCAGGTGAGGAAAGTGAGGCTCAAGGGACAGCTTGCTCAAAGTCACATAGTTAGTACATGGTGGGGTTTGGACTCATCCAGAAGAGGGGTGTCAGCGCCCACCCACCAGTTCATGGCAGAATTTTATAGTTGTTCTAGCTCAGCTAGAGAAGTGAAGCCTGAACAGCCAGTGGTCTCTCCACTATTCCATGTGAGCCCTTAGAGTGGCCTTTGGAGACAAGGGTCTCCAGAAGGAGGGTGAGCCATTTAGCCCAATTATAGGGTCACTCACCCTCTCACCTGCTCCCCTCTACCTCTCCAGGGCCTGGGTCCCCGTCCGGGCTACTCACCAGTGCTGCTGCTTGTCGTGGAGTTCTGCAGATACTGCCCACTCCGGTACAGGTGCAGCACCTTCTCCAGCTGGGTCAGGGTCTCGTCCACCCCCCAGGCGAGCTCTCCTGCAGAGTGCAGTGGGGCTAAGACAGGGTGGCTGGGCTCCCACTCCTCCCCTGTGCAGGGAGTCAGCTGCCTCCCCTCCCTCCTGCAGGAGCCTGGGCCCAGATGACTGGCGGGCTGGGGAGGGGGAAATGATGGTTTCTGTACCCCGTGCTGCCCTGGGTCATTCTTGTCGCCACTGGTGCTGGGGAAGGGGCAGGTAACGGGAAGCAGACAAGCCCTGGAGAGCTCACCTGTGGCATTGACAATGCTGTCCAGCAGAGGCCGCAGTGAGGGAGGGGCACTGTGGGGTAGGAGGTATGTGAAGAAAAACCTGTGGCAGAGAGAAACCGGGGCTCAGGGCTCTGGTCTTTGGGGACACAGCCTTCCTTTACCCCACCCTGGCCAGGGAGCCTGATCCCTCAGGCCTGGCAACCAGGCACACCCCCAGGGTGCACCGTGAAGTCTCCACAGATTCGGGTAAGGGGTCTGGGCACGTGCCAAGACTACAACGAACTTCATATCAAACTGAAACCTGATGTCTGTCTTCCCCATCCTTCCCCAGGACCTGCCCCATCTCACAGCCCGGCATTATGCCCTGACTGACCCCCAGTGTCAGAGCCACCCCCTGCCGGGGGCCCGATGAGGAGGTCCCCAGAGGTCAAGGGCCAGAGCGGGAAGGGAAGTGCCAGTACCACCAGCCCTAGGCGCTGGGCCTAACACTATTTTAAGAAGCCTTCAGCTGCCACCCCCCAACCCAGATTCTCCTTGGAGCTATTTTTAGCCTCACCATCTAAAGCCTGAACATTCCCTTCTAGACTGGGTGGAAGCCTTTCCCTGCCCCGTGACTCCACCGGCCGAGGCTGAGTCTCCCTGCCTCCTGGACCCCACGCCGGCTCTCTCCCTGCCACGCCCTCCCGGGCCCCTCTCCCTCGGTAGAGTTCCTGAGCGGGAGTGGAGGTCACCTGTAGGCATTGTAGAGGTTCCGCTTCTCGTTCATGCCCTCGCACCAGCCCTGGGCTGAGCAGGGCAGGGTGAAGTTCCTGGCTGGAAACTCCAGGACGCAGTCGGCGCTGCTTGCACACGGCGTCTCCTCCACGCGTGCATCATCCAGGTCTGTCACCTTCAGCTCCCCATCCACCAGCACGAACTGCCGAGGGCGGAAGTCCAGCAGAGTGACCGAGCCCAGTGGGGAGTGGGCCAGGTGGTGGAGGAGGCGACCCAGGCTCAGGCAGATCTGGGGGCAGACAAGGCTGCTGGCTGCTGTGGGTGGGGGCCTGTGGGGCCCCAGGGTGCCCTCCTCTGGGGCTCCAGACTTGGCTCAGAGGTTGGCCTTTCTCTTCTGTAGGCCCCAATGCTCAGTTAGGGCTGAGGCCAGGAGCCTTAGGGAGGAGGCCAGTGATTTTTGATTAACCCTTGGCTGGCCTGACCCTGCAAATAATATGGAGAGGGTGGGCAACTGCAGCAGGGGGCCTGGAGATGATGAATCCACTCCATGAAGCTGTCTCTCAAGGGTGGTCTTAGTTCAGTATATGGAAACAGAGGGAGGATCGAGATGACCTTAAGGTTTTCTCTAGTCCTAGGACACCGGCCCTCCTGCAGCCAGGCTGAGTGTGTGTGAGAGTGTTTATGTGTGTGAGGGACGGGTGAGGAGAACAAGAGCACAGAATGCCAGGGTCCTCCGCGTCTGGCTGCTTTTTTTAACCCTTTGGCTGGTGGCCGAGTCAGCCCGTGTTCCTTCTGTCCCTCCCTCTCCTCGGCTGCTCTGGAGGGCTGACCTTCTAAGGGAGAACCATCCCAGCAGGGAGCCCTGCCCAAGCCCTCCCCCAACTCACCCGGAATCGATCCTCCCAGGAAGTCTGTAGCAGCTGGATCATTTCCACAGGGGCACCCAGCTCCGTGATGGTGGTCAGGGTGTCCGGGATGTCCTCGCTGTCCTGGTAGCAGTAGCCATATAGCTGGGGGAAGTCCAGGGCAGGTCATTAGGTCACAGGGTGGGGGCAGGGACAGAGAGGGGCTGGACTGCCAGATGCCCCCTCCCTCTGCTCCCCTCCGTCCTTAGGCCCTTGCCTCAGCTCAGGCCAGAAGAGAATAGCAGCGTTGCCTGGGAAGCCTGCCCTCTCTTCCCTGCAGCCAGAGTTCCTGCCGGCTGCATCACTCTCACCTCTTGTGACTTACATAAATGGGCAGGTCTGGCCACCATGTGTTAGCCGCGTGCCAGGTTCCCTGCTATATGCTCTACATGTATCACTTCATTCTTGTAATTACCCCGATGGGCACTGTGGGTACCATTATTATCTTCAATTACAGGTGAGAAAACTAACTCAGAGAGGTTAAGTTGCTTGCATAAAGTCACACAGCTATAAACGCAGGAGCTAGGATTTGAATTGATGCCCTCAGTTTCCATAACCTGATTCTTTCCAGGAATACCGTTAGCTAATACCCAGGCCAGCAAAGGATTATCAGACCTCCTCCTCTACTCCAATCTTTGTCTATTCCTCATCATTTCCACTTTCTGGCAGCTTCACTTTTTCTCTGCTTGGGTCTTGTGGGAGGAAAAGCAAGCTCCTCAGGATTGGTAACAGGTGTCGACAAGAACAAAGTAAGGGGCACATCGCTGGGCGTTCTTTGCATATGTGGGTGGGTGATGCGTGTCAAAGGGTGGTGAGTGATGGCTCTTAGGGAAGATCAGTTCTTCGGGGGCATGGTCACAAGGGACTGTCCGTTCTATGTCATCTGGCGGAGGGGCTGGGTACCGCCCCGCTGGTCAGGGACTTCCGGGAAGCACAGCCTGACTTTGTCATTACCACCTAAACCAGCATCCACACTCCACAGCAGCTGGGGGTTCTGACGGTGCTCAAAACAACCAGCGCCCTGCCCTCTGCTATGAAACACAAAGGCTGAGCTGTACAGGTTGGACGGGGAGAGAGGAAGCCACAACGTGGAGGGGTGGGGGGCGCCGAGCCCATAGGAGAGAGACATGCACACCACTGCTGCCCTCATGCCATCACTCAAACCGTGCCCTGCACCACTCCAGGCGGCTTGTGCCCCCCTTCCCACCCTAGCAGTGTCCCTCACTCCCCCTCTCCCAAGCCAGCCACCCCAGTCCACTCTTGGATTGTGACTTGGGGGGGCTGGGACAGTCCCTAGTACCCTGTTCTTCCCTCTCTCTCCACACCCCCCATCAGTCTAGGGAGGCCTCAGACCCCGGTGGGGTAGGGGGAAGGTAAGGGGAGCAGCCCTGGGGCCTGGTTCTCATTTTCTTGCCCAGAGTCTGAGCCTTTGTGGGAAACTTCTGAAGGTTATTAAACACCCGGAGGTCGTTAAATGCGCTGTTAACGAGGTATTAATCAACACCCCTCAGGAAAAAATAAAAAGACACCATTAACCCCCCCAGGAAGCGTGTGGCTGAGCATTTCAGTCACATCTTTTGTTCCTTTGGGAGAAGAAATATCCTCTAGTGTGGCCAGAATCTGGGCCCAAGCAGGCCTGGGGGCCCGTCTGAGGCAGGAGGCCCCAGGATGACAGGAGGAGTGGGGGGAGGGAAGACCCTGTGCCCTTTGACCCTGGACTATAGAGGCATCTGTCACGTGAGGGAGTGTGTGTGCCTGCGTGTGTGTCGGGCTGGGGAGGGGTCACAGAAGAGGGATAGAGAGATCTCACCCAGCAGCCTCCAATGACCAGAGCCAGCGCTGGGAGGTGCAGAGCAAGACCTGCTATCCTGGGCATCTTCCACTGGAACCCACAGCGCCAGCTCTGGGCTGCTCAGAGACTGGGATCGGGCCTGGGGCGGCCTGTGCGACTAGGAGCTCTAGAAATGTTCTCTGGCTCCTCCCCAGTTCGGCAAACAAACAGTTTTGAAATTTTAAATGATTAAGAGGTATTAAAACAACATTATTTCTGGTTCCTTTCACACCCACACTGAAGCCTTCTGAACAGGAAGACCCCACCGTGGGCTTCCCTGCCAGCAGAGAAGGCAGTGCTGAGGATACCGCAGGGACACCGGCCTGGGGGAGTGGGGGAGACTCGCCCCCAAAGCACCAGTGGACCCCTAAACGCACACTAATGGACCCTGCTTTTCACTTTTCCCAGGCAGAAAGGACCTGGGACCCTGTCTACCTTAGGAACCCTTATGCCCTGGGGCAGCTAACTCCACTCTCTGACCTTACAAGAATCACACAGCCAACCCCAGACAGAACCAGTCTCGGTTTGGTGAGGGAATGGGTGAAAACTACTCAGCCGTAAGTTTTTTCTTTGGAGCCTTCAGAATTGGGCTGGGGGCCTGACGTTACAGGGAGGACCACACTGTGATGTCTGTGTGCAGGTCGGCTGGATGCTTATCAGGAAGTTTGGGCGGGGATAGTGACGGAGGGAGAAGTGCCTTAAGAGACAGGAAAGCACATCACCCATCAAACCTGTCCTAAGGAAGGGGGAGTTGAGTCAAATTAACTAACACTTAACGTCCTGCTAAGTCACTCAAGACCTCTCCACCCCCTCAGAATCTGGCTAACACACCAGGGGTTTCAAAAAGCTCCCAAGAGCCCCTGGGAATCGGAGAGAGCAAGATCCTCCCAGTTAGAATGGCCACGTAACCAGCGGCTCACTCCCTGAAGCTCCTGACACAGTGTCGGCCATGCAGCCAGGCACAACTGTCTGCTCTGCCCACCTTGTGAGACCAGTTCAGGGTCCAGGACCCTGTCACAAGTGTCTGACCAGGATGGAAATATTGTGAGGGAGACTGGGAGCCAGCAGGAGCATAAATAACTTTCTGGCCTCTCCCTCCTGTTCTGCAATGCCCACCCATCCCTCCACTCCGGAGGAAAGGAGGGAGGGACGCCTGGATTACCAGTCGGTTCTGCCGGCTGCAGAAAGGTTAGTGTGAGTGGGCTGGGAGGTGGAAGCTGTGGGCAAGGTTCATCCGTTGGGGAGTCTGCACACACCCTGTGTTCACCCGGCCAAGAGCAGCCAGGGATTCCCCTTGCTGTCTGCTCAGACATGTGCAAAGAGAACAGTTTGTCTAAGTTTATTAAAAGGATTTGTTCTGTGAAATTTGAATTCAGTCAAAAGGCTGCACTCAAGGATCCAGAAGGCCACATGTAGCCCCAAGGCCACAGGTTCCCCACCCCTGAATCCTACCATGGAGACTTGGGAGAGAGGAAGGGGGATGGTGTTGGGATTGTGAAAGGCCCACTTTTAAGTCTAGCTTGGGGAGGTGGGGACAAGGTGGGCATCTCATTTCTCCTGTCTGCCCAGAGTGAACAGGGGAGGCAGAGTCCCATTGAGCAGGAACCTGGGCGTCTGGCTTTCCCAGTCTTCCAGCCTCTTGGCCATATATGCTCTGATAGTGTGTAGACCCTCAAGCCCTTAGTCGATCCACCAAGCTAAGGCCCTAAGGCTTCCTCAGTGGTTCAAGGACCCACATCAAGGTCTGGGGCACCCCAAGGTGACTTCTGGGAAGGGCTGTGCATTTTCTGGACTACTCCCTAGCTCTCTTCCTGTGGCTTCTGGGTGGGACTAGGGGTGGGGGACTCTCTGGGAATTCAGGCTGACACGCGGTCTCTTTCCAGTCCTTTCCAATCCCACTGCTGTCCAACCCCATCTTCAAAGCCAGACAAGTCATTGGCAGTTCAACCCCATCTTCAAAGCCAGACAAGTCACTGGCAGTTGAGGGAAGGGGGTGAGGGTTGGATTTCATCAAAATGGGGGATCCTATCACTGCAGCTGGGATTCTGACCCAGGTGTCTGGGCTTGGGGTAATTTTGGCTTGGAGTAATATTCCTGGTGTCCAATACCCTAGCTCCAACCAGGAGCAGGGTCCTAAGTCTTATCGGACTGCCCCATTCCCTGAGTTTTGGGACCTTCTATCCTGGCTTGGCTTTAAGGGATGTGTGGAAATTGAGAAACCAAAGAGTACCTTGGTAAAGGGATGCCGAGAAGCGAGAGGTAGGGTGGTGCAGTGGGAAGCGCCATGGTCCAGGTTCTGCACCTAGCTTAGCGTAGGCGCAGTCCTGGGCACTCTGTTTCTTTATCTCCCAGCCAACATCCTCATCCCCCGCACCCCCAGCCTCGTACCTGCAGCACGTTGGGGTGCCGCAGCCGCTCCAGCAGCACCATCTCCTTGAGCAGCTTGTGGGCCGCCAGCCGATAGCAGCCTCTCCGTACCCCGAACTCGCGCACGCAGCTACCCAGATCGTGGCCGCTGAAGTCCACCGCCTTGAGCGCCACCGCGGCGCCGCCGGGCAGGCGGACCCGGTACACGGCCTTGGTGTAGCCTGAGCCCACGTACTGCGCGCCGGACACGTTGCGGAGCGCGGCACAGCCCAGGCGCGGGCTCGGGCCAGGGGAGCCCGGGCCGGGAGCTGGGGGCCAGCCTGGGACACCGTCGGGCAGGGGCCGGGCCCGTAGGGGCCGGGGACGCTGCAGGCCCGGCCCGCCCGGAGCGAGGTCCATCAAGCGCCGCCGCTCCGGCCGGCCAGCCCCGGGCCCGGGCCCCCCGCGGGAATAGCGCTGCACCTCCTCGTAGCGCGCCCGGATCTGCCTGGCCAGCTCCCCTCGGCCCCCGCGACGGCCCGGGCCCGGGGCCGGCGACGGCCCGGGGGACTGGCCTGGCCGCGGGGGCTCCGAGCCCGGAGCGAAGAGCACGTTGAGGACGGAGCCCAGCAGGAAGGAGGCGCAGAAACCCACGGCCACGGCCGCCCGCCGGCGCCGCATCGCTCCCCTCCCCCCGGCCGGCCGGCCCGCGCGGCTCCCCGGCCCCGGCCCCGGGCGGCTCAGGCTCCGAGGCGGCTCCGCTCTGCGCCCTGCCGGCCCCCTGCCCAGCCCGCGCGCATGGCCCCGCCGGCCCCGACCTCGGCCCCTCGCGGGCGACACATCGGCCTGACACTTGCCTCCCTCCCGCCCTGCCCCCGCCGCTTATAAGGCCCGGAGCCGCCCCCGCCCCCTCCGCCTCCGCCTCCCAGCTCCCGGCCCGAGCCCGTCCTCGGCGCCGCCCCCTCCGGCCGCTCGGCCCGGCCTTCCCCGCTGACTGACAGCGGGACCTCCTCCCGCGGCCGTCCGGGTCTGGGAAGCGGCGCGGAGGCGGCTCCGGCCCTGCCCAGCCGGCGGCCCCCCGAGCTTCGGCCGGGGAGCGGGGGAGGGGGCGGCGGCGGCCCCGAGGCGCGCGGGGCTCCGGGCCCAACGCGAGGGCGGATAACGGGGCCAGGGCAGCCGGATAACGGGACCGGGAGGCGGATAACGGAGCTAGCTGGGCGAGGTGGGGGGAAGATAAAGGGGCGAGGCTGGCGGGTGACGGGCTCGGAAGGGGACAAGCAGCTGGGTCCGGGGTGCGGGGATCGGTGTAGTCCTAGAGCTCTCTGCCTGGAACACCGGGCCTGGAGGCGGGCTGGGCGCAGGGAAGGCGCGTGGATCTCGCCTCTCGGGGGTGGGGCTCGAGGTGAAGGCTCCTCGCTCAGCCCCGGATTCTGGGTTGGGGGGACCAGGAGGGTGGAGTGGGGCGCAGCGGGACCAGCACCTGCGAGCGCGCGTGGGACGCGAGCTCTGGGCTTGGTGGAATAATTGTGAGGTTTTCGGCTCTGTTCAATTCCCGCTACCAAGTCTTTCTGATTTTCCTTGTCCCTACAGCCCAAAATCTAGCCGGCGTGCTCCTCCCCCCACCCGCTGGGGTCTGACCAGGGTCCGTAGCAGATCATGAACCATATGCGCGCTAGTAGTTTGTGCAGAGTGCATTTGTGTCCACGGACATCTGTCTGTAGAGTGTGTGCATTGGTGTGTCTGAAGGGGCCATTGTGTCCGAGGCAGTGTGTACTGGGTGTGGAAGTTGTTGCTGACGCCACCAGAACTTCTGGTCCCTCCTCCTCCCTCCCTGATTGCATCATTAGTGCTAATTGAGGGGCTTTCACACACCAGTGCATTAGCTGTTTGGAGTGAGCTCCCCCCTCCTGGGAGAGATAAGCCGCTGGCCCTCCCCCTCACTGCTCTCCACTTCCCCAGGGCTCTGAAACTGTCCACCTAGCTCTCTCACCTTCCGGGGCACCTTCCTGCCTCCCTCTGGGCCAGGTTAATCTCCCTCCTCCCCACGGTGTCAGGGACTGGCTGGGAAGGGGTTAGGGTGGAGAAGGGTCCAGAGCCGCCCTTCTGACGGAGTATTCAAGAGGGGAGATTGATTTTTCATGAAGAGGTCTGACGTTACTGTGGAATGCAGGGTCTCTGTAATGAGAAAGGGGACAGGGGTTTCTGCCTGGTTCTTTTGGACATGGAAGGGCAGAGGAGAAGTCTGAGTCCTTGATCTCCAGCCCATTCTCTCACTAAGGTAGGCCTTCCAGCCCTGACTCCTTGTCCCCCAGGACCCGGAGAGTTGGGGCCCAGTCTAACTTAGCAAGCAATGGAAAGGCAGGGCAAAGGAAGCCATGATTCCCCAGAGAACCTGGGTTTGATGGAGTCGGATCTGTGCATGTATAGCTGCTGCTCTGCCCGGAGCTGGCCCACGGCTGCAGGGTATGGGGGGAAGGCTCTGAGCAGATGCCCTCCCCAGCCCTCACACCAGATGTCTTTGGTCTAATTAACTGTGCTGGGAAAACCAACCTGGGTTTGTAAACAGAGCTACTGGCTAAAGTCAACAGGGAACAGCAGCAAACAGCAAACATTCCCCTCACACTCAGCCTTAGTCCAATTCAGCCCCCTGGGGAAAAGGGGGAGCTGGGTGGATCACAAGGCCCCCTTGCCCCACAGCTGACTCAGGGAAAGCCTGTCTGCCTCTGTCACCCCAATATGGCTGTCATCTCCTTACTAGTTCCAGGTCTCCTTTACTGGGTGGAATAGTTGCTGTCCCAAGATAAGCTCTGTCCCCCTTCCAGCAATTTCCCCATAGATACCTACCCAGCCAAACATCTCACTCCGTGAGGAAGCCATTCTGGAGGAATATTCCTTAAAGAGCTTTCTTTGGGGCCTGCTCTGCTCTCCTCGTGTCTTGGGGAGGCCTCTGAGGGTAGGACGTGGTATTGTGGGTCTGCAACTCAGAGGAGATGAATATAACGTGAACATTGTTCAGTTCGTTACACATCATGTAGGTATTATAATAACATGTTCTGAAATTAGATAATTATTCCTGTGATATCTTTGCCAAGCTTCAGTGTTTCTGTTATGATTTGAAAGTTCAACGCCCCCAGGGGCCTGCGCAGCAGGCACAAATGCACATACAACACACACACACAGGCCCGCGGAGCAGTAGCCTTGCACACGGGAACAAAGGCATTTCAACTGTCTGCCTCTCATTCTCACTCTGTCTCCCTCACCAGCCCTCAGACACACAGACATATACAATCTGAGATTGAAACAGGTTTTTGGCTTCTGAAAGAAAGGGATTGAACTTTTTGAACAGATTAGAGTTTCTGAATTGGCGGTTCTTGAGTTCTTAACCAAATTTTGCCTGTTTCCTTTTTTTTTTTGCCACCCAGGGAGAGGAACCATTTCAAAGAACTGGAAGACATGAAACGCTGCTGCAGTCCCCTGCTCTAAAGTCTGCCAACCTGTCCGAAGAGCCCCCAGGCAGGGCCTGCAGCCCTGGCCCTACAGGCCAGAGTCCTCAGGCCAGTGTCCTGCTGGGAGCCCTGAGTGCCATCTTCACAGGCAAGCCTTCAACTGCGGTCCTCTCTCTCTCCCAGGGCTCAGACCAGAGTGTCTGTGCTAGTTTGGGAAGGCTCAGCACTTTGCACACACTATGTTTTCTTCGCTCTTTCTGCCACACCACTGCCCTATGCAAAACACTAGCTTAGATAACCAATCCTTGGGAAGGAGGCAGATGGCCCAGACTCCAAAATGCTCAAAATGCTCAATTTCTTTGAAAGTGTCTTTTAAATACCTTCTTTCTGCATGTTTCTGTCAGATCTTCCTAGGCTGCCTGGATCATTATACCAACCTCCTGCCCAGCAGACTTCTTTTCTTTTTTTGCGACAGTCTTGCTCTATTGCCTGGGCTAGAGTGCTGTGGTGTCAGCCCAGCTCACAGCAACCTCAAACTCCTGGGCTCAAGCAATCCTCCTGCCTCAGCCTCCCAAGTAGCTGGGACTACAGGTGTGCACCACCACACCTGGCTAATTTTTACTATTTTTAGTAGAGACGGGATCTCACTCTTGCTCAGGCTGGTCTTGAACTCTTGAGCTCAAGTGATTCTCCTGCCTTGGCCTCCCAGAGTGCCGGGATTACAGGTGTTGAGCCACTGCGCCCAGCATTCTTTATTGGCTACGTTTTCCCTTCCAGGCGAGCTCTCAGACACCTCTTTTGGGGTAATATTCTCCTACTTGAAAGCCTGGAGGATAAACTGAACTGGCCCCAGCCATTCACCTAGCTCTGTGCCCTCCTTTTAATTCCTCTGCACAAATTTAGACTCCCCAGCCTGGTGGCTGCACTATCTCTGGCCCTGAAGCCATCCTCTGCAGTTGTCCATCAGTGCCCTCTCTCCTGGTCCCTCTTCCTGAAACATCCTCATCTGGCGTTTCCATTTAATCTTTGCCAGCTGATTCTTCCAGGTCTTCCAGAAAGTAGAGCGTTAGAGACAATGTTTTGCAACTGGAGTACGCAGGTCCCTGGGATCTTGAGGGTATATTCTCAAAGTTTTGTGGACTTCTGTCCTTTGAAAGGAAATGTACAAAATACATGTCTTAGATCTTGGAAAACTTGATGTAAAGAGTTTGGCCATTGGATTCAGAGATTCAGTCTTATCAGCTGAATTACCTTGGGCAAGTTAGTTAACCTCTCTTTGTTTTCTCATTAAGAATATGGGGGATAATAATAGTACCTACTACATAGAGTTGTTGAGTGGATGAAATGCAAAAACATTAAGTGCCTGGCATAGGATCAGCCCTCAGTATGTATAATCTATTACTAGCATTAATAATATTAAACAAATAAACATCTGTGACAACATGTTAGATACTTGGTTGGCTGTAACTGTGCCTGGAGGCAGAAATGTCTTGAACCACTTTCTATCCTGGTTCCCAGTGGTGAATTATTTCAGCCTCCTGGACTTTCTGTACCTAGAATTTTCACTTTTTCCCAAATCAGCAAACCAGTGTCATTCAGAAGAGGCCTCACCCGCTCCCCAACACCCTGGTGGGCTAAGGAGGGAAGACCATGAAACAGGACCTGGGCTGAGCCTCCTGATAACACAGTGGCTGAGAACAGCGACAGCCTCAGCTTGTCCTCCCTGGCATAAGGTTTTGGGGGAGGGGATTGATTCTGAAAAGAGCGGGGGGGGGGGGGGGGGGGGGGGGAAGGGAGGCAGGCAGCCAGCTCCTCCACCCCCACCTCTCCCAGGTAGGAAGTGAAGCTGACGGTTCCAAAATATAAAAAACAGATGATGAAGGTTAGGTTTCCTACACGCTGGAGAGCGGGAGCCCCAAGGCAGAGTCCCCAAGAAATTATCTGAGACAGAGGAGACAGACAGAGGGGAAAGAGTGAGAAAGTATGAGAGCAAGGGAGAGAGAGAGAGAGAGAGAATGCAGAGATAGGGAAAGATGAAGAAACATGGAGACAGACAACAAACTGAATCCTGAGAAGGGTGGTCAGACAAAGACAGAGAAAGCTGTGGCTCAGGAGAGATCCTTCCACTCGTTTCTGGAAAAGAGCTTAGTTCCCCTTCGTGGGTCTCAGGATGGGAACATGAGCTGTTTTAGCTCCACGACCCTATCAGAGGGTGAGGCCCTCCCAGAACCCTGAAACCAAAAGGCTCTGTAGGCTCTCAGAGCTCGCCCTGCTGGGTCTAGTCTCTTTCCATCTTCTCGGCCTCTGAGCCTGTGGTCCAGGGTGTCCCTTTCATGTGCCCTTCCTGCCACAGTGGCTGAGAGCAGGGACAGCCTGGCTCTCTCCTCCTCCCCCTCCCTCCTGCTGGGCCTCGCCCAGCAGCCCAGAGAGATGCTCTGTGACAGTTTCTCTTTCTGTCCTTCTCTGGCTTTCTGAGACGTGTGCCCCCCTCCTTCACTGTTTCCTTTGGTTGGAGGAGCTGGGGTGTGGGTGGGTCTGAGCACTGGAGAGGGGTTTGGTGTTCCCGAGAAGGCTGAGAGCTACTTGAGAGAATGGGTGAGGGGCTGCTTTGAGGCCAGGACCCTGCCCTGCGTAGAGACTCTGTCCAGAAGACTCTTCAGGGCAGGGAGAACAGTGGGGGCAGAACCCCAGGGCCTCTGTTCTCCTGGGCGGACGGAGCGGCAGGTAGAGGGATGGAAAGTTGGCTGTCGATAACTTTCTGGGTGATGGATGGACTCTGGCAGCCTGGGCTGGTGGAGCAGAGGCCATTGTCTTTGTTCAAGGTGATGGGGATGGGAGCTGAGGAGCTGACATATTACACCTTCTGCGACAAAGCCAAATGTGCCCTGAGTCAATGGGGCAACTGTTCTTCTAATCCTTGGTCAAGTAGAAAGAAGCAGTCCTTTCGAGTGACCTCAGGGCTGCAGTTTGGGAAGCAGAGAGAAGAAGAAGGAAGAAGGGGCTGTTGAGTTTGTGCATCTGGTTCTGGGCCTTTAGAGGGCTGACAGTTCTCTCCTTCTCTTCTCCCTCAGGAGGCCAACCTGGACCAGGCCCAGGAGGAAGACTGCTCCTTACAGTTACGGAGGCCTCGGCCTTGCTTCTGCCTTCAGGGGTTTATAGTGTAATTGGGAAGATTCATCCTAAACCACTGGGGACCAAAACAAAGAGTGTGTAAGATCCTGGGAGGGTGGTGGACAGGCAGGAAAGACTTTGAAAGAGCTGGCCCCTACCCGATGGAGAACTGTCATGTCCTGAAAATCTGCTGTGTTCCAGGAACTGCTAACCTCCTGACACATACCACGAACTCAGTATTATCACCGTCATCTTATTCAGGGGTCCTCAAACTATAGCCCGTGGGCCACATGCAGCCCGACGAGGACATTTATCTGGCCCGCAGGGTGTTTTTGCCACCGCTGCCTGTCCCCCTTAGCAGCCAACTGGTCCAAGGCCCACAGTGCGCATGTGTGGAATGTGTGCCGCACTCTCCAACGGCCCTCCAGTGGTTTGGGGGACAGTGAACTGGCCCCCTGTTTAAAAAGTTTGAGGACCTTTGTAAGGAATTGAGGCTCATGAGATGAAGGAATCTGTTGAATGTCACACCAGTCCTAAATGGCAAACAAACCATCATGAAATCAAGAAGCAGTGACTCAGTCCATAATTCCAGGTCTTTTCTCAGCTCTTTGTTGGTTTGGGGAAAAAAGAAAATTCCAAAAGGACAGGCAGAGAGGCAAATATGTGTCACCAATGGGAACCAAGATGGAAGTTCATTCAGGTTATTTTTTGCCTCTAAGCAACAAAGTCTAAGTTTGGTCATAAAAATTTATTATTTTATGGTTCTTATTAATACTAATAATAGAGCACACATTAAATACCTTTCATTATCACTTAATCCACTTAACACCTCTGGGAGATAAATACTATTATTATCTCCAGCTTTCAAGATGAGAAAGAGAGATTAGGTAACGTACCCAAAGACAGCTATTTGGAGGCAGAGCCTGAGTTTGGACACACACACCTCTGACTGCAGAGCCTGTGGTTTTCCTTGTTCTGTCCTACATTTTAGTTCACAGTCTGAGCTGGGCTGGGCTGCTTTCAGCTACAAAGATCCCAAGGTCAGTCTTTCCAAGCCCCGCGCTGCAATCTTGGTTAAAAGATAAGTGTTTGATGATATGTGAGCCTTTAAAGGATAGAGGCAGGCCCTGCTGGGGCAGGGGGGCAGTGGGGAGAAAAGGAGGGAGCCAGAAAGAGGCACATGGAAGAGACCCCCCCCCCCACCAATAAAGAAAACCACAGACTCAGGAAGCGAGACTAAATCCCAACGAAGTGTTTCTCAGACACTCCAGTGGGCCCTGCCGGGACAGAGAGCAAATCAGGAGTGATGGTTTACAGAGGGTTAACACGACTCTGGAGTCTGTGCGGAATTACAATAATTATTTGAAAAATTCCAAAAAGCACAAAAAAGGAAGTAAAAATTGCACAAAATCCCTCCATTAAAAGAGATTATCTATAGTAAGATGTGGGAACCACCTCGCCTGTCCCTCCAGCCCTAGCTCCAGAGGTAACCAGGATGGCCCATGCAGTGTGTGGCGGCTCCCTACGAGGCCCATGCAGTTGTCCTCTCCTTCTCCACCACGGGCTTCCTGTGGTGACGTCATTTCTCCACCACTGGGCCCCAAGGTTAGACACCTTGGCGTCTCTTTGATGTTTCCAAACTCAAGTTCATGTCCCGTGGTTTTTAAAAATATCTCTTGGATTTGCTCCTTTTTTTCTCTCATTGCCACCCTCCCAAGACTAGGCTCTCCCTCCCACATCCTCCCTGTTGATTGGATCTCCTAACTGCTCTCTCCCCACCTCAAAGCATGTACGGGCACCAGATTCATCTGCCAAGAACACCGCTTCCAACACATCATTTTCCTGTTCTAAAATCTTTGTTGATTCCCCATCATTTGGAGGATAATTTAGTCTGGCATTTAAATTTCGTTGCAACCTACCTCTTCTATTCTTGTATCCGCAAGTACTTGTGACTCTGTTGCAGCCTGGCTGGTTGCTTCCCCAATCTTAGAGCAAGCTCTGCTACTCTTGCCTGACAACACCCTTGGTCCACCTGTCCAACACTTGCTCATTTCAAGGCTTTCTTTTTCCAGAAAGCCTCCCATGACCTCTCTATCCCACATCCATTGCTCCTTCCTAAAATGCTTGAACACAAGAAAGCTATGCTTCATGATTCACAGAGGCCTCTTGTTGGAAGGAACCTTGGGTATCACTGTAGAATAGTAGTTCCCAGTCTGGGGCCCAAAAGGCTCCAGGGGTCTGCCAATGTATAGGGAGCAAGGTGGCCACTAGCTATCACCAGTATTTCAGAAAGCCTATAGGAAATTATATATATTTCATGATAAGCTTGCCTAGTCAAGGGAAACTTTGACTTTCTTTGATTATGGCCAGAATTAGATAACAGAGAGGGCATCTCATGTTGATGAATGACATTAGTTGTTTATTAAGAAAAATGGGGAAATAGATTAGTTTTTATGTAAATGTACTCTGGTAGCTGGACTCTTTCAAAATCTGGGGTTTGTGGGGAAGCAGGATAAATAAATAAGATCCTTGATGGTGAAAGGTTGGAGTCATTGGTCCCACCCAACTCCTGACCAAAGCAGGATTCTTTCCTGTTGGACAAACATCCCAGTCACCTTGTGATGGGCAGCCCTGTGTACCTATCCATTGCAGCACCCATTGTGGTTGTGATTTTTCTTATTTGTGTGTTATTTGATTGAATTCGGTCTGTCCCTGACTATAAACTCCATGAGGGCAGGGCCCTGTTTGATTTCTGCTCACCATATATCCCTATCATTTAACACAGTACCAAGGCCCATAGGCAATTACTCAATATTTGTTATTTTGTATTTCACAAGGCTGTTGGAAAGAGGAAGTGTATGCAGAAACATTTTGTAAGCTCTAAATCAAGGCCTATAACAATTTTAAGAGTAGTTACTCTTTCTTCTATTAAATTTTGATTTCCCAAGTAGACCTAGATGTGTACCCCATGTCCTCCCCCCTACCCCAGCCTCCCTAGCTTGGTAAAAATTGACCTAATGTATTGACTGAGATTTTTTGCTTTTGTTTTTTTCCCTTTCTATTTCAATATTCATTGGATTAAAAAGTAATCTGGCTAAATGAAGTTCCCCCAAGGATTTACCTTTACTCCTCTCTCTCATTCTCTCCCCCATATTCAAGTCTACCTTATTGATCATCTACTCAGCGCCAGACACCAAGCAGATACCCAAACCACAGAGATGAATGATGGAGTCTCAGTCCTGAGGCATTTCTTGAAATATTCTTATGAAAGAGGTCTCTGGGGCCTTTCCCTTGATCATGCTCCTCTGATTACTTAGTAGTTCGATAATGCTCCTCTCAACCCGGGGCCCCAGGATCTTTGCACTTGCTGTTCTCTCTGCCTGGGGAGCTCATCTGAGGCAGAGGGAACATCTCCTGTGTCAAGCTCAAATGTCATCTCATCAGACAGGCTTCCTCTGGCCACTCTCTGCCACACTGCTGTTTTATGTCTTCAGAGCACTTATCATTCTCCGAAATTATCTTGCTATGTTGTCGTATTTTTAATTCTTTTGTTGTTAGTCTCCCCTCGTTAGAATGTAAGCACCATGAGAGCAGGGTTTTTATTCTGTTCACTGCTATATGCCCCAAGCTCTAAGCAGTGGCAGCATCTAGCAGGTTCTCAGTGATGATTGTGGAAGGACCAAACATGACATTCCAGCCACCTCCCAGCTCAAGCTGAGCCCTTCCACTCCTATGATTTGGACACCATACATTTAGTAATATGCTCATCCTCTGATGAGCTTTCAGGGATATCAATCTGTGACAGAGGCTAAATATCAAATGTTTCCTCACCAGCAAAGACAAATCCTGTGCTCTGTCTTAACCCAAGGTAGCCTCTTTATCAGGAGCCTGGTTTCCCTGCTTCCTGCAACTGTGACCTGCTCTTCTCCTCAGACTTTACCTGCCTTGTGTCGCATTCCCTCAGGGCTCTACTTTGTGACTTTTCAGGTGACAATCAGTTAATCCAATAACACAATCCTGCTAATGTGCTAATGGGAAAGGGTGAAAAAAAAAGGCTCCCAGCTCCCTCCCTTCTGACTCAGGTAACATCTGTGGATTTAACAGGGCCCTTCTGGAGACAATTAAATAAATGCTTTATTGAAACAATAAAATTAATAGGGGTCTCATGGAACTCAATGAAAGGTTTTTAAAAATTAACTTCATTGTTTTTTAAGCTTCCAATCAAGCTTTGCTAGATCAAGGGGTTGGGCAGGGCCAGATTTTCATTAGAGCAGGTTCCTGTCCAAAGGGCCATACTTAGGGGGTGGGGGCCCAAGTCTGGGCTTTCCCTGGGGACAGCCACTGCCGCTATTCCAGGGACCTGGCTCCCATGGACTCCCCCCGCAACAGGCAATGTATTTCTACATCCATAGGTCTGCTCTGTTCCTGGGACTCTGTGACCTCATAAATTTATTAATCTCAGTCTTCATGAGATTTGGGTGCCCTAGATTAGATGTCCCATCAAAAGAAATGGCATGATGGTATTTGTCATGTTGAACGAATAAAACATTGAACGGTGTAGACGCTTCTGCCGGGAATGGGTGGGTCGTTTGCCTGGGCTGCATTTGTCTGGATCGAGGCCTGTCTACCCCACCATATCGCCCCACACCCCATTCCACAGCCTGTGACCCCTGGCCACTCATTTCTCCCTAGGAACTGTTCTCAGCCTCAAAAAAGGCCTAAGAAGTCAGAGTTTGTCAAAGCGGAAGGCCAGAGATTTTGGAAAACCTGTGGGTGGTTCTGCTGGTGGGGGCCAGGGAGCAGGTGTGATATGGGACTAGGGAACTTCCTCATGAAGGATTTGTCTGGCCTAGGGGGTGACCGGACCCTGGCCAGGGAAACTCTTATGGAAGATGTGGTTCTCTGTCCAGACGGGCGGAGCTGGCACAAGACTGTCTTCAGGACTCCTCATTATTCCTATCAAGGTAGCACGTTGATTCAAACCATCTGTGGGCTTGTGAGGTCTGATTAGACTTGGCGTTTCCAACCCTGGGCTCCCGACTTACACCCTATGTGAGTGTGAGGAGCAGGCTGAGGGTGTGGCTGAAGTTGGGGGTGGACCCTTTCTCCGAGCCCCAGACTTCTTGCCCCCAGCTACTCGGGCATATGCAGCGCCAAGCCTCTCCCCTCCCCTGGTCTGCCCGTAGGCTTTGGGAGGGGTCTGAGCTGGAAGCCAGAAAGCTTCTGTTCCCAGCTCTGCCCAAGACTAGTTGTGTGACTTTGAGCAAGTTATTTAGCCTTTCTGAGTCTCAGTTTTTTCATATGCAACATCGGGATAATGACACCAATGGTGGTTGTTTTGAGGATCAAATGAGGTATAGGTATGAATCACGTTGAAGTGCATGGAAAACCAGATTGTAGAAAGGTTGTCCTCATTACTGGTGTTCCCAGTCTCAGGGACCAGGGCCTTCCTTCCCTGGGGTTGCTGTCCTCTGAGTGCTGGGTTCCGGATATCTTTTGGTTCTGGAAGGGAGGACAAAGCTTTTGGAGGCTTTTTTTATTAACTCCTCTGGGCCCCAGTTCCCTGCAAGGGCAGCTTTTACTCTTTTCCCCTCTCCACCACCCCCCTAGTCTGCCAGACTGGAGATTTTGGAGGTGTCTCTGACTCCCTTCTTCATCCCCTTATATCTATTCTGTCAACACATCCTGTTTCTTCCTTTGAAATCGATCCCAGACTCACCTTCTCCTTCCTGGTTCCACTGCCGTCACCTTAGTCTAAGCCATCATTATCTAGGTTTCTGCAGGAGCTCCCCGACTGGTTTCTCTGCCTTTACTTTCTCCCCTCCGTGCCCTCTTGTGCAGGGCTGCCACATTAATCTCCCCGAGGGCCACCTTTGACTGGGTCACTCCCTGGCTCAAGAAGGCCCAGCGGCTCCCTAATGATCTCATCAAGGCTATTCTCCCATGTGCTTTCTACTCCTCGGTTCAGTCTGCTCCATCCTGTAGATCCCCTGCACTCATTCTCCTCTAAGCATCCTGTAGATCCCCTGCACTCATTCTCCTCTAAGCAGACCTGTTTCCTTCAAAGAAATTGTGCCCATTCCTACTTCTGTGCCTTTGCACAGGCCATTTGCCCTACTTGGCATGGGAGTAACCCCTGCCCCCAATTCTCTTTGCCAATCTCTTCAGTCTGCAGCATCCAGCTCAAGTCCCTAGCCACCACCCTCAGAATTTTCTTAGGAGGTTGTCTTGTCTTAGGAGGTTGTCTTGTGGGATTGTCTCCCCATTCTATTTATCCTAAGTTCTTATTGCTTATATTGACAGGAGTGATTTAATTGTTCTTCACTTCTCATCCCCAGCCCTGCCTCCCTTGCCTAGATTATAAACGGTTTGAGGGCTGAGACTTTGTCTTGCATCTTTCCTATAACATCTAATCAAAGGCTAGGATGCTCAGTAAAATCATTGTTGATTAGGGGTTGAAAGAAGTCTGGTTTGTGCAAGGAGACCTAGTGTGGAGATTCTCTAAATAGAGATTTCTTGCCCCCTCCTCGCCTCCCCCACCCCTCCCTGCTCTTCAGAATCCCCCACCCCATGTCTTCATCCATTAGTAATAAAGCAGGAACAATAGGGGGTTTCTTTCTAATTAAAGGGAGCAGTTAGTGTTTCCACTTCAAAGCCCTGAGAGAGAAGACTTTTGTTCCTTGGGCCTGGGAGCTGTGGGAGCCCCAATTGGGTTGGGAAGTGGAGCTCCAGGCCCAGCCAAGCATTAAGCTCGTGAACCTGAGATCCCCCCACTTGTAGGCAGAGAAGCTCAAATTTAAAACAACAACGTAATTTGGTAACTTCGGCTCTGATAAAACAGTTGAGGGAATTTCTTGTCTCCTAGCGTCTGAAGCCAATGTTATTACAGGTGTGTGCTTGTCTCTCCCACACCCTACCCGGCTTCTGTCGCCCCAACACACACGGCACACACACACATGTGTGCCACACCATGCACTCTCACATATGTGGGGCTCACAGGGAGCACATCTCGCGCCCTTAGTGGGCACGTTCCCACGCCCCCGTTTCTGGGGCCCTCTGTCCTCCATGTTCCTGCACTCCCAGTTACTCTCACACATATCATCTCTCCACCTCTTCCTGCCCAGGAACAAGGGCTCTGGGTTGAGAACTGGCCATTTCTGTGCATCCGCAAGTCAGCTTGGTGGAGATGCGTTCTTTTCCTCCAACTGGCACCAGCTGCAGACTGGCTGTCCAACATAGGCTCAGACTGATTCCCACCCTGATTATCAACTGGGTCCTATCTCTGACCACAGGCTGAAACCCCCAAGCGGCCACAAACTGAGGCCCCAATATGGTGACAGACCGAAGCTCCAAAGTGGCCACAGACTGTGCCCTAACAGATAGTCACAATCTGAGACCCAATGAAGAGCATAGAGTAGGTCTTTGGTCTAACCAATCATTTCTCAGATTTGACCCATTGATCATAAGGGTGATAGGAAAACAATTTGTTTTTTGGCTCAGCTCCACTGCTGAAACTCTGTAGGGCCCATCTATGCATGCATGCATGCATCCATCTGTCCATCCGTCCATCTGTCCGTCCATTTCATGGATGGAGCACATATTATTTGCCATGCAGTGTTAAGCAAGGCTAAATATAGACTCTGTGCTCAAACATCACAGTGTTAGAATACTAGCATGGGTTTTGGCATTTTACAATCCTGTGCTGAAGTTTCCCTTCCTTAACTTACTAGCTGGATCACTTTGGACAAGTCACTTAACCTTTCTCAGTCTCAACTTCCTCATGGGTAAATTGGGATAATAATACTAAAGACCTCTAGGATGTTAAAAGGATCAAATGAGGTCGTCTTATCAAGTGCTAATGCAGTGCTTGGCACATAGAACATGCTCAATAAATAATAATGATCATTCATTTAGTTATTATTCATTCTGCTGGGCATACAGACATACACACCTACAGTTACAAAACAGCATGATAAGAGCTGTATTGGTTACATGTACCAGATGAAGGGGGAACCCAGAAAGAGACTCTGGGTCTGCCGGGGAAGTCACGGAAAGCTTCTAGAGAGGAGAAGGGAGGCAGCCTGTGGACAGAGGCTTGGGGGAGTAGGAGATTGGCATGGCTGACCAGGCTTACTGGGTCCAAGAGGAGAAAATACCATGCATGCTCCACTGAGGCCAAGAACGGCATCCCCCTGCAGACTAAGGACAGAGTATCAGGAAGACCACAAAAAGGTGCTTTTCCCATGACACACTGAATCGGCACACGCCACTAACTAATGAAGCCAAATCATGTTCTAAGCATGTGTGAGGGTCTCAAAGAGCATTTGATGATGACAATGGCGGCGAAGCAGCAGCATGATTGGGAGACGATGGCTGAGGTCTTTGGGCTGCACACCTTCCCTCTGCGCTGGCCTTGTCTTCCTGTCTCCTTTTCTTTCCTAATCTCCCCCAACCCCTACCCCTTTCCTTCACTCTCCTTTGTCTCTGCGGAGCGCAGAGGGACACCCTTGTACTCGCCGCTTGCTTTCCTATCCCCCCAAGGCCTCTCGAGTCTGGGGTCTGAGGGGCTGTTTCTGCACACGTAATCCTGCCAGCGTGGGGCATGGCCGCCCTGGCCTTGCTCGCTCCCTGATTATTTCTCCTTAATTGAGCGTAAAGAATGCGAAGAATGTGGAGTAGACTGCGTGAGGAGGGCTGCTGTGGCCCCCTCCGGGATCTGGATTCTGGGCTCTGGGCTGGGAGCGCTGCAGATGGCCCGCTGAGCCCCAGAGTGTGTGTCCATTCCTGGCCCCAGGCCCTCCCCACGGCAGTGGACCCACTTTTGCCTTGAGCTGGTCCCCTCTCTGCTCTGGGGCTTTCTTCTCTCTCCTTTCTGCCTCAAAGAATCTCATTTCTTTGTAAAATGATCTTTGTCCATTTCTTTGTCCATGATCTCACCTCTTCCCGAGAGTCTTCCTTGATTTCAACCCATCAGACATGAATAATCCGTATAAACCTTTAATTCCAGGAGGAACTCTGAAAGCAATTCATTCTCCTCCAAGGGAGGAGGGAGCCACGCTTCTGGCTGCCCCGTGGTCTTGCGTGGCTGCTGGGAATCCCGCGCCTGGGCCATGGGAAGGTGTGAGTCCAGATGTGCAGCCCGGTGCTGGCTTGTCACAGCTGAGCACACTGTGAGGCCCTGGGCCACATGGCAGGGTCCAGCCCTCCTGCCTCCTCAGGTGGGGGTGTGACCTGGAAGAGAAAGTGCAGGTTGGGGGCTCAGACCTGGGTTTGAGTCCCGGCCCTGTCATCTATTAGCTGTGTGACTTCAAGTGAATATATATTTTTTCAAAAAATACTGAACGCTTCACGATTTGCTTGTCATCCTCGCACAGGGGCCATGCTAATCTCTGTATCTTTCCAATTTTATTATATGTACTGTGGAAACGAGCACTCAGGTGAATTTTTATCTCTTCTCTGAGGAGGTTTCCTCACATTTCAGATGCTGGTGCTATTTCTGCACATGTACGGTTGTAAAGATAAAATTAGATGTGCCGGAGTATGGGAAGCACCTAGCAGGTATTTGTTTGGCTCTTTGGAAAGGACTGGAGAAGGGGAGTTAGTGTTTCTAAAAGAGGCTTTGTTTCCTGTGGTCTGCTCTAAGCCGTCCCTAGAGATCCTATTGAAGGGACAGGGTGACACTGAAAAATCCAGTGCTCGGCCTCCCCCCAGAGGCGGGTTGATCCCAGAGTTGCAGCACGCAGTGGAGAAGCGTGTTAGTTGGGCGTCTTGGCAAGCTCAGTGGTGCGGCTGTGGCTCCTTAGCAGAGGACAGGGACAGCTGTCTTCATCCACCTCCCCTCGCCTGAGGCCTGACCAAAGGAAATGGCTGATTCTGCAATGGGAGGGGTTCAGGCTATATTTAAAGAAGAACTTCCTGCCCAGGAGAGATGTTCTATGTTGAGATAACTAATCCTCCCAGAATAGCAGAGTGTGGGCTTGTCTCCTCATTTTCACAAACAGGACTGGGATGGGGTTGGATGGGCTGTGGGCCAATCTCTCCCAGAGGCGAGGCCTGGGCAAGGTGGTCCTCCATGGCTTCTTCCTACCCCAGGCGCTGGTGGCTACCCTCAGCCTCCTCTGCTCCCTGGCAGGCGACTCCTTGGGGGAGCTCTGCCCGAGAGCGGCAAGGCTGAGAATGCACTGATTACATTCTGCAACTTCTGGAAAGTTCCTGCTCTTAGCCATTTGCAAACTTCTCCTGAGATGAAAATTCAAAACAAAGTGGGAAGTGAATGGGCCCCGTGAGCGATGGTGCAGGGAGCTTTATCATTGGGGGTGTTTATGTGCAGGGGCCTGTGAGCAGGGCTGTGGGACCCTTCATCTTTATGACGCCTGGAATGCTGGGTATTAGCGAGGCTTAGGACAGAGGCTGACCTGCCGAGCCGAGACCGATTTTTCCCTCCATTTCCCAGTGATAGAGGCAGCTGTTACTGCCCTCCCCTCTGTGGCAGGAGGTGCCCAAGGAGGACACCTTGGCCACCAGCAGAGAAGGGTCCCAGTGAAGTTGAGGTCAGGACAGGCAACAGGAGCCAGAGGAGAGTGTAGAATGGGGTAGTGAGGCCTGGGGTGGCTGAGGGTGGAATATCTATTTGCAGGAATTTAACTTCCCAGGAAGAAGGGGACCTTTGCATGAAGTCAGATACCAGACCTCTCTCTTCCTCAGAGCTGTGCCCCTCCTGGAGCCCAGAAGCACCTCTGTCCCCTCCTTTGGCCCCCAACCCCATCCCCATCTGAGTCTGCATTTCTGCTCATAGTCACAGCAGCCCTGGCGGCAGCCATGGCTGGGCCACATCTGGGGTGCGGAAGGCCACATCTGCATGCGCCCCTCTCAGAGATGGTTATTTCTAGTCTGGCTTTTGTCTGCATCTGTGGAATGTGGAGGGGGTCTGCACATGTGGCTTCCCAGCCACGTAGCTGGCAGTTTCTAGGGGAGGGCTGAAGACTCCATGTCACCAGGCCCCCACTTCTCTGCAGACATGGAGTCCTGGCTCTTAAGTTCCACACAGAGACAACAGGGGAGCGATTGCCATGAGAGCCCCCATTCCTCTCTCTCCAGGGCCTCTCTCTCCTCCGGTACTACTCTGCTTAGGCCACTCACTGCTCCTCCTCCAGGAGCCAATTATATTTCCTGTCATTGTTACTGACTCCAGCTTATGGCTCCCAAGTGGCCAACAGAGACAGGGGCAGAAGGAAAAGAACACTCAGGTTGGATATGAGAGGGAGATGAATGTGGGAGGCAGGAGGAGGAAGAACAAGATGGCACTGGACACAGGTGGCTTCAGGAGGTCTCTGCAGGCTGCCTAAAGGATGCCCAGATTGGTTTGGGAAAGGCTTCGGGTCATGCCAATATGCAACACAAGAGCCAAGAATTGTGTGGCCAAGGTGTTCAGTGCTTATAGGCCAGTATCCAGTATCCACAAGGGGATTTATATTGGCTTTAAAGCCAGAGCACCTCAGGCCGAAGCCTGGGTCCCCCTGCTGACCTCTGGCCAGGCTTCTCTGTGGCCGGGGTTTCCTGGCTGAGTCACCTCTTCAAGACTGATGGAGAATGGTGAGGATGACAGGTGCTAAGCATTTCTTGGTGTGGTCCTTCGTGGTTGAATAGACTTCTTGGCCATAAAATCCCTGACCTGGGAAGGGATGGAGGACTTCAGAGAGCAGGTGACTTTCTTTTGATCTGGTCCAGACCTGCTGATGCCCATGGAGTCTTGCAGGCCAGCATCCCCATAAGTGAGCTCTTCTAGGATGCGGGAGGTTGGCCTCCTATTGGTTTTTCTCACTGCACTAGGGAAACTATCAGGTTTGGGGCAGAGAAAAGAAGCTGGAGAGGTCCTGCCCGGGACAACGTGTGAGTGTATGAACGAGCCCATCTGTAGTATGTGTGTGGGATTCACCACGGTGCTTAGGTGTCATCCTTACCCTGATTGAGGACTCCCCTCGCTGTGTTCTGAAAGGCTTGGGGAGCTTGTGCTTTAGAGTGCCATTTTGCCTGGTACATTCCCCAGGATGGATCAGAATACTAGATCAGCCCAGGTAGGGTTGGCTGATGAGAAAGAGGACCCCAAAAATGGTGAGGTAAGGGCTACAGTTGTGGGGTCCTTAGTGGTTCTGTAGAGCTGAGGATTGACCAGGTTTGGGGGGATTTTCCTGGGTCTGATCCTTCCCACCTCTCCCACAAGAGTGATTCTTGTGTCACTCTGCAGTGTTTCCAGGCTCCGAGTCCGCAGGGCTAACTCCTACTCGGTATCTGAACAGAGACCCCATCTGGGTCTCATATGGTGAGGCTTGGCTTGGCATCCAGAGCAGCCATAACATTCCCCATGCAGACAGACGACATCCCAGCCGAGGCCTCACACTCGCCCTGCAAGACACTGCGATGGAAGCGATGACTCCAGCAGTCACATGCCAGCCTGGAGGCACCTTACCGGAGTAACCAGCCTGATCGTTTTGAGCCTCGGTTTTCTCATTTGTAAAATGGTGATAATAGTAATGCCTAACTCATAAGGTTGGCATTAAGTAAATATGGCAATAAAGTGGAAAAAGTCAATTACAGTGACTAACACCTAATAGACATGCCATACATGTTATTTCTTCCTTTTTGTTAATTATCACCCCACAGCAGACACCCACAGGTGGGTCTAGTTTATGATTTACATCAAGGTGAGAGTCTGGACTTGGGGTTGAATATAAGGCTTAGGATTTGGATGAGGATAAATGTGTGGGGTTAAACTTAGCAATTTTGAAGTGTTTGGGCTAAGACTGCGCTGGGGTTCCTGTGAGGGGTGGGTGTTAGGATTGAGTTTGGGGTTAGGATGACATTTTCGATGGGAGTCTCTGGGAGAATTAGGGTTAGGCCCGGAGTTGCCATTAAGAAAGTTCTTTGTGTTGGGAATACAATGCCATCTGTCTATATCTCAGCATATACTCAGGAGACACCTTGAGGCTCCAAAGCTCCCGCTGCCTGAAGCCTTTTGCAGGATGACCCCCCCCCCCGCCCCCCACGCTCTGTTCTAGTGGAGAGCAGTGCACAAGGTCAAGGTTTTCCTTGGGCAGGGAGCAGAATGCTTTGTGGGAAGAGCCTAGACCATCAAGGCTAAAGAGAATGTAGGGACCTCACTGTGGCCGCTGAGAGTGTTTGAGTTATGCTTTTAGGCTAGTTCCATTTGTCCTACACCAAGCCCACCAAACGGGCTGGGTTCTCACCTCCAGCCTGCCCACTCCCTGCCACACCCCACATTGTCACTGGACTGGCCTCTGATTCCAGGCCTCTGTGTCCCCAGCTCCCTTCCATGCTTTATAGGGAGCAGTGGGGAGAAACCTGGGCCTGGCCTGGGTGCCCCTTCCAGCCTCTGCCTCCTGGGGGAGGGTAGAACACAAAAGCCGGATCTCTCAGGCAGCTCCCATCCTCCTCCCTCCGGCCTCTCTCCCTCTCTCTGAGTTCCCTCCAGGGCTGGAGGAGGCCAAAGAAAACAGAACGCTTCCCCAGCTCACTCTCTCTCTCCCCTCACTTCCTGCTCCGGGAAGATGGTTTGCTCCCTCCCCTGCCCTGGCTCAGGACCTGGCCTTGGTGTCAGGTTTCTCCAGAGCTTCTAGAATCAGAGGCCCTGCCTGAGCTCAAGCTGGACCCGTCATCTCTCTCCATTTCACCTCTCTTACATCTTTTCACCCTCAGTCCCAGGCCCTGTACCCTAATCTCCCCTCCCTGTAGTAACATCTTGTTCTTTAGGTGGTAGAAAAAGCCAGTGGAAGGAAGGTTTTCTTGGGGTTGGGGGACATGTGGGATAGGGTGGGGTGAAGGAGGACAGACAGCTGCTGTGGAGAAGGGGGTCTCTGCGCAGTGGGCAAGAAAGAGTCCTGTGGACACAGGGACCAAGAATGCTTCTTTTCTGGCTGGCTGATCCAGAGGGAAAAAGCTCCTCCTTGCAGCCCAGGAGGAATGGCCTCCCTGGAGCAGGGAAGCATGGTGGCCCTGGCCCAGGGCATCCTTGAAAGACCTTCCAGTAGCACTAGAAGGCTGAGTGGCCCCAGGTTCATTTGCTGCCAGTTCAGGAGACATGTCTCCCATGAAAGCTCTTGATTTCAGGTCCCTGTTCAATCCAGTTCTAAGTCCCTACCCTCCCTGGATTCCCTGAGAGGATTCCCAACCTCATTTCCTTTGCTCTGGGGGAGCTTTGTCAAAGAGCCTCTGAGCTCCCAAGGTGTTCATGGAGGCTCTGAAGCCCGGGGAAAGCAAGTGAAAAAAGAGAGGAGGAAGAACGGTCTGGGAGAGCCAGAAGGGAGATGATGATGATGATGATGATTATTACTACCATATCTTATGGTTACTCACCTCTACCTTCAGGCAGTTCCACAGAGACTATGGAAAAATGGTAGAAGAATGAGGGTGTTCCCTTCCACAGGACTGGCCATCAGGATTCCTGGGTTTGCAAATCTACCACTGTGTCATATTAATACCTATCCTTGCATTTAACGTGAAGTTAGGGCTCCCTTTCTTCCTTCCGTCTTCCCTCCTCCCTCCCTTCCACCTTCTCTTCCTCCTTTCTACCTTCTCTTCCTCCCATCTACCTTCTCTCCCTCCCTCTCTTCCATTCTTTCCTTCCTCACTCTTTCTTTTCTGCACTTAACACCCAAGAATGGAAAAATAAGCACCATGTATACTCACCAGCAAATTAGTTTCACTGATCAACACATAAGTGGACATATAGGAGTAACATTTATTGGGCATGGGGCAGATGGGAGGGGGGAGGAGGGGATGGGTATATACATACATAATGAGTGTGATGTGCACTGTCTGGGGAATGGACACGCTTAAAGCTTTGACTGAGGTGGGAGGGTGGGGGAGGGGGGAAGGCAACACATGTAACCTAAACATTTGTACCCCCATAATATGCTGAAATAAAAAAAAAAGAATCCACTATGGCCCAGTACTTTGTTGTGCATTAAGGATATGATAATAGATAAGAAAAAGACAGACGACGTGGGGATTGGAAGACAAGCATGTAAACCAGAAATACAATGCTGTGTGCTTGGTGCCCATAGCAGAAGGAAGCCCAGACACGGTGGAGCATAAAGGTGCTGAGTTAGTAAAGCTTTCAGGCAGAAGGATCCAGAGCAGGTTTTCAGGCAGAGGGAATACTTGAGCAAGGACAACCAGGTGAAAAATACCACAGTGTATTGGGAATATCTTCTCCAGTTTGGAGTTGAGGACTAGGAGCATGGGCACGGATCTGCAGAGCATGTTTTTCTTTTGGAGAATGCTAGAAGAGCAAAGCTTGCTCACTCCTGTTCAATTTCATCTGGGAAAGCCCTTCTTCCAGTTATCCACATGGCTCCTGCTTCTCTTCTCCTTCAAGTCTTTATTCCATTGCTGCTCTCCTGGTGAGGTCTCCTCTGGCCACCTGGGAACTGCAACCTGCCCTCCCTCCATAGCTCTATCTCTCCATCCTTTGCCTTGCTTTATTTTTCTTCACAGCACTTACTGCTTTCTAACATATTCTAAAATATATATTCTATATATTTTATTTTAATGCTTGTTTTGTCTCCTACCACTAGAATGTAAATATAATGAAGATAAGGGGTTTTGTCTGTTTTATTCACTACTGTTTCCCTACTGCTTTATCCGCCTGGCACATAGTGGGGACTTGTATTTCTCAGATGGGTGCTCATTCCTTGATTCATGTAGGAAACATGTTTGGCCATCTCTAAAATGAGCTAAATATGGTGCTGGTGACATGTAGCCAATGGCCTCAAGTGCTCATTCACAGACTAGTTATGACAGAGTCATTTCAAGGTACTTATTAAATATATAAATTCTGGAATCCCACTCAGAACCTAATAAATTAGAATCTCCATAGATGCATGCTGCATTTTAGCAAGGATGCCTGGTGAGTTGATGCGCAAGAAGGTTAGAAACCATAGCTAGATGATCTGGAAAACAGAGCAAGCTCCCTTCATCAATAATGGTCAATAAGTGGATGGAGGGCTGGGTGCAAAGAATCACACCTGTAGTCCCAGCCCTTTGGGAGGCTGAGGTGGGAGGATTGCTTGAGGCTAGGAGTTTGAGACCAGCCTGGGCAACAGAGAGAGACTCCATCTGTACAAAAATTTAGCTAGATGTGGTGGTGTGTGCCTGTAGTCCCAGCTACTCAGGAGGCTGAGGTGGAAGGGTTCCTTGAGCCCAGGAATTTGAGGCTGCAGTGAGCTATGATCACCACTGCATTCTCCAGCTGGGCAACAGAGCAAGACCTTGCTGAGAGAGAGAGAGAGAGAGAGAGAGAGAGAGAGAGAGAGAGAGAGAGAGAGAGAGAATGGAGCATCAAGGTGCCAGAAAGGAATTTAGGGAGACCAGTGAGGAGGCTATTGTTATAGTCTAGCTTAGAAACCAAGGTGGATTGATTGGACTAGGGTCATGGCATTGAAGATGGAGAGAAGTGGATGGATTCAAGGGATGTTCAGGAGCTACAACCTTGAAGGTGGATTGCACATGTTATGCAAGGAAGAGAAAGTATTAAGAATGACCTCTAGGCTCCAGGCTTGTCAAATATGCATGAGTGGAGGTGCCATCGTTCAGATGAAGCTACCCTAGAAAAAGACCTAGTTTGGGGGATAAGATTATGAGTTTGGTCTTAGATGCATTGAAAGTAGGTGCTTTTGGAAGTTGGAGGGAAAATGTCAAGTCAACAGTTTTATGCTCAGTCTAGGAGATTTCCAAAGCCAGTCACTCAAAAACATGATGGTCAGAATGGAAGTAGTCAACTTTCAGCTAAGTAAAAATACTGAGACCAAAGGAGTTAACTTGGGCTACCCCAGCATATTTACTGGTTATGTGAAAAAATATGCAAACATGTATTGTTTCCATTGTGAGAGGCAAATAGTGTAATAAACCTAAAATAACATTACATGTGCTCTAGAGAGAGAGAGAAAAAAAATAAAAGTAGGAACTATACAACTGTGAAATGCATGTGTAGCTCTTACTGAAAGATTAAATCTTGCTGACACCAATATGAAATGATGGGTTGTGATTCATAGGGAAAGTAATGTGATTTCTGCACATGGGCTCTGACCTTGGGTGCCCCAGCCGAAGCTTGGAGAGTGGTTCTAATTGAATCAACACTGAACGAGGTGGGGGTGGGGTGGAGGCACAATGTGTAGTAAGACTGTGGGAAGACATTGCACTTTAAATGGAAAGAAAAAAATGGGCCAACAGACAGACAAGAGGTGGTTCTCATGGAGAAAAGGGTTCAGAGAAGCCAGACGGTCAACCTTCTCCAGCCTGGCCTGGGGGTGCGGTGGGGGTGTTGGATGTGAGGAACGAGTCCTGCCTGGTGGCCAGAGGGTGTTCATTGATGTGGGGAATGAGGGATATTTCACTGCCATCTTTCAAGCTAAGGGGATCTATCTCCTCAAGGGCTCTTCGTTCTGATTCAGGGCTTGCCAAGCAGGTTTCCAGTGAATTCGACTTATTAATAATAGGGAACACTTTCTAAGCTCTTAGAGAACAACAATAGAGAACGTTCTGCTAAGTCTTGTATGTGAATTATCTCATTTAATCTTCACAGTAATCAATGCTAAAGGTTAATATTATTACCCAGATTTTATAGATGAAAGAATTGAGGCACAGAGAGATTAATGAATTTGCCCAAGGTCACACAGATAATAATTGAGAGAGCTGGGACTCAAACCTAGGCAGTTGAGCTCTTGGGTCTCTACTCTCAGCCACTGCTTGCACTTGCACACCCAGCTGGTGGCTTTGGATGGTTCCTGGGCAGGGAGTGAAGGGTCAGTCTCGTATTAATGTTACATTTTGCAACTCTTGTTTCCATAGCTGCTTCTGTGGATTTTGAGAATCTGAGTCTGTTGCTAAGCAACAGTTAAAAGACCATCTAATTTCTGTCCTGAAAGGCGCGGACCGGACATTAGAACACGATCTCTCAACCTAGTTGCTGCTCCTGGCAGCTAGTCCAGTGCCTAGCAGTCAGATGGCTCTGAAGAGTCCCTTTCGTGGGACTGAATGAAGGAGAGGCATAGCCCAAGGGACGCCAAAGGCTCTCTGGGCAGTACCCTGCTAGTAGCGCCTAACCAAAAAGATGGCACTATGTTTGATAACTTTTAGCAAATGTTCAGTATTAAGACTTTCCCTCCTGTTGATTGCAAACTCAGACTGCCTAGATGTACATTTGTTAACACAACTTCATACTTGTATTTGAAACATAGCTATAGAAGAAAAAAATCTACTTCCCAGATATAAACAGAAACAAAAATGTGCACAAAATGCAGAGCATGGTTAGGCCTTTCAATGTAAATCTTTTTGTGGAGAAAAGTTTCCAGAAGCACCCCCCACCAAAGGTTTCAAATAGAAGAAAAGTAGATGTTTTGCAAACTCTTAAGTCTTGAATAGCTGCAAATGTCTATAATTTGGAAACATTTTTTGAAAGCTATATTTCTATATTTCCCTCTGGAATGATAATATACTTATGGAAAAGAGTGGTTTTCCAGCTTCAGTGTCTTCAAAATGCCATCTGATCCCTTAAACGATCTTGAAAGACAGAGTAAAGTGAATTGAACTCTAAATCGACAGGGCTATTTACTATTTCAACGTTAATTTTAAACTTTTAAATTTTGGAATAATTATAGAGTCAAAGGAAGTTACAGAAAAATGTACGAGGGCTCATGCACCTATCACTCAGTCTTCCCCAATGGTAACATCTTGGATATTATTATTTTTAATTACATAGAGAAAATTAAAAAGTGACCCAGGCCCTTCTGTGACAAGCTTTTAGAAGAATGCTTTGAATATATACTTGAAAGATCATGTTAATTTGGACAATGAGGGAAAAATGTATTTTTGCCTAATAATCTAACATGAAGGAGTTTAAAATGCATTTGGGTATTTTATTTCTTTTCTTTTAAAAATGTAGAAATTGGTCCATAGTCACAGGTCAGGGAACATTCCAGCTCCTTACCATTGCTTACAAGGTCCTGTGTAATCTGGGCCAAGACCATGGGTCCAGCTTTATCCCTTCCTCCTCCTCCTCCTCTTCCTTTTCCTCCTCCTGCATATCTGTGTCCTGGCCACACTGGCCTTTAGTCTTTCTCCAAATCCTATTCTATCTGTTCAGAACACTTTCCCTTCATTCTTTGCTTGGCTGCCTCTCTGCTCAACCTTCTTTCTTATTGCGTCGTAAATGTCATCTGCTGAGACCTTCCGAACAATTTAATCTAAACATTTCTTCCATTATGCTCTCTTGTTGTACCTTGATTATTTTCTTCATAGGATCTAAAACAATTTGCAATATTTGTAATCATATTTATTGCTTATTTTCTAGTTTATTGTCTTTCAAAACAATAGATTGAGAGCAAGGATCATTTGGGATGTCCAATCCATATTTGTTGAATGTGAGAAAGTAAAGTGGCAAACAAAGCAGCAGTCGTTTTCTACTGTAGAATGTTTTCTACATTCAATTCATTTCTTAATCTTTTATTCAGGGGAGGATTAGTAGTATTCCCAGGGATTGAGTGTCTTTATTGAAATCTCATCAGCATAGCAGATAACAAGTACAATGACATAGTGGTGATATTTGATGAACTTTTACTTAAAATATTGCTTTATAAATGGAATCTTCCTTTTTTTCCCTTCTGCTACTACTGTTCATACTTGTCATAGAGAGAACATCTACTATGGGCCAGACTTGGGACTAAAGGGCCTTTTACATATATTAGCTCATTTAATCCACACCAAACTCTGGGAAGTGGTCATTATTGTCCCAGTTTTACTGAGGTGAAAACAGTCCAGAGAAGTGAAGTGACTTGGGCACCGGTAATATAGCTAGTACATCATGGATGTAGTGATAGCCACCATCTTGTTCTCTTCCTTGCAAGAACTCCATAAGGAAAATGTTGCACCCAACTGGCTCCAGTGAAATTGCGGCCATTGTTTCCAGTGTTCTCAATGTATCTCTTTAGGAATTAAAAAAATGTCAACTCTGTAGTGGAAAGTTAGTGAAAAGAATGATCTGGAGTAACCATGTAAGCTTCAGTGATACTTTGGGCTCCCATGAGTTCTCAGGCATCTCCAGTAGTATACGCACTCTCACTATGGCAACTGAGAAATTCATGGCAAGGGAAATTACTAATTTTACCATGGTTATGAATGTCATTACTCTCTCTTCCTCTCTCATAACTGCAATGTGAAAGAGGAAATTTGTTTTAGCCATTTAAGTCACATTTGTGTCTTAATATTTTTAGAAAAATAATGACAAGCATTTGCCAGCTGAAAGAGTCATCTCAACTCTTCTTCTGCATCATGGACATTTGATGCCAACCATTTTTGGTATCATGACCTTTTGTTTGCTCTCTCATAAAGTAACTTACTAACAAGAAAGCTCTAACATTTTCTTGAAACTGTCTCAGACTGGGTGATGGACGGTGGGGAGGAGGGGCAGGCTCCAGGGAGACAGCGTGGATGGTCTCTAATTATACTTTCCCTTTTAGAAAAAGCAATTTATTTTCCCCCCAAGGAGTGGGATGTTAAATGGTAGTTCATGAAAGAAACTCCTTGATGTCATCTACTGTTGGAATCCTTTGCTCATCAACAAATCCCTGCAGCCTGTGTGACTAAACCCACACGCGCGTCTCCAGCTAGGTGCCACACCACCTGACAGGGCGGGGCGGAACTCTGCCAAACTTGGGATTCAACCTTCAGGTCTGCTTCTCGCCTGTTCTGCAACCTCGGGCAGGGGCCACTCTCTGAGCCTCAGTCTCCACCTCACAGGTTGACACTGAGAATTAAACGAGGCCTCCTCAGGGATGTATGTCTAATTCCATGCCTAACATGTGGCGAGCATTTGAGGAATTGTTTTGTACTTACATCACCTTTAATTATAATCCTCCCCAGTAGACAATACTTTTATTTACAAATGAAGGAACCAAGATTTTTGAAGCAAGATTACACCTACTAGGTGACAGAGCAGGATTTGAACCCTGACCCTCAGCCCTGAGCCTAGGTACCCAACGCCTCAGCCATCCTGCCTCTGTTGCTGCAGCCGGGGATGAGCTGAGTGGAGTCTCGCCTGGATCCCTGGTTGATTCATTTTCCCAGCTTCACTGGTTACAGCTCCTAGAAGCCTGTCTCTCTTCTCTTCTGTCTTCTTCCCTAAATTACAATCCCTCCTCCTCACCCCCCATCCCCCACCAACCCCAGAGTCCCAATGCCAGGGATGCAACAAACAGTCTAACTGTGCCCTTCCCTGGGCCAGTCCTGACTTGCCCTCCAAGCCAGCGGTTCTCAGCTCAGGTGTGGAGGGTGAGGACAGGGGGGCCTTCTGTCCATTCCAGGGCTCCTAGATCTGGATTTGGCCCCAAGAAGAGAGTCCAGGCCATAGGAACAGCAATGCTGTTGGGCAGGACCAACCACCCATTTGCAGGGCTCAGTGCAAAATAAAAATGCAGGCTTCTTATTAAAAAAATTAAGAATTTCAAGACCATAACAACAGAACAGTAAACAAAGCATGGGCCCCTGGGTCTGTCCCTTTGAATCCTACCTTATGATTTTGCTAAATGGAGTTGTGAGATATGTGGCCTTAGACCCTGGTGCAGACCCCAGGCCCCGAGCTTGCTTGTTTCCCTGGTCTCCTCAGAGAGGATTAGATTGTTAGTGAAGTCGGTGGCCCGTGAGTGCTCAGGACCTGAGCAGAAAGATTGCGGCGACCTGGGGACTTGCAGCCCCAGTGATCTAAGGCTTCGAGGTCACGCTAACCTTACCTAGGAGACCTCTGATGTGTGGCTGCAGGCTGCAGGCCGTGGCTGGCTGATGGGGTCAGTTTGTGGCAGGGGAGGTTGGAAGGCTGGGGGCTGGGGCAGTGATGGGCATGAAGTTTCTAGGGAGAAGATTGGAAGGCTAATGGAAGGGCTGAGAGGATGCTCGAGATCTGGGCTTTGGAGAAAAAAGGGAGCACCAGCCTCCAGGGTTAGAATGCCATAGGCCAGAACTTCAGGAGGCTGGGGCTGGTGCCCTCCAGACCCTTAGCCTAGAATGGCCAATGGCTTCCAGGGCTCTGCAGGGCACATGCTAGTGTCTGAGGAAGGGGTTTGTGGCCATGCCGGCGCCTTTGGGCCAGGAGAGAGATTGATGAGTTCTCTCTCTTCTTCAACACGGACCTCGGCATGCCCTGTGTCCAAGGCAAACTCTTCTGTGTTTAGGCCAGCTCTTGTATTCCCCCAACCCCAATGTCTCTACCCTCTTCTTAGCACAGACTCAGACAGGAAGAACATGGACTTTGGCATGAGAGAGATCTGGGCTCCAGGTCTGACTCAGTCATTTACTGGCTGTGTGACTCGTGCCAAATCACTTAACCTCTCTGAGTCTTGAGTTCCCCTTTTATAAAAGGGAATAATGAAAGTACTTGTCTTATAAACTGGGTGTGAGCATTAAATGAAATAATATAGCCAGAGTGAGTGCCATATATTAAATACTCAATAAAATGATGACTGGTATTAGTAGGAGTAGTGTAGGAGGAATAAGATAACTGATGTAAAAGGGCATCGTGGTGTATGGGGATAATACTTTCTATGCTAAAGTGTGGGTGTGAGCGCTGGGCACAGTGGCTCATACCTGTAATCCTAGTACTCTGGGAGGCCGAGGCAGGAGGATCACTTGAGGTCAGGAGTTTGAGACCAGCTTTAGCAAGAGCGAGACCGCATCTCTACAAAAAATTAAAAACCTTAGCCAGGTGTGGTGGTGTGCACCTGTAGACCCAGCTACTCAAAAGGCTGAGGCAGGAGGATCACTTGAGCCCAGGAGTTTGAGGCTGCTATGATTATGCCACTGCACTCTAGTCTGGGCAACAGATTGAGACCATGTCTCCAAAAAAAAAAAAAAAATATGTGGGGGCGAGACTCAAAATGCAACAGAGTGTGGCACAGAAGCTCTTAGTGCCCTAGCACAGTGCCTGGTGCCTGGTAGGGGCACACATTTACCCTATTTGTTCACCTTTTCTCTGGCTGTCCCCTCTGTTCTGCATAGTACTTGGGGCCTCCTTGGAGCTTGCCTTTCGAGTTCCCCCAGACAGCTTACAGCACCTGGCTCTCTGGCTCAGCAAGCAGCCCTGGTGAGAGGGTCTTGGCTGAGCGTAAGGGAGGGGAAGTGTGCCCCGAAAGGAGGCCCTGGGGTGACCCAGTGAGAGGGGTGGCCTAGCTGGCTTACTCCAGCCGCTGGCCCTGCCTCTGGCCCCACACCCCAATGCCTCCATCTGCTGCTCACCCCGAGCCGGTATAAGCCTCCATGCCCCACTGACCCCAAAAGGCCCCTGTCTCTGGACTCCTTGGCCAACATCTCAGGCCATGCAGTCAGACCCACCACCTGGCTCTTCCTGGCCTGCTCATCTCCTCAACCCCTCCAGCCTTCGACTTTCCCTACATCTAGATAACTTCCAAGCCACCATCATCGCACCGGATTCTAATCCAAACCCGACCACTCAGCCCTGGCCTAGCCTTTCCGCTCCCTGCGCAGTCTGCCCCTCTCCCAGGGCCCTCTGAGGTCTCTGGAGGACACCATCCTTCCAACTGGAAGAATGCTTGCCGGTCATGCCATTGTGGGGAAAGCAGAAGCCTCAGGCCAGAGCATGGCCTGTTGTCCCATGCCTTCCAGCTACGAGATGCCCCTGAAGTGCCCTTCCGTGTGCCCCTGCGTCCCCCACTGAGGGCCACACAGCTCCTGGGTACAGTGAGCCAGGGCCCGTCCCCACCGTTGTTTATGTAATCCTTCCCTGCAGTAACAAGGTGTTTACTGTTGCACAAACACATTTCGGTTTAACGGCTGACAGTAAAACTGTCTGATAAAGTTTGATTTAGCGAAAGAAAGCAAAATAAATCTGGGGGCACAGAGAGCTGTTGGGAGGAGAGCCTCCTACGGCTTTATAGAAGGGGCAAGAGAGCCAGGGCCAGGGAGCCGTTGTGCACTCCCCCCCCCCCCGCCATTCTTTCTGCCTCGCCTTTTAAGAACACCTCCCACAGCTCCTCTTCAGGAAGTGGAGATCCCGATAAACTGTGAGCTCTCGGTCCTGGCATCTTCGTGCTATAGCGTATACTCCATTGTCTGCCCTCGTGAATCGTCTCCATCCGTCAACTTCCAGGGTCATTTCTTCCTCCCCCATGGATCCTCCCCTGATGGCTCTAGCCCAGGCACAGCTGGCAGTGTGGCACGAGAGAAAGATCCCTGAACTAGGAGACCTGGGAGCTAGATCCAGCTCTGGGACGTCCTAGCAGTGTGGACATAGGCAAGTGGCTTTGGCCTTCGGAGATCTCAGCTCACTGTGCTACAAACGGGCAGGGGAGGCACAAAATAAATGAAAGTACTTGGTTCTTAATAAAAACTCTACCCACATTTAAGACACTCCTATCTTGCCTTCCTGAAGTCTCAGGGGGCACATATTGGCTGTGTCCTTCCTTGTATCCCACTGGCAAATCAAGGCAGGGTGAGTGCCTGTTCTTGAATGTGGGCGATGATCCAGCAGCCTGTTGCCAGCTTCCCTACCCACCCCCCAGGGGCTGTCTCCTACCCCTGATTTGTCACTGTGGGGCTGGGGCTGCATAATAGGTGCCCATATAATATTTTTTTTTGAGACAGAGTCTCGCTTTGTTGTCCAGGCTAGAGTGAGTGCCGTGGCATCAGCCTAGCTCACAGCAACCTCAAACTCCTGGGCTCGAGCGATCCTTCTGCCTCAGCCTCCCGAGTAGCTGGGACTACAGGCATGTGCCACCATGCCCGGCTAATTTTTTATATATATATCAGTTGGCCAATTAATTTCTTTCTATTTATAGTAGAGACGGGGTCTCGCTCTTGCTCAGGCTGGTTTCGAACTCCTGACCTTGAGCAATCCGCCCGCCTCGGCCTCCCAAGAGCTAGGATTACAGGCGTGAGCCACCGCGCCCAGCCCATATAATATTTTTTGAATGTTTTATTAAAGTATAACATATTTACAGAAAAGTACACAAATCACAATAATACACCTTGATGACATTTCACAAAGTGAACACACCCATGTATAGCCAGCACCTTGATCAAGAAATAGAACATTTCTCCTGCTCCAAAAGTGCCCCTGTCCCAGTTGCTCTTTCCAGTTGATACCTGCTCAAGGGTAATCACTGTCTTGACTTCCCATAGATTAGTTCCTCCTGTTCTGGTGCTTCATATAAATGTATATAAAGAAATATAATATGTTTGTATCTGGCTACTTTCTTCACAACATCGTTTGTGAAATTCATCTATATTGTTACATGAAGTAGTACTGTAGTACTTTCATTTTCATTGCTGTGTAGCATTTCATTACATGAATATACCACAATTATTTATCCATATTATTGTTGATGAGTCTTTGGGTAGTTTTCAGTTTTTGTGTAGTATGGATAGTACTGCTATGAATACTTTTGTACATGTATTTTAATGAACACATGTCTGTTGGATGAATACCTAGGATAGAATTTTTGGGTCAAAGGATATGCTTTAGAAGATATTGTAAATAGTTTTCCAAAAAGGATGCGCCAATTTATGTTCCACCTAACATTTGGTATGGTCTATCCTTTTCATTTTAGCCATTCTAGTGGGTATGTAGTGGTATCTTACTGATATTTCAACTTGTATTTCTGATTACTAAAGATGTTGAGCACATTTTTATATGATTATTGGCCATTTGTATATCCTCTTTTATTAAGTGCTTGTTCAAGTCTTTTGACCATATTTCTAATGAGTAGTCTGTCTTTTTCTTATTGATTTGTAGAAGTTCTTCATATATTCTGGATTTGAGTCTTCTGCCATGTACATATACATATATACTGCAATATTTTCTTCCCACACTGTGGATTGCCTCTCCAGTCTCTTAAGTGTATCTTTTGAAGAACAGAAAATCTTCCTTTTAATGTAATCCAATTTATTTATGTTTCCAGGAAATACGCTTTGACTAGTTGGATCCAGTTTCAATCTTCCTTGCTCATTCCATTCTCTCCTTCTGAGTCATCCTGTTTTCCATGTTCTATCTTGTATTTGGGGGAAAATTAAAAAAAATGGTTTTCAAGGAAAGCCCCCACAGTTCAGTTCCAACTGTTCCCTGTGAAACACTTTCTGCTTGTGGGCTTGAGTACCCCTGGTGCCTATGCCCGGGGACCTCCCAACCCTTCCCACTTTCCCTGGAATCAAGGTCAGTTAAATGGATGGATCTTCTCTCTTCTACTTTAAATCTGATTATCTTACTCCAGAGAACCTACAAGGCCAATGAACTATAAAGAGTTGCTCCAACTCATTAATAAGCAGAGATGCTAATTTAAGATATAATGTGATACCACTTCACACCTATTAGAATGGCAGGATGAAAAAGCTGGATAACACCAAGTGCTGGCAGGGATATGAGGGCATGAGAAGGCCCATGCTTTGCTCCTGGAAGTGTCTCAGGGAGCAGAGCATGCAGGTACTACTGAGTTAAGACAATACCCTGTGAACCAGCAACCCCACTCACACAGGCCAGGAGGGCATGTGGCAGTGATGCGGGTCACAGCGTTGTGGTGGTGGTAGGGGGGAGCATCGGGTGTCACCCCTGGGGGAGTAACACACATGAATCTTTGAAACATAGTGCTGGGCGCAAAAGTAGAAAACAGAAAGAGGGATACAACGCAATAGCATTTGTATAAATTAAAATACTTACACACAAAAGAAAAATAAGCACTTTGCAAAAGCACAAACAAACAGAAACACATTGAGATAGGAGTGAGGAATGGGGATAAAGAAGAATTGTAAAAAGCTCTGATCCTCGATCTTTTCTTGCTTACTGCATCTTCTGGCTCCATCTTTAAAAATCCCCTTCTGCCATCATCTCTTCTGTTTACCCTTCCACTGATCTCAGCCCTTACCTGTCAATCTCCCTTGAGATCAGCCTCATAACTGGCCAACACAAGTTAATATTTGCAAGTATTCATTCACATTTACTGTGAATGAGGAGTACTCAACACACAGTAGTGGCCCATGTGAAGCCCCACAGGACTGGGGAACCAGAGAACTTGAGGGGCATCACGTCCTAATGGAGTCCGGCACCTGGGAACTGCTCAGCACATGTCTTTTGAATGAACCAAGGGAATGCTGGTTCTGCTGTTCATCAGCTGTGTCAACGAGGGCAAGTGCCTTGGCCTCTCTGAACTTTGATTTCTAGCTCTGTCAAACTGGAGGTGATGGTTATAATTCCTCCTTCCCAGGGTTATTGTGACAGTCAGATGAGATCATTGCCTTGAAAGCACTTAGTTAACTATAAAGAGCTATCAGAGCAATGGAAAAAAGTGTAGATAAAATAATGCAAGAGCCTCAAATCCCAGCAAGGCCTTATATTAGCTGTGGGGCCTTAAATAAAGTCACAATCCCTAGTCTCAGGTTTTAAATTCTGTAAAATGAGAAACAATAATGTCAACCTTGTAGAGTTGTTATGAGGATTAATGACAATGCAGGTAAAGTACTTGCTGTGTGATAGTGGGTGTTCAGAAAATGAGAGCTCTATGTCTCCATGCATTAATTTATTTAGTGAATACTTGCCAGATGCTGCTATGGTCTGAATGTTTGTGTCCCCCTCAAATTCATGTGTTGAAATCCTAATCTCCAAGGTGATGATATTTGGAAGTGAAGTGTTTGGGAGGTGCTTCGGTCATGAGGGTGGAATCCTCACAAATGGGATTAGTGCCTTTATAAAAGAGGCCCCAGAGAGCTGCCTTGCCACTTCCATCATGTGAGGACATAGCTAAAAGGCACCATCTATGAACCAAGAAGTAGGCCCTCACCAGAGACTCAATCTGCCATCACGTTGATCTTAGACTTCTCAGCCTCCAGAACTATAAGAAATCAATTTCTGTTGTTTATAAGCTGCCTGGTCTATGGAGCTTTGCTATAGCAGCCTGCGTGGACTAAGATAAATGCCTACATTGTACCAGACAGGGTTCTAGACACTGGGAGTGGAGCAGTGAACAAAACAGACAAAAATCCAAAAATCCTTGTCCTTTGGTCTGGGGAGGGAGGAATCAAACAAGAAAGAAAATTAATAAGATAGTATGCTAGATGATGAGAAAGGCTATGGCAAAAACTAAGCAGAAAGGGGAATAGGGAGCCCTAGGGGTTAGGTGGAAGGGATTTCCTTTTTAGGTAGAGTGGTCTGGGAAAGCCTTGCTGAGAGGTGATGTCTGAGAAAGACTTGAAGCCCTGGGGCAGTGCAAAGGCCCTGAGTTGGGTGCATACCTGGTGTGATCGATGCACAACAAAGAGGCTGGGATGAGCTTAGACACAGAAAGGCAGCAGTGAGGCTGATGGTGCAGGCCCTTAACGATTGATCGATCGCTGTAAGCTCTACCTGACCACACAGGAATATCTCAGGGGAGGAGAAAGCATTGACAATGCTGTGGTTTTCAGGTGTGAAAAAGGAGCCAAGGTAGGTGTATTAGTCATCTATGGATGCCCAACAAATTGCCCCAAATTTAGCAGCTTAAGACAATAAACATTTATTATTTCAATGTTTCTATGAGCCAGGAATTCAGATTCAGGCGCAGCTTAGGTCTCTCCTAGGGCTACAATCAAGGTGTTGCCTGGGGCTGTCGTCATATCAAGGCTTGATAGGAAAGGTCTGCCTCTTCCCTGCTCTAGCTGCTGTTGGCAGGATTCGGTTCCCTGCAGGGGCTGGAGGTCTCTCTTGGCTCTTTGCCATGTGAGTCTTTCCTAGCTCAGCTCACAACATGGCAGCTGGCTTCCTCCAGAGCCAGACAGCATGCCCAAAAAGGAAGCCACAGTCCTCTGGTGACATAATCTCAGAAGTGACATCTCATCACTCTGCCTCATTTTATTCGCTAGAAAACAAGTCACTAAATCCAGTCTTTGCTGGAAGGGGAGGAGATAATGCATACTTATTCATAAGGACAGGGGCAGGGACTCAACTCAGCAATTGATCAATTGATCAATTAATTTAGAGGTGAAGTTGCCTACCACCAGGAAGCTGTAATTTTCAGGTTTGGTAAAGTTGCCAAAGACTACAGATGGGTGAGAAATTATTTGTCCAGATGCAGCAGGGACATTTGGGCCTTACTTTGTAAGTATAATACAGTCCAGTTGTACTTTCTACAAGGACTAAGAGTAACTAAATAACTAGGAACTATTTATTTACTTATTTATTTACCTATGTGGTCCTAGATAACCTGGCTAATGAGGCTCCCTGGCTGTTCATTCTGGGGCTAAGTTTCAACTTGCAGGGAAAAGGCATTTAGTTGTGTGTGCGAGGGTGGCTGTGTGCTAGTCTGTGTAAAGCCGCAAGTGTGCGTGTGCGCATGCGTTTCTGTGTGCATTTGCTACAGTCCCTGCATCTTGGGTCCTACTCTTCTCTGGGCCTAGGGACCCCCGGGTTCACCTTTCCTCTGCTCCCCCCTCTGCACTTTGTCGGGAGGTCACGTGTGAGGAAACAAGCCCCACGTGGTTTTAATCATTTTGCTATAAAAGCTGAGCTGCTCTCTGCTTTGATCCAGGCTGAGCTGCTGGAGGAAGGGCTGGGGGCCGGGCTGGCCTGTCCACGGAGCGCTCCGCACACAGGTCCCACATCAGACGGCAGCCGTAAAATGGAGCACAGCTCATTAATTCTCCCTCTTAACCAGGGCACCTGACAAGAAGTGACTTTGAAAACCTGGAGGACGGCTGGGCAGGGGTGGGGTGGTGGGGAGGGTGGTGGGCGGCTCTTGGTCTAGGCGAGGAACATCTGTTTCCAGGTCCCTGGCTGTTAAATTGACATCTTTTTATTTGAAAAGTTTCTTTTATTTCCCAACTTCCTGCAATTGGCAAGGTCTCTTTGCCAGGGAATAGACTGTCATGGCTTTGTGGGCAATACCAGCCAAGTGGCCCCGCTATCCCGCAGGACAGATCTACGAGTGCCAAAGTGGGCAGCTTGGCGCTCAGTCAATTATTAAACCTATGTTTGTGCAGAGAACATCAAACCCCATAAAAAGCCAAAATGGCCTTGAAATTGAAAACCCTGTGAATGTTGTGAGGCTCCATCTGAGAAATATTAGTGTTTCGGAGCTAGGAAATTCACTGGGAGCCTTGTGTTTCATCAAGAGTCTTCTCTTCCTGGTCCAGCAATCAAGCTCCCTCAACAAGAACGACCCCAAACCCCTGCTGTCTGCAACCTTCATCCCGGATGCTGAGTTAGCACTTGGTGACCAAAGACCCAAGTCTGACCTTTAACCTCAAACTGGCAAAGGTCACTCGCAGAGGTTGGGTTGACCCTTCTCAAAGTGAGAGCCCAGGGCTCTTAGGATGGGAATGGAAAGTGGTGGGTGGAATATCCTATTTCTTTCTGCTTTGTCCTAGGAGCCTTTGGGTCATCTTATGTTCCTGGCCACCCAATCCACATGCTTTATCCTTCATCCTCTAGGATCCACCCTTGGCTGGGTGGATCACTGTCAGCAGGACAGAATGCAGTCAACATGTGAGAAGCAGGGCACGGATGAGTCCCAAGGGAGCATCGAGAGATAATTGTATCTGGCATACCCGTTGGCGTGCAGGTGTGTGTGCGCACGTGGGGCAAGCGTGGCGCCAGAAGGAGTGAGTCTGAATGTTAGTGCATCTGCGTGAAAGCGTTGGTGCCATAGTGTGTGTGAAGCATGAGGCTTGGAAGTGAATAGATGAGTACAGAAAGTATCTTTGTCAGAATATGTTTCCACATATTAAGGTGCATGAAGAACTACTGGGACGAGAAGTGGCATTGTGCGCTCCTGGGATGTGAATGGGAATTTCCACATTCGCATGTTTCCTTGAAGTGGTGGAGACATGCTTATTGGTTTTGCTTTACTAGTGACTCTCAACACTCATGCCCCTTAATTTCCAAGACCTCTGGTATTCCCAGCCCCACCCCTTTGAACCCCCTTTCAAGATTGGAAACTCTCTCATCAGATGGCCTGGCTCTGTCTCTTTCTAGTCTTGGCAAGTTGCTTAACTCTACACATTTTAGTTTCCTTGCCTGTATAAGGAGAGTAAAACGTACCAATTTGGAGAATCTATGAAATAATTCATGTAAAGCAATTTGAAATGACCTGACTCAGGTCATTTCAGCATTTGGTTAGATGTCATCAGCATCACTCCTTGTCACTTCCATTACTCTCACCTCCCATTCCAAACCCTGTGCTTCCATTATGCCTTGATTGTCTTCCATTCTCCCCCATCTTCCCTCATCACATTATCAACCCCCATTAAGTCAGTGACTCCAGCCCCTTCTCCACAGCTGCTGTGCACCACCTTTCCAATCCAGACCACCAAACTAGGGTGCTCCTGGAAGGGTGAAACCAGCAGGGTATGACCCTGCCAAGATGGGTCACTTGGGTGGCAGATCCAGAGTGTAAATACTCCTTGATTTTTTCAACAACTTGTGTGAAGAACAAGAACAGATGAGTGAAAGTAGGAAGGAGTTACCCCAACTGGCCCTACAGCATGCTTTCTTCTCCCCCTCTTCTCTCTTTGGGGTTGGCTTGTGGTTAGGAGGGAGGCCTGGGAGCAAGACTATGTTGTCAGCTTACTACCAGCTTGGGGGCATCCAAGAAAGAAAGTCAATGTCTTGGTCACTTTGGCTTTTCCATTCCAATTTGAATATATTAAAATGCAACATTCCAGCTGTGCAAATCCCCAGGCCATTGAAATAAAAGGTTTTTAACTTTAACCATTAAAGATTTAACTGGCCAATAAATCTAAGTATGTGGGGGGTTGTTACCAAACGTTTATTACATTGCTCTTGCTTTTAACTTAAGAGCAAATGCCAAGTATGGACTTCCATGAAAAAGACATTCCCTTCTGGTCAAAACTGATGTCAGCCCCCGACCAAAAAAAAGCAAGAGATCGCTGTCTCCGTAAGGATCTACGCACTTTCCTCTCAAATCTCTTTAGGAGTTAAAATGGCTATATCAGTTTTATAAACCAATCTGCTTGCTGCAAAAATAGAAAGAAAAAAAAGGTCTATAATAGCCTCTCGTTGCCATGGTCAGAACATGACTAAGTTAATCCAAAAGTCTACTTTCAGTTTGAGCATCTTGGCGCCAACTTTTCCAGAGCCACATTTTATAAAGGCGCAAAGGGGATATAGCTTTGGTGAAGAAACTCACAGGATCTTTCTCTTTTAGTATCTTCTGGGTGAGTTGGGTAATCAGTGTCTTGGATCATAGGGCTCGGTTTTGCCATTTTTTCCTTTAAGGCAAGCAAGCCATCTGTCCAGTGGTGAAATATGGCTTTTAATTTACACAAATGTAAAAGTATAGAACTTAACAATCATATTCATCCTGGACTTAAGAAATGAATAGAGAGGCCAGATAAATCTTGGCCATTAAAAAAAAAAAAGAAAAAGAAAGAGCTGACGTACATGTTGAGTTATACCAGCCAACACAGGGACAGAGTCACATTCCAGATGTGCTATTTTCCTGCCCATTGACAGCTCTCCAACCCACTCCAGCAGTAAAAAAGTCCTGAAGTGGATTTTTTTAATCTGGCTTAGACTCCTTTTTGCCCACGAGGCCTGCTGGGTGGGTCCTCTGGGTTTCATTTCCACAAAACAAACCAGGGAGCCCTGTTTGTGGGAAATGCACAGTAAATCCTGGCCTTTGCTCAGGAAAACTCCCTCCGGAGCATTTTTCACATCTAAATAGGAGGTGCATAAAGTTGATAAGCAGTTGTATTTTTTTTAAGTGATTTTGCTTTTAGCTTGAAGTCATTTAGCTCAAAGATTTTTAGCTCTATGAGGCCTTATCCCCTGCTCCCTAAGCCAGAGTAGCATGACTATGGTGAACACATACACAGCCAGTTCAGATGGCAGGGGACACCCACCTGTGCCATTTGAGTGGCAACCCATCTACACATCCCTGGCTTCAGTTCTCTCTGCTCACATGGTCCCCATCTTCATCCACTTCCTCCATCCCATTGCAACTGCCCAGAAGGAAGTGTGAATCCCAGGGACCCAGTAGGCGTGCAGAAGTCTTTCCCCTGGAGGTCCCTAACAGTGTCTTTGATGTGAGTGTGGCAGGGAAGGGCTCGGCTTGCTAAATTTTAAAGACTCCTCAATGGATCGGGAGGTGGAAGCACTGGAGAAATTATTTTCAAACCAGACTGGACTAGAAGGGAAGCTGCAACTGATTTGTTGGGGACCTCTCTGGGAGGCAAATCCAGAAAGCCCAATGACCTATTTTCAGCCTGTAAATAGCAAGGATCTTCAACACATGGGGGAAACACAGGGTGGCTCCCACCAGCCTCTCCCTGGGGTATTTCCAAATGGATTTTGCTCTCCCTGTGCCTTCTCTAATTTTCAAATCCCAGCCTGTTGAATGCAGAAAAGAGAAAGTGCAAGATGAAGACTCTTCAACTGTTGTTTAGCAAGCTTTGCTTCCTGAATGATGAGCTGCTTTTGGAAGGAAAAATTTGTATGTGGATCCCTAGTGCCTGTGCAACTGTACATGGCAGCCCTGTTTTGGGGGGCTTATAATCTTGGTGTTCTTGAAGAAAAGGCACCTGTCCTTCCTCCCAGAAGGATTACGGTTGCTTAGAAGATGCTCATTCCATTTGTTCATTCATCCATTCATATATTATTAGCTCATTCGTTCATTCAAGAAGTATTGCTGGATACTTTCCATGTGTCTTTCCCCCTGCCTGGGGTTTGGTTCAGGGCTGTAGACAGACCAGGACTCAATGCCTGAGTAGACACTCAGCAGAGTCCTCTGGGAAGAGGAAAGTGACCTTGACTCTGTCAGTAGGGATTACTGAGTGGGCAGCTCCTCTCCGTAAGTATTTGAAACAGAAGAGTCTTGCACACGTTAGAGGTGACGATCAGTCTTACTCGGGTCTTTAGTCATCTCCCTCCAGCTCCTCATGGTGCTGTTTCAGATCTTCCCACCATCTATAGCCCCCAACCCCACCATCTCCTCCACATTCAATTCCTATTTTTAGGAAAAGCAGGTGATGTTAGCTCTGCCCCTCCCCCAGGTAGCTTCCTCTGCCTCTGCTCCCGCCCATGCCTCCCACCCATTCTCCCAGCTGCGATGTCAGCACTGATCCCTCCTATTTCCCGCATGATCCGTCTACTCTCACCTTCTCCAGAAGCCCCTGTACTGTGAAATCCCTCCCTCCTGCATCTGCTCAGTCTCTCCTCCCTGCCAGGACTTCCGAGGCTGTCCCCAGGCTGCGGGCTTTCCCCTCCCAGGCTCCCCACGGCCAGTCTCGAGGTCTCTGCGACCCCAGACCCGAGGGAAGGGACAGACTCCATCTGCACAGGCTGGGACCGTTGCCCCTGCCGCCGAGACCCGGCCCCAAACACTTCCCTTTGCTGCTTCTTTTTCCTTTTCCCTTCTGAATACAGCCATTTAAAAAGGTCGAAATGGGCTTCATGAGGTTTAAGGGGTTTATTAGTTTTAAAAACCATGTTCCCTGTTTGGAGGAAGGGGAAACAGCCGCCTTCTTTTCACATGACGTCAATCCACAGGCGTCTGTAATTTACATTTTTTTTTTTTTTAACTCAAATGTTCAGAAATAATGGAAAGGCTGCTTGAAAAAAACAGATGAAATAAAAACTGGGGGAAATGTGTATTATACAAAAACCAGACCTGTGAGGCTGAGGCGAGACACACCGATGACCTGGGGAGCTGATTAATGAGGCAAAGCGAAGCAAGCCCCGGTGAGCGTAGACGCCACGCTTTCTCCACCGCGGCCGACGCCCGGTGCTGGCCGGCCATTTCCCACGCACAGCATCAAGGATGGTTTTCATTCGGAAATTTTAGAGCCACTGATGTTTCTACCTTTGGAAAAAAGACTCCTGAGCTGTGGAAGTCTTGGGGCGTGTGGAGGGAGGGAGTTGGGGGCCTGGAGAATGGGACCCTGCTGGGCCTCAGTCTCAGTTTCTCTTGGTGCTCAAAGTCAATTTTTTCTGATCCAGACTTGCTTTATTTAGTTTCTCCTCCTCATTCTCTGAGAAAAAAGGAGATGAGGGTCAGACGGTTAAGGCCTTGGTAAGATGTATTAACAGTTTTATTTTCTGACAATCTTCTAATATAACCACTTCATTAAAAGAAAGAAATCCTGCTTAAAAATCAAATATCTGCTTACAAAATAGCTTTTTGATTTCTGCAAATAGTTTTTTTTTTCCTGTGCATTATGTCTGTAAATGCTGTGTCATTTAATATTCCTTTCACAAATATTTTAAGCATATACCATGTGTCAAGGACGGTATTAGACTTTGGGGATCCAAGGACACCCAAACAGACCGGGTCTATGCTGCCTACCGTGGCGGGGCCAGCGGGTTAGAGAGAGCAGCCAGTTTAAGGGGTGAGATGTCTGGCAGCAGGAGGGACTGCGGGAATGGAGGGGTAGGGATGAAGGGACTAGGAAAGGTTTCTGGGGGAAGTGATGTCAGGTGCCTGGCAGGCGGAGCAGGAGCTAGGCAGGTGAAGAGGCCTGGAGGCGATGATTCCAGGCAGGCGGAGATTAGTGCCTGGCCCAGAGTCGAGAGTATGGTGAACCCAAGTTCTGTTGACTGTGACTAGCAGGAGACGGAGCTAGAGGCAGTCAGGGACCCAACCAGGCGGGCTCTTTGCAAGGAGCTTAGACTGAATTCTGTGAGCTCTGGGAAGCCTCTGAAGCATTTAAGCCGGGAGTTTGCATCTCTCAGAATCACTTCTGTATAGTAATAGAAATGGCTTTAGAAGCCATTTAGTCCTACTCTCTCTTTTTTTTATAAGATGGAGACTGGAGAGGTAAATACAACCATTCCTCTTGCTACCATTGCTACCAGCTGGTGTTTATTGAAAGCTTATAGACATCAGCACTGTGCTAGATGACTCATGCCCTGGCTCACTCATCCTCACAACCCCTGCCGGAGGGACTACTGATATCCCCATTTTACAGATGAGGAAATTAAGGCCCAGAAAGATGAAGTAACTTGCTTAAGGTCACTTGGCTAGCAAGGGTCGAAGCCAGTATTTAAATTAGGTCTGTTTGTCTTCATAATCTTAACTGTACGATCTACTTTCCCAAGGTTCCATAATTAATAGTGGGGCTAGAATTTAAGCCCAGGCCTCCGGATACAGGTCTGCACTAGCTGTTGCATTGACTATACCAGGTCTGCCTGTTTTCTTAAAAGGTGGGCAACCACCCTGACATCATCACTGCTCCTGTTGACCACGTCTCCACTGTGTACTCCAGCGCCACAGCCGATGTCTCTGAATGTGCCGCTTTTATATCCTGTTCTTCATCTGTCTCCTTGTACGTATTTCAGAAAGATTATAATACCCACGCAGTGTCAATGTTCTGCAGAGGATGGGAACTGAGCTCCAAGAAAGCTGGGAGTGGGGAGAAGTTCCAAGCAGTGGTTAAACATGTCCGTGGGGTTCTCAGGTCACTGGCTCAGGTGGCAGGTGGCTCCTTTCAGCCCGGGTGTGTGAGCTGGCCTATCTCTCTTGAGTTCAGCAGTCATCAGGGCTGTGACTTCCCAGGGCTGGCCACTGTAGGGCCACCTGTCTACCCTGGGACTGTCACCTCCAGGTTCTGGGTGGGGGAGGTCAGAGCTGCCAAGCCTGGGGAAGCCTCAGCCACTTGTCATTGCTTCCTGGCTAATGACCTCCTGGCCTGGCCACATCTCAGCTAATTTCTGCAATTAGGGGGGCTTGTTTTCAAAGGCTGAAACAGGAACTTTTCTGAATTAGCTTTTATGGTTCAGAGCCTTTAATTTGAGATTTAAAAAACATCATAGCTCACCAAAACCAAATAAACTGCAGCTAATGAAATTCACAGAAGTTCTCGGAGAATGCTTCTCACTGGTGCTCCTGGATGATTTATTGACAGCTGGTTGTAAAAACAATCTTATTAAAGGTCATAATGTTGGGTTAAAAAAAAAAGCCCTTTAATTTATAGCATAATTAGGCTTCCTCCAATAGCTCTGCTGCCAGGGCTGTCACTTAGGGCTCCGAGGAAGCCCTTGGTGTTTTTCATTATATCACAGTGAAGGAGCGCCCTGCTCCTAGAGGGCCCACTGGCTTGCTCTTTATGGCCCTTTTATTGCTGCTAAAATAGTCAAAACAGGGGGTTGATTAGAGCCGACTGATGCCTACTGATTATGGGAACACCTCTTGTGGGGGGAGGGAGGAGAGATGGAAGGGGGCTCAGGACTTCAGGACGTGCCTCCGACAGGAAGGGACAGGCTGTGAAACGTGCCCGGGAGGTGTCACCAGGCTTCCAGGCTCTTCCCCAGACACTTGTGGATTGAAGGCTGACCCCAGGCAGGCGGGGCTGGGGTGAGAAAAGGCTCAGGGAAGGTGCTAATGCCTCAAGGAAGAGGACAACCCCAGGGCAGGATGTGTATGGGAATAAGAACCTTAAAAATGCTAATGAGCCCCAAGGTGGAGCAGGCTTGCAGGCTGGTGGTGGGGAAACAGCTCCAAAGACTAAAAAGTCTTGCCTGCTGCTCTCGGTGCCTTGCAGAAAGAAGAGAAGGGACGCAGTATTGGTGAGGGAAGGTGGGGGTGGGGTGGGTAGGCAGGTCCTGGAGTCTCAAAGCTGAGCTGGGGACAGAGTCAAGTTCCTAAGTGCGGTGTTAGAATGTCCTTTGTGCATCACAGAAGCATCCCCCCTTCCAGGAGCCCGGGCTTCACTTTCTGGAGCTGGTGCCCAGGGCCGTGCCTGTGCAGCGAAGGTGCCTGGGAGGGGTGGGGGTGAATCTCACAACCCCAGCACAGCAGGGTGGCCGATGATAGCCAAACCGGACCAGATATTGAATCAGGGAAGGGGCAGGTGGCTCTGAAGTTATGCTGGCCTGGAGCAGGCTTTAGCAGCCCCTGGGATTGGGCTGCTGCTCCTGGGTCTGCTCTGCAAATGTTGGGGTGAGTATGCCAGGGCTCATCCTGGGCCCCCTCCCCTCCCCTCCTCTCTCCTCCCCTCCCCTCCCTTCCTGAGGGGTACCAGCTGCTCAGACTTACCCTCCATCCTGCGTGAAACTGGTGAGCACATCTCAGTTTCCCAGCATCTGCTCAGCCTTTGGAGCGCTGAGGAATCCAATTTCCGGCTCCTTGAGCGTCAGGCCTAGGCCTGTGGTGCTCTCACCCACAGGCACAGGCTGCGCAGTAGTTGCAGCACTTCTGCCACTACCCCTTTCTCCTCCTCCTGTCTGTCCCCCTTCCTTCTTCTTTTGGAATTAATTGTGCAAAGAGTTTATTGGGGAGTAATATTGTGAAAGGAAGAGGAGAGAAAGGGAGGGGCAGGGAGGACCCTTGAGACTGACAGTCTCTTCTGTGCTTCTCACAAGGTCCAGCAGGAAGGATTGCTGGGTGCTGTGCGCACTTACCCCGGCAGAGTCTGAGCCGAGCGGGGAAGAACCTTGTCACAGAACCTGGCATTTTTTCTGAGGGGTTCCCTTAGACTCTGTCTCCCTGCCACCCAACTCCAACTCCTGAGAGAGAGAGAGAGAGAGAGAGAGAGAGAGAGAGAGAGAGAGAGATGTGTCCGGGAGAGGATGAGACTTGCTCCTTGGACCAAAGCCCTTAGTCGTGGCATTCCAAGTTCCGCAGTGAACGTTACTGAGCACCTATTACGTGCCGGGCACTGTGCAGGAAGATGGGCCTACAGAAACCAACTTAGGAAGTTTCCAGGCTGAGGCAGAGGTGGGGGAGAGATGTTATTTAATTAATCACATTACAATATGGTAAATGCATGGCTACCTTTACATAAGGAGCCACCTGAGGACAAAAGAAGGAGGAGGGAACTGCCTGGTGCGTGATAGCATGGTGCAGGAGCGTGTGTGAGTGTGTGAGTGTATGCACATGAGTGTGTGTGTAGTCTGGGTGTGTAAGGGCATGTCAGTGCGATGTGATGTAAGCATGTGCGTCTGTGAGTGGAGTATCCATGTGAATGATTGTGTATGTGAGTGTGCAAGTTGTATGTGACACTGTGGCGTGTGTTGGTGATATTCCATAGGACTGGCCTTTGGGGACCACGGCAGTCTTGCAAAAGGTGTAAGTGCCCCAAGGGAAGGGATGGCATCTGCTGTGCTGGAACCCAGAGCTTGGGACAGTGCCAGACACGGGATGCGGCCAATAACCCTTTTCTGGGTAAAAGGCTGCCTCCCGTTTCTGCAGTGCAGGGAATAGAATCTGTTCCGTTAGCATCAGCCATGGCCTTGGTTTCTGTTCAGGAGGCTTTGTCCTCCCAGGCAAAGAAAGGGAGCAGGAGTTTTTTTTCTTTTAGATATTAGTAACTGAAGCTACAAGGTAAAGAGATAAATTCTTGAAACAATGAAGTCCTAGTAGTGTCCTGCCACTTTAAATGACCATAACTCAAGGGTTGCAGTTTAATTGACTTCTACAAACTTCTTGTACTTTCTAAATTTTCATTTTTTTTTCGAATCTGAAAAAACAGGTTATTAACAAAAGAATCTGACTTTTCCATGCAAACTTGTACTGGGAGAGTGTAAAAGCTGCTTGTGGTGTAGGCATGGACCCTGGGATTGATTTGGACTGCTTGCCTCCCCGGCCCCCCAGCGCACTTTCCTGCCCCAACCCGCTGCTCCTGTCATCCTGCTGCTGGGCTCTGTGTCTCAGCCTCTGTTATTTGTCTTGTTTCCCTTTGATTGACAGCCCATATTTGGAGTCACATTTCTAGGCTGACCTCTGCCTTCTCCAACAGAGCACAGCTCTGGGACTTACCTCGGGGCCTCGTGCTCTGAGCCAGGTTTAGGGGACCCCACTTACCCTGCCTCACGTTCAGCCCTGTACCCTGGGCCACAGGCCAGGCACCCAGGCTTGGGAGGAGGCTGAAGAGGAAGTAAGAATTCAACATGCTGGTGTCTCTTTAAACATCTAGCTTCTCCCTTTGGATTCTCTTATTTGTGACACAGTACCCCCTTCTTTTCTCCTCTTAGAAGCTGGCAATTACTCATCATTTAGAAATTGAAGATAATCCGATTTCCTGATGACTCCTGCAGATCAGGGGTTGAGGGAGAACAGTTCCTTAAGAACTTTCATCCCAGTCTGCTGTTCGTAGAGGAAATAACTAACATGCCTCTATTTTTCAGCTATGGACTTTCAAGGTCTTGTTCTTTCCAAAGAGATTTCTGTGCATTAAATCCTTTAATAATGGCAGTAGTCTCCCATCAGATTTTAAACCCAAAGGACAATTGTTCCAGGCACATTTCAAGCTGCAAATTGCAGACAGCTGTCGGTCAAGGCCACCAGACTGTGGGGCAGCCGTGATTCTCTCCTCTAGATCATTCCATTCTGCTGCGTTTCCTTTGACCTGGTGAGGGTGGACTTGGAGTTAAAGTACGGTCTGAGGGCAGTGTAGGATTTATTGGAGCTGCAGTTGGTGGTCGGTTATTTTAAGTGTTTTATTCAGGGTTAGCACTGGGGAGAGAGGCCTGGACTTGGATTCAGATCATTGTGGTATTAAGCCCCAAGGGTAAGGGGCAGGTAGGGCTAGGGTTAGGCTGGATTAGGGTTCCATGCAGGGCTAGGGTCAGTGTGTGGTTTGCTGCTCGAGTCAGCATTAGGGCTGGGTCAGGTGCTTTGCCAGACTCTTGGATGCTCATTTGTGCTGAGCCTCAGTCTACTGATTGTGCCACACCTTCGTGTTCATTCTCACCTGGACCCATTCCTTGGTCCTGTCATGGTGCGGTTTGGGGCTCAATGAGAAAAGGGCATGCTGTTCCCTCTGGGAGAGTTTGGGGTTGAAGTCTACATATGAACTCCATGGCAGTCTCCTGGGAAGCCTGGCAAAACCAGCCTTGGGGATTATGCCCCCTGGCTTCGGAGGAGGCATGAGGGCAGGCAGCAGTGGGCTCAGATGATTGTCTGTCCTCCTGCACTGCCAGGAGGACAGGAAGTTGGGCAGGACTGAGGAACTCGGTTTTAGGACATGAGGCATAGAGTGGGCCAGCTGAGTCCTGGGGGCACCAGTGGCCAGGAACAACCTCCCCTCCGCCCTTGTTCCTGGTGTCCTCCTGACTAGTTTGTTTCCATTTCAAGCACTGTGAAGAAATACTCAAGAATGACAGCAAACAGATCCTGTTCTCTATCCTCCCAAGGAGACAGGCAGGCAGCGCTGCAGAGCCTTTCTGGGCTATTTCTGTGAAAAGGCACTAGGCAGACACAGATAAAGAGCCCACATGCCCCCCAGCCCACCGCCCAGCCTCTGCAGACATTGTCATGGTCTGAATGCTGCCCCTTTGGCTTTTGCTCCTGCAAAGCCCACTGTACCCCACACCCTAGTCATATCGACACTGCCCTAAACACCAACCTGGAATGCCGCCTCCAGTATGAATCCCCTCGTCTTCCGGGATCCAGCCCTTAGATATTGCATTGCATTTATTTGTTTATGGGTTAAATGTAGGGACAGTGTCTTATTTATACTGTATCCCCAGAAACCTACAAAGAGATTGGAAGAGAATGGACACAAAATCAATGTTGGTTGAAAGAGGAAAGAGCAGGAAAGACCAGGCCCTCAGACTAATGGAAATATGCCTATTTCATTTAGACTTTTAAGTCATTTTATAGAGTACCACAGGTCCTCCATAGTTCAAAAATGCTCCTTTCTCCTTCACTTGTATGGAAGTCAATAAACCTAACCCTAACCATGTCTCGGTGCTGTGGGGGTGTATGATGCTCTACAGCATAGTGCAGCTGCACGGCTCGTGTGGTGGCCCACACCTGTAATCCCAGCACTTTGGGAGGCCAAGGTGGGAGGATCACTTGAGGCCAGGAGTTTGAGACTAGCCTAGCCAATGTGGTGAGACCCCATCTCTACAAAAGATAAAATTAGTTGGGCATGGTGGTGTGTGCCTGTAGTCCCAGGTTCTCGGGAGGCTGAGGCAGGAGGATTGCTTGAGCCCAAGAGTTGAGACTGCAATGAACTATGGTCTGCCACTGCACTCTAGCATGGGCAACAGAGCAAGACCCTGTCTCAAAAAATAAAAATAAAATAAGATAAAATAAAGCACAGTACAACTTCAGAGTTAGAAGCTTAAGATACCACTCAGCATCACTGACAAACGTAGATAAGAGGCAATTGTTCCTATTTCCTTAGCAATGCCTTGGTTTTCAGACAAAATCTGACTCCTATAAAGTTTTATTTACTTTTTTGTTTTTAAGAGCTAACATTTATTATATCCTTACTGTATCCAGAAACTGTTTCAGGTTTTTTTTTTTTCCATGTATTAACTAATTTAATCTTTTCAACAACCCTGTGAAGTAAAAACAATGATTATCCCCATTTTACAGATGAGGAAACTGAGGCCAGAAATGACAACTAATTTTCCAGAGTTTTCACCCTGGGTATGTGGTAGAACAAGGACTCAGAACTAGATTATGTGGTTCCAGAGTCCATGTTCTTACTATAACTCTCTATTCCTAAAATATCTTCCAAATCTATGTCTTCTTTTTCCTTCCAGTGGATATCACTTAAGCCCTTCTTTTCTGCATTTCCTTTTCTAGGTTCTGAATTGATCTCCCTAGCCAAATTCCATCTCTCTCCATCCTTCCTGGACACAGCTGGGGTGATGTTGTGAAAAGATAAACATCGCTCTCCTGTCCCTCTCCCCATTATGGTGGCTTAGAGATGCCTGCAAATTCTCTGACATTCTACCTATTGAGAAGTGGGGTCTAACCCTCTTTCTTGAACTGGGTTGGCCTTAGTGACTTGCTTGGCCAATACCATGCAGTAGAAGTCAATGTCTGGAACTTTCAAGGTAGGGCATAAATTACCTTGAACTTGCACCTGTGTCTCTTGGAATAGTCTCTCTGAGCTGCCATGTAGACAGTCCAACTGACCTTAGAACAGCATGCTGGAGAAGCCACCCAAATCAGTGGTCCTAACTGGGTCCAGCGTCCCAGCCACCAAGGACCAGAAATGTGAGTGAAGCCAGACTGGACTCTCCGAACCGGACCATCTGCCAGCTGATTCCATTGAATGACCTCCATGGATACCATGTGGAAGAGATGACTCACCCAGTGGTTATTCCCAAATAACCAACCCACGAAACAGGGGGATAAAATAAAATGGTTGCTGTTGTAAGTTGCTAAATGTTGGGATGGTTTGTTATGCAGTGGTAGGTAATTGGAACGTCATTATTTTTTCTTTCTTAACAAACATGAGTTTTCGATACAACCACGAGGGATACAGCCATGAGCAAAACACGTTCAGCCTTGCCCTCAGGGGCTCACTGTGCAGTGGAAGGGGCGGCACTACACAATAATACAAATAAATATATTCTTTAAAATTTAAATTGTCACCAGTGCTGTCAAAGCAAAGTACTATGGGAGACATTAATGGGGAGTTAAGGCGGGTTTCTCTAGGGAAGTACTATTTGAGCTGAGACTTGAAGGATTTGGTTGGGTCCAGGGACGGGGAGGGGCAGCAGTGCATGGGGGAGGGGCTGTAGAGGCGTCCTAAAGGCTGGAGTCCCTTGATGCTTTGGGGCCCACGTGGCTGGAGTTAAGTGAAGAGGGGAAGTGGCCGAGGGTATCACTGGATCCTGTGGGGCCATGTGGCTGGCACTAGTGCGTCACTCACCACCCTGCAGTGAAAGAGCTTCGTGTCGGTGTCTCCTGCCACACGGGAGCTCCTTGAGGCCCTGTTTCAGGGTTTTAAGTGATACTTTATTCTTTAAAAACATCCACATTTTAGAGTACTATTAGCCAGTTCCCCCAGGGTCTGGCTCCTGTCTAACTCTGTGGTCATGTTCTCCAACATCTCTGTCCACTTGGTGCTGCTGCCACCCAGAACGACATCAGCTTCCTGAACAGACCACGCCCACCTGCACCTGGCCCCCCCCCCCCATGTGTCTTCTCTCATGTGTCTTGCATGGCTGACCACTACCTTGCTCCTAGACTTTTCAGGTGGCACCTCTCCATGGAAAACCCCAGTCTGGGTGGAGGGCCTGTTCTCTGGGCTCCCATAACCACCCTCTGGGTCCCTTTCTATGGTATACCACAAGCCACGGTGCATCATGGCTGTGTCCTTGTCTATTTTGCTCTGGACTCTGAGCTCTCGTGGGAAGAAGTGTGTTTTATCCCCTTGGCTTCTTCCTTTAGAATCTGTTCTTTTTCTTTTAGAGATAGGGTCTCACTCTGTTCCCCAGGCTGGAGTGCCATAGCATGATTATAATTCACTGCAACCTTCGAACTCCTGGGCTCAAGCAATCCTCCTGCCTCAACCTCCTGAGTAGCTGGGACTGCAGGCATGTGCCACCATGCCCAGCTCTTTAGAAGCTTTTGATAAAAGTTTATCAATTGAAAAGCCAATGATCCCAGCTTGATATTGTATGTAAATTTAGTAAGCGTGCCATCTACATTCTCATCCTCCTCTTAATAAAATGTTTGAACAAAGCAGGACAAAAGTGAACCCTGAAGCATCTTAGAGTCTTCAAACAAGCCATATCATTTTTTCTTGCCTATTATAAGCAATTTCACCAAGGGCTTGCAGAAAATCAGATAAACCATGTCCACTCCCTTCCCCTAATACACAGTACAGTACAGAGAGTCTAGGAAAAAAGTGAAATAAGCTTGGGAGGACATTGGAGGCTTAGCGAGCCCACTCTGCTCCCAGAGATCCTGGCCTTCCTTTCTAAGAACCCCAAATGATTTTTGAAAGACATTCTGTCGACAGTCAAGTGTCTCTCATGGTTTTCCCACATACTCAGGCCCTATTCCTCATTTTCCAAGGGGTGTCTGAGGATTTCCATGTGCAAGAGGATTCCTTTGGGTTTGAGAGTTATGCTCAGAGTCCATCAGTCCCTTCTCAGGAGTGGAACAGTTAAGCAGAAAAGCTCATGACTCACACCCTGACCTCATGAACTCTGGGCATCTCTCGGTACTTTCTGATGGAGAGAGAAAAGCATTTTGGAAAAAGCTAGCAATGGTTTACATGTGAAGGGAAGGTGGGGTGACGGGAGGCAGTGTGAAGTTGGGGGAAGAGCAAACGCCGGACTGAGAGTCAGAAGACCTGTGTCTTCCACAGCCTTGCTGCGTGACCTTGAGCAAGCCCTTCCTCCCGCCTCCCCCACTGTCCTCAGTTTCACCTGAGAAAGGGGGGGATTAGAAGAGCCCAAGGAATAGAAGAGGTTTTTTCCCAAAGAACATCTTTTGCCAGTGGCTTTTAATAGTTTTGATGGGCTACAAACCGCTCTGGGAACCTGATAATACTGTGGAATCTTGCCCTGACATTTCACACACACACACACACACACACACACACACACACACACACACACACACACACACACTCGGAATGTGTTCCAGAATCTTGCCGGTGATTGAGAGTCTAGTTACCAGTATCCGCCTCTTCTGTTTGCAGAACTCCTAACTATGTATGCTCAGCTGTGGGATTGCAGCATCTCTCCCAACCTTCCTGATGCATCGAAGTTACTGGCCTATTATTACAACCAAACATTCTTGTGAGTTCCTGAGATGTAAAACATGAAGCAAGAGACTCATGTAGAGAAGCCTCAGACTCAAGGAACATCTTCACAGAACTGAACTGCCTTCTGAACTGGTTTACAGGTATTTGCTCCTTCTGATTTGCAAATCTTGCCTAGAATATGGCAACAGAATTGGATTTGCCATACTCATCTTCATTTTAGGACCACTGACATCATTCCCCTGCTCTAAGTATAGTCTCAAGAATGTGTCCACATCTTCCTTCTAAATGTCATTAAAGCATGCTCTCTCATGTTTTTTTTTTTTTTTCCTGTCACAACTCTTCCTTTGCTGTTGTCTTCTTGGAATTATTCCTACAGGTCATTATCACTTTCCTTCTAGAAACTGAGTCCACTGGAAAGCATTCTGTTTGGCCATGGAGTTTTAGATTGCAGGAAAGATGTGGTCCTTCTTGTTGGAGACTCAGAGATGATTGCTATGAAGCCAAGAAGTTTAGGCTCAGAGCTCTTCACTTGGACCTGGGGGCAGGAACCCTGGTACTGCATCCTCAGGGGGACATGTTTGGGTAAAGTTACACAAAGTCAGATATTTTAACCATGATTCCTAAGCTGTCTGTCTCTTTCCACTCTGGTTTCCTTGCCTTCACATTTCTACTTGAGTTGAGTGGCCTTGGAGGGCATGAGAGGATTTGTTGGGATTCAGCTGGGGAAGCTGAGTTAGGGATATGTTTAAGCTGGGTTTAGTGAGGTGTATTTATTTATTTATTTATTTAATTTTTTGAGACAGAGTCTCGCTTTGTTGCCCAGGCTAGAGTGAGTGCCATGGCATCAGCCTAGCTCATAGCAACCTCAAACTCCTGGGCTCAAGCAATCTGTCTGCCTCAGCCTCCTGAGTAGCTGGGACTACAGGCATGCGCCACCATGCCTGGCTAATTTTTTCTATATATATTAGTTGGCCAATTAATTTCTTTCTATATTTAGTAGAGATGAGGTTCGCTCTTGCTCAGGCTGGTTTTGAACTCCTGACCTCTAGCAATCCGCCTGCCTTGGCCTCCCAGAGTGCTAGGATTACAGGCCTAATCCTAGCCGCCTGTAATCCTAGCACTGTGAGCCGCCGCGCCAGCATAGTGAGGTATATTTAAAAGGCTTGCAATCACGTTAGTCATTGCTGGCCAGCCACATTGGGAAGGGCTTCTGGGGCCTTCTCTGCACTACTGGCATGGTGGACGCATGCTGGAGGGAATTGCACGTTATGTGTATGTCTTACTGTAAACCCATTGACTTGATATTTGGGTAGTAGAGAGGAAACAAAGTTTGGAATATATGGAACTGGTTTTAGTTTCTTTCTAACAAATTGCCACAAGCTGGGTGGCTTAAAACAACAGAAATATATTGTCTCATAGTTCTGGAGTCCAGAGTCTGAAATCAAGGCATCTGCAGGCAGCACTACCATCAAAGGCTCTAGGGCAGAGGAATCCATCCTGTCCTCATTCAGCTTCTGGTGGCTTTGGGTGTTCCTCGGCTTGCAGCTCTATAACTCAGTCTCCACCTCTATCTTCACCTAGCCTTCTCCTCTGTCTTCTCCCTGTTCTTCTCTTCTGGTTCTTATAAGGATACTTGTCATTGGATTTAAGGGTCACCCAGGTAATCCAGGACAATCTCAAGATCCTTAAATTAATTATATCTGCAAATACTCTTTTCCCAAATAAGATCAAATTCACAGGCTCAGCATGTTAGGACATGGACATATCATCCTGGGGACCACCAGTCAACTCACTTCAGAACCATTAGCTAGTCCAGGGATTTTTTTTTTTCATTCATCAGAAATGGAAACTGTAAGTGATTGGTTCTTATCAATGCCAAGTCAAAATAAAAATTCTCTCCTGCCAGGAATATATTCAGTTATAAACGCACCATACATTTTTCTTTTTTTTGATGTGAAATATGATTTAATCAGAATTCCTGTGTTTGTAGGGCACAAATTTACAAAAATTCTACATACACTTAGAAAGCTTATCTATAAAATCATGTGTTTATGATTCTCAACTTATCACTGCATCATATGAACAATATTAAATTTTTTGCTCATTTGACATAAAATACTAACATCAATGAGATAATACAAAACTCATAATAAAATACTACAATGAAAAGATCAACAAACTAGTTGTCCATTAAATAATTTTTAGATGAGTCACTGTGCAAAAAGATGTGATATGCCTTGTAATACTATAGAGTCATATATGAAAGAACTTTGATAGTGGTTTTCCCAAATATGATGACAATCCTAAAAATTTATATGACATTACTGATATCAAGTCATGAAGCTGAAAGAAAATTCCAGCTTTTAACCTAGTGCCCTGCCCATGGTAGGTGCTGAATAAACGGTGAGTTGAATAGGTCTCCCTTTCTTTCCTTTTTCAGCCCTTGCCTCTACACTTTGTCCCTTCTCCTTGCCTTTCCCTGGTGCCCATTCTGTCTGTTTCCTCTCATAGTTGCAGAATGTTAGCTCTAGGAGAACTTGCAGATTGCCAAGTTCAGCATTTCCTATACTAGGCTGATCATTAGAAACACCTTATTTTTACTTTAAAAATTATATTGGGGGTGTATCATATAAGCACTAAAGGGTACCAATCTTAAATGTATAGGTGGGTGGAGTTTTACACTCTTGTGACTCCCCTTTCTATCAAAATACAGAACATTTCCAATATGCAGAACATTCTTATATGTTTCTAGTTTATACCAACTCCCCCAAAGGTAATTGCTATTCTGAATCATCTCATGATAAGTTAGTTTCACCTGTTCTAAAAGTTCATCTCTCTATATACAGTCTTTTGTGTTTTGTTCCTTTCTTTCAACATCTTGCCTGTGAGAGTCATCCATGTTGCTTTCCGTATTTGTAGTTTGTTCTTTTTTATTACTATATAGTATTCCATGGTATAAATCTAGCAGTGAGCATGCATCCATACTAACTACTGTTGGCATTTGAGTTGTTTCCAGTTTTTTACTATTACAAATAAAACTGCTATGAACTGCTATGATTTTTTGGTGGAACATGCTATATTAATCAGGGTTCTCCAGAGAGACGGAACCAACAGGACATTGATGTTTCAGTTCAAATCCAAAGGTAAGAAAGGACTGATGTCCCAGCTCAAGGCAGTCAGGCAGGAGTTGCCTTTTACTCAGCTTTCTGTTCTATTCAGGTCTTCAGGTGATGAGATGAGGCCCACCTCATCCCACCCTGGGGAGGCCAATCAGCTTTACACAGTCTACGGATTCAAATATTACTCTCATCCAGAAATATTCCCACAGACATACCCAGATAATGTTTGACTACATGTCTGAGTACCTCATGGCCCAGTGAAGTTGACACATAAAATTAACTATCACCTATGCACTCACTTCTGGGGCCCATACAGAGTCATCCGATCAGTATATATTTAGCCTTAGTAGATACTGGCAAAGAGTTTCCAATGTGATTGTACTAAGTTACACTCCAAGCCATGTGTCAGAGTTCTACTTGCTCTACATTCTTGCCAGCACTTGGCATGGTCCGTCTTTTTCGTGTTAGCCCTCATGGTGCGTGTGTAGTGATCTCAGTGATGTGTTGGAGCCAGCTTGTGTGGCTTGTGAGAGTTGGTTGTGTCCAGCTCTTCCTAATTCTTCATTCAATTATGCCACATTGGTGGCTTGAAATCGGGCATAGGAAGAGTTTTGTCACCAAACAATACAAATCAGGCTTTTTTCCCTGGAGAGTGAGTTGTTAAATATTTACTGGTGTAGGACTGCCAGTGATATCTTATTATGGTTTTAAGTTGCCTTTCCTTGATGAGCTATGAAATAAACATCCTGAAATAAACATAACTCCCTGTTAAGTCCTGAAATAAACATCTTTTCATATGTGTATTGGTCATCCACATATCTTCACTTGTGAAGTGTCTATTGATGTCTTTGGTCTACCTAGAAAAACTTGTTGATTATTTGCTTTTTCTTGTTGATTTGTAAGAGTTTTTTAATATATTCTAGTTATGAGTTCTTTGTGGGGCATACATATTGCAAATATCTTCTCCCAGTGTGGTGCTTGTTTTTTCACTTTCTTTTAATAAACAGACCTTTAAAATTTCAATCAAAGTACAATCTATCAATTGTTTCTTTTATGGATCATGCTTTCTGTTTAAGAAATCTTTATCTACCACAATCACTTGAGTATTTTTAAAAAGTACTGATTTTGGGGTTTACTGAATCAGATTTTTGAGTGTGGGATCCAGAAATCTATATATTTTAAAAGCTCATTCAAGTATAAAAGGCGTTTAAACACATTAAAAGTTTCTCAACCTTTTTTGTGATTAGTGAAATGCAAGCTATAACCACAGTGAAGTGCTGTTTTCTCAGCTATCAAACTAATGTGGATCAAAAAGTTGTATAACACATTGTGTTGGTCTAAGATGTGGAGAAACTGGCACGCTCATGTATTGTTGGTGTCTGTATAAATAAATATAACCTCTATAAAGAACCATTTAGCAATATCCATTAAAACAAAAAACATGCACATGCCTTTTTATCTGCCTGGTAGTTCTACTTCTAGAAACATATACTACGTGTATGCATAAATATGCAAGAAGGAATGTGTTACATGGGTATTTACTGCAGCATTATTTGTAATAGAAAAGGGTGAGAAACTATCTACATACCTAACAATAGCTATACAATGGCACATTAAGAAGTCAGTAAAAAGGAGACGACTCTATATGTACATATATGGAATAACTTACAAGATATATATATATATATATATATATATATATAGCTGAGTATAAAAAGAACATTGTAGAATAATGTGTTTAATTTCTTACCAAATGTGTAAAAAGGGATAGAGTTTATACATATGCATATATGTGTGTGTATATCTATGTATATGCTAATGTATTCAAATAAATTTATTGAGGGAAAGAAGAAATTTGCTATAGCTATCACTGAGGGTGTTGGGTTTACTATGTATGTATCTTCCCTGTACTGTTGACCTTTATATACACGTGCATTTATTACCTTTTTTTAAGAGCTCCCCAGGTGGTTTGGAGAATCATCATATATCTCATACGAGGAGATTGAGGCCAGAGAGTTTGGACCCAGCAGGGATCGCTCAGGGCTCCCCACTGGTCCTTGCTGCCCTCGCCCTTCCGGAGAGTCGGCCATCCCCCCACCCCATCTTGGCCTCTGGCTGCCAGAACCAGTTTGACTGCGAGCCAGACACCCCCTCGGAGGGTCTGTGTGGGAGGGAGACGCAGCGCCACGTGCTGGACCGGCCCCTCCAGCCCTCCAGAGTGATCTATGGCTTGTCAGAGCTGCGGGTTCTCACCACTTGCTGAATAGAAAGCTTCTTTGTTCTTGGGAGTGAAAATAACCCTAAGATAAATGTTGAGGCTGGAAGAGCCCAGGGAACGTTTGGCTCTAGCTGCTCCAAGGCTCCTCCCCGGAGCAGAAGTTCTGGGGTTGAGGAAGACAGGAGCAGGTTTACCAAGGGAAGATCCTGGCCATGAGTCCTCTGCAGATGGTGAGCTCTCGCCCCTGCCAGGTGGCCATGGGCTCTTCTCAAAAGCAACTCAGCTCTAATCACCTGCCTAAAACCTTCTTCCAACATCAGTGACCTTCTGTCAACCCACGGAAACTTCCTTTCCCCTACCGCTTACTGGTTAGGACATGACCAACCCCCCGCCCCAATCTCTTCTTATCTCTCCTGACCTAGATGTTACCCTCTGTCCCCCTACAGACAGTCCTTTTTATCTTCTCTGTCCCTTTTGTCCTCCCATCCCACTTTCTCCTTGCCCCATGGAGCCTACACTTCATTTCTCTGGCTGTTGTTGAGAAAGGGCGGGGCCCAGCTCTGCACCTGGCCGCTGCAAACCCCATAAAATTCAGGGTATGACTCTTCCATGGACCATAACCTCTTTCCTTCTCCAATCTGGCCCAGGCAGGACTGAATTGGAAGATGCCGGAGCTGCCAGGAGAGGAGAAGGGGTGGGGGAAGGGTAGTTTCAGGCTGTTACTGAGTCTCAAAATAAAGCCACAGACAAGATTTGAGATTGTTTATGTTTCACCCTCATTCCTAAGGGTCTAACTAGGGAAGGTATCTATTTTTAATACAGGAACTTTGGGGGGTGGCCTGAGGCCTTCTAAGAACCCCGGAGCAACAGAAACCCATGAGGGATAAGAGTGAGGACAGCACCAGAGTCCTCCATGACAGTGAGGGGCTGCAGTCCCTTCTACTCAAACCCCGACCCTGGCTCAGAACAGAGAAATTTGGAGGCCTCCCAAGTCAGAGCCACAGAAAGGACTTCAGAGAACTCCTCAGAGGCCACAGCCCAGTCCCTCCCTTGTGATAAGCGTGGCTTCCTTGTGCAAGGCCTGGTGGCAGGTGGGAAGGGGTAGGGGTGCAAGGAGAGAGAGGGGAAAATGGGGGAAGGGGAGAGCGAATGTGACACTGGAACTTGTCAGGCTAGCAGGGCACCCTCCATCCAACTCTCCCGGGTGAGGGAACAGAGGCGTAGAGAGGCCCCGGGCCATGTCTCCTGCAGGGCGACAGAGCAGCCCCTCTGCTGGCACCTGTGCTGCTGTCTGTCTTGCTGGCAGCCCTCTGGGGCCTCATGGAGAGGCAGGTTTGAAGAACGGGCTTTGGAACCAGCTAGATGCTGAGCATGGACAGCACAAAGCAGCAAGAGGAGTCAGCCCTGCAGCTCCCACTTCCACTTAACTACACGACCTTATGCAAGGCTCACAGCAGCTCTTCGGCGTAGATGTCATTGCTCCCACTTTACAGGGGCAGGAACTGGGTCCTCGTGAGTTTTGGTGGCTTGCCCAAGGTGGCACAGATATGTAGGGGTGGAGCAGAGACTGCGGTCCTGGTTAGTCTGGCCACAGAGCCTGCACGTGCTGCCGACATAACCAAGCTGCCCAGCATGCGCTGGACACTGGCTCCCTCAGGGCAGGAAGCCTGGGATGTGAGGGTGGCTCTGGGCGGGGTGTCTGGAGAGCACAGACTTCTGCATATGGAGTCTTAACAGCTCAATCAGCAACACTCCTAGAGGCGCCAGCTGAGTCCCCCGAAGAGACTCTTGAGGGTCACACTGCCTCAACCTCAGCCTCTACAGCCTCCTCCTTCTTGCTCCTGGACCTGGGCAGGGATTTCCTAGGGCCCCTTGCTGATTCTCAATGTCCCCAGGCCTGGAGTGGCCAAGGGCTGGCTTTGTGCTCAGTCGCTCAACAGTCTGTGAAATCAGTGCATTCCCATCTCTTCCCCTGGATCCAACCGCTCACCAGCGTGCGTAGTAATCACATGTGTGATTTGCCGGCGCTGGGCAGAGGGCTGGGAGGAGGTTGTGAGCTGCAAGTTAAACTTTTCTAGACTAATAAATTGTTCCTCCCATTACAACTTGACTCCCTGTGCCTCCCCCTGCCGCCCCCACCCCCAACCATTCTCCACCCCCCTCCAGTCTTCCCTTCTCTTTCACTGAGACTGACATCACACTCACATTTTCCAAAAATTCCCCAAATTACCCACAGTCTTCTCAGCTCCTGCTGTCGTCTGGAATTACACATCCCAGACGCTGCCCTCGCTGTCATTCCCTCCCGCCCTTGTGCCTGAGCACCGGGCCACGCCAGCTCCGGCTCCTGCGTGGCCTAGGCAGGGAGGCAATACAGAGAGGTCTCACCCGCTCAGGGGCTCTTCTGCTCACCAGGTCCAGGAGGGAGGAGGGACGGCTGGAAGGAAGTTAGCTGTGGGCAGGGGTGTGTGTGAGTGTGCGTGCACATTCATGTTTGTGTGCACACGTATGTCTGTGTGTGTAACAGGGGTGGGCTCTGAAAGGCCCCGTGATGGGGGTGGGGACCGAGCTTTTCTGAAGCCCCAACCTGGGGATCGGAAGGCACACTGGACAGTGGGGAAAGCAGAGGGTTTGGAGACGGAAGACCTGTGTTTAGGTTCTGGTCCTGCCACTCCTGGCTGCTGTGCCCTCAGACAGTCACAGGCTCCAGAGCCTCAGTATTCTCCTCTGAGTATTTTTCAAAAAAGGTCATGGTGGTGTTTCCATCTCACCTGCTCCTCCAGAGCCTTGCCACTCTCCCCTGAGAGGTGGAGTCTACACCCCCTACATCCTTTCTCCCTGAATCTGGGCAGGTCTTTGGGACTGCTTCAACAAATAGAATGCTCCAGAAGCAACATCATGTGACTTCCCAGGCTAGGTCACCAAAGGCATATGGCCTCTGCTGGCATGCTCTGTCTTTTTCTCTCTCCCTCGCCCACTCCAAGCTGTTCCAGCTGGTGCTGAATGGAGCAGAGAGAAGGGGCTTCCCCCCCAGACCCGCCCAAACTGCAGATTTGTGAGCAAAACAAATGTTATTGTGTTATGCTATGAAGACTCGGGGTGGTTTGCTACATAGCTGTAGATGTCTGGAACAGAATCACAACAGTAATGCTTGGCTCACAAAATGTGTGAGGGTTACATGAAGATATCTAAGTGGCAATGCCTTATGCAGCTATACTGACCGTAGGTCAGTATAACACATAGTCATCATCATTGTGGTCACTGCACTTCAGTGTCCCAAGATATCAGAGTGTGCGTCTATACATGTGGCAAGAACGGGGCTAGATGCTCTCCATGTATTATTCACTCAAGCCTTACACCTTTTCCGTGGACCACAGCCTTCTCTCTTTTCTAATCCAGCTTAGGCGGGATGGAATTACTGGTTATGAGGATTAAATTAAGGTTGGTACTATTATTTTCACTAATTTGCAAATGGGGAAACAGAGACACAGCTAATTTAAATTCAGGTGGACCAGCCTGAGCAAGAGCGAGACCCCGTCTCTACTATAAATAGAAAGAAATTAATTGGCCAACTGATATATATATATAAAAAAAAATTAGCCGGGCATGGTGGCGCATGCCTGTAGTCCCAGCTACCCGGGAGGCTGAGGCAGAAGGATCACTCGAGCCCAGGAGTTTGAGGTTGCTGTGAGCTAGGCTGACGCCACGGCACTCACTCTAGCCTGGGCAACAAAGCGAGACTCTGTCTCAAAAAAAAAAAAAAAAAAAAAAAAAAAAAAAAAAAAAATTCAGGTGGAACTGGAATTTGAATCCAGGTCTGGCTTACTGCAAAGTTCATACTCCTCCTTCCCTAGAAGCCAGGGCCAGGGCTGTAGCTCAGAGAAAATGGTAACAATAGGACATCTCAGCAGGTCCTGACCTGGGCAGTCCTTCTGTTTGCTCTATTTAATTTGATTTTCATTTCAACACACATTTTGAACACCTATAATTAGCGTGTTAGGTAGACCCTGGAGTCATAAGACATAGCCCCTTCTTTGAGTAACTTGTTTTAATAGTTCTGGGGAAAAACACATACTTTCTAGCTATGTAACCTTGGGCAAGCTACCATCTATCTCTAAGTCTCAGTTTTGTCATCTGTAAAATGGGCACAATTATAGTATCTACCTCAGAGGGTTGTTGTGAGAATTATATGATATACTCCACCTGAAGCATCATGTGCATAGAAAGTGCTCAATGAATATTAGTTTTTATAGCTATAGAAACAAAGGTTTGTGACATAATGAGATATAGGCCTAAATAAAGGGGGACGTTAAGTGTTATGGAAAAAGAGAACAGTAAGTAATTCATCCTGGGGGTGTGGGGGGGTGGCTAGGAGTAGCAGAGAGGAGGGCGGTGACTTTTGTCCTGGGACTTCAAAGGAAGCAGAAGTAGCAGATGTTCTGTGGAGGGAAAGAGGCTAGAGTATCTGGGACGCGGACAGCAGATCCTGGTGGCTGGAGGCAGGTTGGGAAGGGCTTTGGGCATCAGGTTGCAGTGCAGGACTCAGGCAGGACTCTCCCAGCCAGGCTGAGACAGGAGGCTTTACCTTGCAAATGCCCTGGAGCAGGAGCCCAGGGTCCAAGATGCAAGTGCTTGGCAGAATAGTTGTTCTGGTTTTGAAGGAGGAAAGCCTAGGGTGCCTAGGACAGAGAGCTTAGAGCAGAGAGGTTGGTTTCAAAGAGATACTTTCACCTCTCAAAAGTCGGCTCAGGGTGCCCTGCTATGTACTCTCTCAGGAAATTTTAGGTAAGCCATATCATCACAGTCTGCTCTTGTCAACAAACCACCCTGGCCCCCTTGCCCAGAAATGTCCCCCAAATGTCATACCTGATCAATGGGGAAATTCACCCTAGGAGGCCAAAGGCCTGAGGATCAACAGCAGGCTTCCAAGCTGGTGCATCTGGTCCCAGCAAGAATTCTGCGTAGGAGCCGTGGGCAGGCTCTGGGCTCTGTGTGTGCAGAGAACAGCTGCTTTGGTTTAAATATTAATAATGCAAAATGAAATGTGCGGGGTGCCCAGTGCACCAGAGCCCAGTCAGTGTGCGTTGATCTAATGTCCTGTGCACTTGGGTTTGGAAAAATGTGGTCAGTGAATTTAATATACTTTTTGGCAAAGGGAAGATGACAGTTAACTTCTCTCTCAAGCCGCACTAGAGTGGGTTTTCTCCCTGGAAAGCAGAGGAGGGAGAGTGGTTTCTCCCGTGTGCCAGCAGGCCTGCTGCCTGAATTCTGTCACCGTCCCTCCCCTCTGCCCTCCTTGACACGTGCAGGAGGCTCTGGGGTGGGGGGCACAGAGCATCCCACTGAGTGGGATCTAAGAGGTAGGTGGACTTGCTCAAGACCCAGCAGGGCCTGGTGGGGCTGGAAGCCTAGTTCCTGCTGGCCAGGGCTCCTGCCTCCAGGACGTTCTCTCCCCATCTCATACCCACTTCTTGGATCACCCCTCCCTGCTGCTCATCAGCAAAGCTCACAGTGAGAGTGTCGGTGCGCTGGGCTCCCACAGGAGCCGCTAAGAGTGTACAACTGGTTCAAGGTCTCCATGGCCCTGATGCCAGCCCCTGAGCACGTCACTTCCTTCCATCCCACAGCATTTCTGAATCCTGGGGAAGGTCTGACTTAGCTGCTGTCTACGCAGCCCTGCGCCGGCTATCGCCAGAGACCGGCTGTTGCTCCTTTTCCAACGTCCCAGACTCTGGAATTTCTCTCGCCAAATGCTACAGCTCTCAACTGGCTTCTTGAGAAGTTATTAAATGCTTGATGACATCACAGCTCCCGAGCTGAGGAGCAAGAAAGCATCAGAGGCCAACGTTACTGAGGAGCAGAAGTCAGAGGCTCTTGGGATTGCCCAACAAAGGCGCCCTGTGCAAGCGTGGTCACAGCACCACTCTTGCCACCACCGCAGAACTGGAGCGAAGCTGGTCAGGGTTTCTTCAAAGTCTATCTCTGGTTTTATACAACCCCAGTTAGAGGCCTGAGCAACTTGTCCTGAAGCGAGAGCCAGGCAGCCATCGCTGGTGGCCTGCTCTGGGGGCCTCCCAGGCTGGCAGGGAAAACAGTCACCCCAGGGCCCCTAGGGGTGAGGAGTAGGCAGGGGGCAGCAGAGAAATAGCCCTGGTCTGGCGGGAGAAGCTGCAGTCACCCAGCTCTGGGGCTCCAGCTGTGCCCCAGGCTCCAGCTTTCCCCACCCACCCCTCTCGACGTCCGGCCCTCGGGAAGCCGAGAGAAAGTCTCGCCTGTTCTGGATGCCGTAGGCAGGATCGGCCACAGTGATCCCCTTCATGTGTCACCGCTGGCTGTAAGCGCTGTGTTTGGTTTGGCAAATCAGCTATTTAAATAGCAGTGAAATGTGTCACTGGAAAAAAAATTAGCTCATGTTTCCTTTGCCATTTCTTCATGATTTCCATTAAAAGTGTAACCACGGGTAATAAATTAACAAGATCTGTAAAAGCGACCATAGGAAACCATGGATCCAGAATTCCTATAAACTTCTAACCCGTGGAGCTAAAAAGCAAGGCTACTTGGGGGAAGGGGAATTGGATCACCCGTATTTCAGTTTTCTTTGTGTCTGATTCCTGCCCTGTCCCCCTAAATGTGAAAGGAAGCCCTCCACTTCTTTCAGGGGTTGCGGTGGTTATCAGGGGTAGTTCTCTCCCTGGAAAACCCAACGCCTTGGGGCATTGCTTTGCACTTCCTGTTTTATAAGAAAGCCAAAAAACAAAACAAAACAGTTACCTCCCTACCAAAGTATAATCCTCTCTCCCCAAATGGTGCCTCACCTAGTCCTAACCATAGTCCGGATCTTGAATTCTCAGCGCCTTGTGGAAATCAGACCCTTTCCCGTGGGTACGTGATGCCAGATGCCTCTTGGTTTCACAGACAGGAACACTGAGACTAGAGAAAAAAATATTTGCCTTTGGCACAAAATTCAATAGTCAGTGGATGGATGGGGCAGCCGGGGCAGCAGCCTTCCCAACTGTTGCCGTCCTTGACACACACACACAGTCTGTCTCTCTCATTTGTGTTGAACTGGGGCAAGGGCTCACTGTAGGATCCCGAGAACTTTCCTGAAGATAGTAGGGTAGAAGAGCTGCTCCCAAGGAAGGCGGAGGCAGCCCTGAGGAAGGTGCTTGGTGTGACAGACAAGGGCTATGGGGCGGCCAAGGGAGGGCAGGTGCAGTGCCTCACCCAGGGGAGGACGGGGTGGGGCCGGGACTGGGAGAGTGTGCCAGTGCCACGCCCGACACGGAGGAAGGAGAGAGGACCAGGAGAGCATGCTCAGTGTTACACCCAGGGATAGAGAAGGTGGGGGAGAGGGTTGGAGGCGTATGTGTGGTGCTACACCCAGAGGCTGGGAAGTGGAGGAGAGGATTGGGGACTGTGTTCAGTGTCACACACAGGGACTGGGTAAGTGGGGGATAGGATTGGAGAGTGTGCCAGTGCACCCAGGGCTTGAGGAGTGGAGGAGAGGGCCGAGGGACCGTGCTCAGTATCACAGGCAAGGCTGGGGAGTGAGGCAGAGGTCTGGTTCAATGTCACACAGAAGGCCAGGAAGTGTTCAGTGTCACACCCAGGGACTGGGGGAATGTGTTCAGTGTCACACCCAGGGACTGAGGGAATGTGTTTAGTGTCACACCCAGTGGGGGAGTGTGTTCAGTGTCACACCCGGGAACTAGTGGGACACACAGAGTCCGGGTAGAGAGAATGGAAGGAGTGAAGGGAAGGCAAGTGGTAATCAATTCATCTCTTTTTGCCGATGGTTCTCTGTGGGTCCTGTCACTCTGCTCTTCATGTTCCCTGTCCTCCTGTCTTTCCTCAACCATCCCTTTCACGAATATCTCAGCCCAACTTTATTAGTCATGTGATGCGCCTCTTTGTCTCCTGTTGGATAAAAGATGGAGTGAGAAAGGAGTTTTGTGCTGTTTCTAAGCTCCAGGTCATCTCAGCCCCAGGACATCCTCCGTTCCTAACTCCTCTATTACAGCCTGGGGCTAAGGAGGGGGTTTGTGCGGGCTGTTTCTTGTTTCTCTGGGACAGTCTTTTTTCCTGGAAGGCAGTGGTGTGGAATGTGGAGGCTCAGAAAACCCCCCGTTACAATGAAATTGAAGAGGGATTTGGCATCAACTCTTTCCCCCGCTGATCTGCACTGACATCTCTTCTCCTGCGCCCCTTTCTGCCCCCGGCGCCCAGACCTTTCATCCTGTCCACAGACACCGTCCTCCATTGTCAGTTTCACCAGCACCACTGTTCTGGGGTATCAGCTTCCTTTGTTCCTTCCTCTCTGTGAGACCCCAGTGGCTAGCTCCTTGATAAGAGCGATCGTGTGCAGCCTTCCCAACCCCCCTCTGGGGACTTGGACCTCAGAAGGAGCCCTTCCCCTAGGGCCAGAGGCTGAGGGCCCTGCCAAGACACCTGCTGTAATGAAAGAGAAACATCTGCTTGTTTTGTTTACATTTATTTCATCCAGATGTTTGGGTGCCATGTAGATGCAGCCTGTGGGTCGTCTGAAAGCTGTGGCTGGAAACTGAGCTTCCCTCTGTTTGGAGCTGGGAGGCAGAGAGGGAGGGACTTTGGAATGAGAGAGAAATGGGGTTGGGCCAAGACCTTGCCTGGGGAAGGGGTCAGCAGGGCAGATGGGAGGAGCGGGGGTGCGGAGGGGACAGGAAGGCGAGACAAGGAACTGGGGGAGGATCACAGCCGTGGCAACAACTGGAACAAGATTCCCCATAAACATTGGATTTGTTTACAAAGCCACCAGTGTAGGCCAGCACTTGCCAAATCTTGATTTTGAAAAATTGCCCTTTCTAGTACTTCACACCACTTCCCGGATGCCAAGGAAAGGGCCTATTGTATGCTCTGCAGGCCTCTCCTGCACCCCTGACCACGCTCTGCACACACCCTGGTCCACGGCTGGGAGGCAGAGAAAAGCCGCTCCGGGGCCCCTAGCCGAGAGGGCCAATTACCAATGCCAGGCGATGAGCATAAATTACCACTTCCCCCCTTTCCTGGGCTCAGGGCTGGAAAGTATCAGAACTGTGCAAATACTTGGGATGTTTCTCTTTATTAGTGATAAAATATTGGACGTCAGTGTGTGCTGTTCCATGCCCTGCCTCCGACAGTCGGAGCAGTAATTGTGATGAATAGGGGTCCAGGGGCAGGGCTGCAGGCGTTTAAGAAGGCTCTGCGGATTGAAAATATTAGGATTGATTAAAGGTCAAATACTTTATAAATTTATCAGTGGCTGGATACACTCTCCCCAGGTCGGGGCTACCCTTGCAGCTGGATGAAAAAGAACTCAACGTGACCGAATGCTTTCCCGGCTCTGCCCCTCATGCCCCGCCACTTCGAACCTACAAAACTGATTAAATGAGCAGACATTTTCCTGTAATTTGCGTGCCCTTTTGCTTCTCCTGCCAGGAGATGAGTTCAGTACAGACATCTGTGGGCAGGAGTCCGCCCGTTTCTCGCTGGAGAGAAAAGAGAAACTTCCCTTGAATTGAAAGGGTGGAGCTGGACGCTGCTTCAGGCTCCCAGGGCTGCTGGAACATCCGTGCAGAGCCTCTTGGGGACGTGTTACAGGAATGACTGTTACCCAGCCAGGGAGCCCACAGGGCACAAAGGAGAGCCCGGGCTGATTCCATCCTTCCCGCGAGGGGTATCTTATTTCCTGTTATTAGATAAAGAGATCTTTGTAACTCTTTGACTGCCAGGAAGCACAGGGTGAAATTCTATGTTTAATTACAGCAAGTGACCTCTCCTGCCTCTTTATACGGGTCACTTATTGAACAAATATGTGTTGCAGTAGCAGCCTTTCTGGTGCAGGGGATGGAGCAGGGAACAAAATAGATGAAAAGCCCTGCCTCATGGAGCTTACACTTGAGGGAGGAGAGAGAAAACAAACATGAAAATGTATGAAGTATGTAGACATTAAACGGCAATGAGTGCAAAGGAGGAAAGCAAAGCAGAGGAGGAAGGGGAGTAGGGAGGGGCAGTGGAGGAGGTTGACGTTTTGGTCGAGGAGAGCCTCACGAGACCTGGAGGAGATGAGGGAGTGAGCCATTCAGTTATTGGAAAGAACGAGTGTTTATCCATAAACTTGTTTTTGAGTGTGCTAGCACCCTGAGTATTGTTTGGAATTGGGTGTGATATAAATAGAAACATTTGCAGAAAATGAATGAGGAAGAGTTGAACCTGTTAGTGAAAGATATTTCCAAAATCCTAGGCCAGTGGCTTGCATCAGAAGCACTCAGAGGGCTTGTTAAAACACAACTTGATGGGCTCTACCCATAGAGTGTCAAATTCAGTAGGGGCTTGAGAATTTGCAATTCTAGCAAGTTCCCAAGTGATGCTACTGCTCGGTTGCTGATCCAGAAACCACACTTTGACAACCACTGCCCTAAACCAACAGTGCATGCACCAGTTGATCAGGTGAGCCTTCCTGGAGGAAGGCAACTTGGAGATAAGTTTGGGAAGAAGGACAAAGAGTAATTTTTCAATCTCACTTTTTAAAAAAGGGAACAGTAAAAGCAGGCAGTGGATAGGCTGAGGGCTAACCATGTGTAGGTGGGGAATGGTTCAGTTGGTTGAAGTTGAAGATGACATTCCCTCTTCCTTCCTCCTGTGTCCTAGGCTGGGGCAGAGAAGGAAAGAGCCAGCAGAGAGAGGGAGAACACCTGTTCCTGGGCAAGTGTGTTGGCCAGCTCAAGACTTGAGAACTAGAAGACAGGGACGGGGAGGTTAGAGAAGTGTTCCTCCCCCTGCACTGTGTTAGCCTCGTGAAATCTGCGGGTGGTGAACACACACCTATTTCTAAAGGCAGCTTTTCCCAAAGGTACTCCATGTAATACTCCTATCAAGGGATAGTTATAGATGTCACCAAAAAAAGATTATTTTGTTAAGCATGTTCAGAGCACACTGGGTTAAACAAATTTCTTTATTGTAGGACTTCTCAGGGCCTCTAATATGCAAAGTGCATTGTGAATCTCCCCAGGGGAGGATCTAGTATTCAGTGTTTCATGAACTTTTTTTGACCACAGAATCATCTTTACTTTTTCATGGAGAATCCTACAAGACCAGTGTACAGTGGGATGTGCTTTGGAAAACACTGCTCTGAGGACTAAGTGGTCTCTTTCATCCTGCACAGATGGGTAAAACGATGAAATTCTCACCCAGCCAAGAACTCTGAGGACATCTTCAGCAGACATGCGATCAGTCCTTTGTCTAGAAGGACTAGAAGATACCATCTGCCCCTGGATATCTGAGTCTTGCTCAAACATACTCCCACCACACAAAGTATGTAGGGCTGTGTGTTGTGCTGGCTGGGCTGGCAGAATTGGGCAGGCAGGGTGTGGGTACTGCACTGAAACAGAGCACGTGGCTCGAGCCTATAAGCAGGGCTTGCAGAGCTAGGAAGGGGAGGGGCCTAGAGGCCCAGCTGGGCCTGCAGAACAGCAGCCTTGATATTTACGACTATGATGGTCCTTCTCTAGTGGGCCTGCTTTGGAACATAAATAAACTTAATAGGCTTCAAATAATCATGACAACTGAGTTTAAACCCCAGACTGTGGTCCAGGGCAATGGACGTCTCTCTCCCCAGAAAACACCATGTAGTCAGCCTGATTCTACAGAGCTAATGCTCTGAGCATAGCAGCACCATTGATTCGGTGGGTCTTTGGGCAAAGAGGCTCGGGTGGGGAGAGTGGCCTTGGGCGTGAACCAGAGGAAGGAGGTCCATTCTTGCAGAATGTCTCAGGCTGAGATGTATTACTGACCTTGCCTAGCCCCCAGCCCATTGGGGCAGATTTCAGATCCTGCTCCTTCTTTACTGGGAAGGGGAAGCCCATTCCTTTCCCCATCTCCATCTATTCCCAGAAGCTGTTGCTGAGATGTGTAGAATTATAACTTTGGTTCAGGGCACAGACATATTCTGAACACTTGCTATGAGTAAGACTTCATATCATTTTGCAGGAAAGAAAGATACCTACTTCTCATGCAGGCAACACTGGGATCCAGGGCCATTATATGCAGCTGTAAAGCAGACAAAGGAGATAACATGAGATTAGCTTCTGCTAAGCTGGGATGGGACTTTCTGGGAGAGAGACCTTAACAAAGGCACAGAGATGAGGGAGTACAAGGAGTGTTCAGAGAATGGTGCAGTTGAGTGAATGAGCAAGCAGAAAAACGTATTACAGCCAGAACTTGAAGTCTTTCCTTTCATACTGATGGATTTGGACTTTACCAAATAAGCACCAGGAAGTCTGGTTTTGTATTAATTTTTTAAAGATATATATATATATATATATATATAAGTTCTTTAAACAATACAAACATGTATTCCCTGAAAAGTGTTTCCCTTCCCATCCCTGATCCCCAGCCACTCAGTCCCCTTTCCAGAAGCAACCTCTGGTACCAGTTTCAAAGATACTCCATATCTTTGTAAACATATATAGGAGTATATTTCCCCAACTTTCTAAACACCAATATTAGCATGTTATAGACACTGTTTGGAACCTTGCTAATTATACCTAACCATAGATCTTGGAGATTTTTAGGTGGAGCTCATTGTGTCCCATAGTTTATTTAATAAGGCTCTACTGATGGACGTTGGTGTTTCTGTCTTTTGCTACTTCAAACTATGATGCAATGAATATCCTTGCATGTAAATCATTTTGTGCACGTACCTCTAAGTTCATAGATGTGGGATTGCTTGGTCAAAGAGTATTTGCATGTTTGATGTTGACAGACTTCACATGGGAAATTTAATGCAGGGTATGCTGGGACCAGGTCTATTTTAGGAAGGTCGTTTTGGAGGCAATGGGATTGTGGGCAGGAGGAGGAGAGACAAGTCTGGAGGGTGTTAGGATTAAACCGGGAGAGATATGAAGAGGGCTGCAGTAGGGTGCAGGCTGAGGAAATGGAGTGAAGGACAGGGGTGGGAGAGAGACTAGTCACTGATTAGATGTGTCTATGTGGCAGAGGAGAAATCAAAGGCAACTCGGAGGTCCAAGCCCCACAATGGGGGTGGATTAATAATGAGATAGGAGGAGCAGCTTTTATCAGATACTTAAAAAAAACAGGAATGTGTCTGCATTGGTAGGAAAGCAGACAGCTAAAAAAACAACCACCAACCACCTCGGCACCTGTAGAGCAGGAAAGAGAATGATACCCAAGAGAATGTAGAATCCTCCTAAGGTTCCCTGGGGATGAGTTGATCAGACCCAGTGTAGTATAGACAAGGAGGAGGTTAAGAGCATGGACTTTGGAGTCCTTGAGTTTGGAAACAGCTAATGAATTGCATTAGTCAGTTTAGGTTTTCAGGTGAAACCAACAATCACCAAATTTCAGGGGCTTAACACAATAGAAGACAATATCTAGCTTATATCACTGTCCAGTGTGGATTGAGGAAGAAGGGGGCTCTGCTCAGGGCAGTTATTTAGGATCCTGTAGTCTTTCATATTCAGGTTCTATCCCCCTACGTCCTCAGAATCCTCTCTATTCAGTCATTGAAAAGGGAGAATTGTGTATGCATAGGAACTGGGAATGACTTAGGTTTCTTCCATCCACTTTCTACTGGTCAAAGTTGAGTCACATGGCTGCATCTAAGTGCATGGGAGCCTGAAAAATGGCATCTCACTGTGTGATAGGAGGGAAAAAAAGAAACGCTTGATAAGCAACTAGCCAACTTTTGCCCCCCTGTGTGTCCTGGGCAAATCATTTAACATCTCCGAGGCTCAGTTTTCCCATTTGTAAAATGGGAATGATGACACTATTACCTTGTAGGTAGGATTGTTGTGAGGATTAAAGGAGGTTATGTATGTTGTCCACTTAACCTGGCATGAATAACTACTGTAGATGAATAACTACTGTAATGAATATTTATACATATTCATTGTGTGTGTTCTCTGGTTGTGACCCTCTGAGAGCAATTTTGGTGGTTTTCCCTGTCTTTCTCTGCCCACTCTAGGTCTTCGTGGGTAGAGGAAAACCCAGTCTGTTAATGACTGACCTGCATCATTCTGGACCCAGTGTAGATTTATTTTCTTGAAATAAATCATTTGGTTTGGCTGACTCCACGGATCAAATTCATGAGATTATTTCCAAATCTCACTATGCCTGGTCCATGTAGACAGGGCTGTAAACCCTGCCAGACAGCTCCGCTCAGCATATGCAGGCTGCAGAATGATTCTTGTTCATTCTTTCATGTTATTCCCACACTTCAGAAGTCTGGAGGGAAGCTGAATGTTTGCTGTTCTGGGATCATTTGAAGCCGGGCATGCAAAGAGTTCCGAGTCACTTTCAAGTCTGCCCGTAGGAAATCTTTCTTGGCAACCAGACAACTAGAATTAGTTATTAAAGGCATGTCAAATGAATAAAGACACCTCTGTGAGGAAAACCGCAAGAGTAGTTATTTTTTCTAATATGAATAGGAGGCTAATATCAAATCACCTTTAATTTTCCACCCTTTCTTTGCTTTTTCGATGGTAGGTCAAATCTAATAATACAGATACAATGGAAAACCATTTTGGTTTTCATCTATCACAGTACATATGCCCACTGCAGATGTGTGTCTCGAAAACCAGGGTCTGGAATTTAAACGAGTACCTGCACACTGACAAGGCTGTTTCCTCTAGGAATGTTCCACTGGATGCCAATCCTGCCTTGCCCTCACGGGCTGGGAGAAGCTGACCCATGAAATAGAGCATGGTCTTGTCTATAAATCTGCACCCCACAGAGCTCAGGCCACATTCGCCAAAAGGCAAGGAAGACCATGAAGACCCAGCCACCATGCTCCATAGCGATTAGAGGAGAAAAGTGGTGTGAAGGCATTTTGAAAACATGAGCCTGCTCTCCAGATGCGCATTACTGAAGGACTAGTGAACGCTCTTTTCCATGTGGCCTAATTTTAGGGTCAATACGGATAGATTTGTGGACAGGGGAGCTGATGACCAATAGAAAGTGCTGTATAGTAGTTAGGAGGCTCCAGAGTCTCTCACAATGCCTGGATTCCAACCCTGACATTGCTGCATTTTGTTGTTATAATGGGCTAGCTGCTTTGTTTCTCTGGGCCTCAGTTGCCTCATCTGTAGAATGGGGATAATAATACCTATGTCATGTGGTTGTTGTAAGGATTAAATGAGAAAATTCTTACAAAGCACTTGGAACAAATGTTTGGCATTGAGTCAGCTCTCAATGAATGTTGATTGTTATTGCTAGTGTTATCAAAATTAACATTATAGTTTCCAATGGGGAAAGGGACCCGTGGGTGGAGGGGTTTTATGTGTAGATGGATCATGTAAACTGAAGCTATATGGACTACATATGGAAGGGAATTTGGTTGGTTTAGGGAAACCAGTTTGGCTTTCTAAAATGTAGCCACTTTGGAAGCTGTCCTGTTGAGGAGACATGACTGGAGGCTTCATGGTTAAATGGTGAAACTGCCTCCACACAGATGCCCTCCCAGGCAGGCAAGTTCATCCTCCGGAAACAGTCGTTTTTATTGAAGATAAAAAATACAGAAACCATTCATCTTTGTCAGTTTGGGCTGCTACCACAGAATAACACAGACTGGTGGCTTAAACAACTAACATTTGTTTCTCGCAGTCCTGGAGGCTGGGAAGGCCCAGACCAAGGCACCAGCCGATCTGGTGTCTGGTGCGGGCACTGCTGGTTTTCAGAGGGCTGTCTTGTCTCTGTGTCTGCATGTGGCTTTAGTCTCTTTCTCTTCTTGTAAGGGAACTAATCCCATCGTGGGGGCTCTGCCCTCATGACCTCATCTAAACCTAATCATCTCCCAAAGGCCCCACCTCCTAACATCATCCCATTGGGAATTAGGGTTTCAACATGAATTTTGGGGAGGACATGAACATGCATAACACCATTTCACTGACCAAGCTTATTCCAGCCTTCTAGAAATTAACACTCTTCTGGTGGGCATCATGGACAAGGCCCCTTTGAGGGTTTTCTTCTCTCATGAGTTTTGTGCATTTAAGAGATTTGGGTGCCTTTTTCTTAAACTAGATTTTCTGAGTCAGGGGTCATTTTGCAGCGTTTGTTCCTGGATCTAGGTGTAGGTCAACATCGTGGCTTTCCTGGCTCCTGTCCTCACTGTCAGAGGACCTTCTCTCTGGCCTCAGGCCAGGGCTGGGCTCTCCTGCCTCCTTTCCACTGATGCTAAAGGTGAATCTTCCACAGATCCTGGATCCACACTGTGTGGCTGCTCTGGGGTTTCTGGGTTTGTTCTGCGAGGTTGGCTGTGCATCGTGGTGTCTCAATTCATAGGTACAAATCGTGGGGCAGGCAAAAGGCCTAGCACACTCTATGGAGGCAGTTAGCAAAGTCAGACTGAGGAAGCAGCCAGGGAATTCAAAAGAACGCTTAATCCTTTTTGTCTTCATTATCTCTATGTTTGATAGTTTTAGATGTAATCACTGTTTAATTAATTGACCAATCAACAACATTATGGCCTAAATTTTGTGCACCATTTCCTTGATCAGGACTTCAAGATTAAACAAGAAAAAGTTAAAATTAAACAAGAAAAAGTGACTTTGTTTTGTTTTTTCTTTTTCCCTTTTTTTTGGCTTGTTTGTAATCTCTTCTATTTTTCAAAAAAGGAATCTATGCTAAAGTGGCCAATTTATCTATGTAGAACCCAAAATAAAGATGGCAATGGAAAACTTTGATACTGGGACAAGACCATCTGTTTGAATGTTACCTTTGCAAATCCAAGCAAGCAGGTGATTGGCTGGACTTGGGTTTTCAACTACTCGTGGTGCTCCAGAAACAGCCCAAAGCCCGGGCAGAGGATGGGGCAGAGGTGTGCACGTACGCACTCTGCCTGTGAACAAGCACTGTGGAAACAAAACAAAATAGCACAAGTGCCTCGGTGCCTGCTCTGTGCCAGGTACTTTATTTCATTTACCCCTTGTGACAAACCCAGGGGGCAAGTATAATTAGCATTACATATGAGGACATGGAGGTTAAGGAAAGGGAGGCAGTTTGCCCATGCCCTGGTACCAAGTAAGAGGAAGAACTGTGACTCCAAACCAATGTGGCTGACTCAGGAGGCTGAACTCTTTTCACTTGGAGAAGGGAGGTGAGAGGAAACAGAAGAGAACTAGTGGGGTGGGAATCTGGGAGAAGGCAGAGAATACCCCAGGGGCAAGGTCTAAAGAACCCTGGAGAAATATATAATGAAGTCTGAGCCATGACAGTGCTTACTGTGCCCTTCGTTGACTGTGCCCCTGACTCGCAGCCACCTTAAAGCCCATCAGTCTGCTCTGTCCCCGTCCCCACGCCCCTTTTCCCCCTTCCTCCCTTCTTCTTCTTGTCTGGTGGAAGCCTGAGCTGACAGGATGACTCTTTGTCCCAATGCTGGAGTCTGGTCTCTTCCATCCGGAACTGGGCTCCCACGGGCGTGGTGGGGAGGCCAGGACCCTGCTTGGGGGCCACAACCCTGGTGGGAGGCAAGTCCCTCAGCCCCTGTCCTGAGCTGGGTCACTTGTGGTAGAGCACCCGGGGCCCAGGGGTGAGGCGGGGTTGGAGAAGTTTCTCTTTCCAGGCTGACTGCTCCTAGTATCTCACCCACAGCCACCAGCGCCCATCTGCCTCATTTCTCAAGCTCTCTTCTAATGAGCTGGAGTACAGACTCTTGGCCACAGGTGGCTCCCCTTAACCAGTCACGGGGGCTCAGTAGGAGTCATCCAAATGGAGCTGTGACAATGTGGCTTTCATCTTCATCACAGGGGACCCTATGGGAGGGAAGCCCCATTTCTCCACCTCTGGTCCACATCCCTCTTCCCAGAGCAGTGCACTGTCACCCAAGAGGGGCTGCCACTTTCCTGGTCTTGGGAACCTCTGCAGAACCTCCTCGCCGGAGCACTCCTGAGCAAAGAGCCAAGCCAGGGTAAGTCTGTGCATATAAGCCCTCAATTTCAGATTAGATTCACAAATTTAATTTCCTATTCCTTAATTTAATTCTGCATTATAGTTTTGTTTTTATTATTTACATGGGTTCCCTTTAATGATTCCAAATTGCTGCTGCCCTCTAGCAGTATTTTGTCTTAGGTTAACTTCTTGAAAACCGATCAGCATTGGAGTTTATTCCGCACTGGGTTTAGTTATTTTCTGAAATGAAGCACAATTAAATTAGAATAATGAACATGCTCTTTAGAGGATTAATTCATAATAAGCGGGCCATGTGCTACAGCTCACAGAAGAGAGGGCACGAGGATCGAAAGCTGTTTTTTCTGCCTAAATATGAAAAGTACATTCTGCAGAGCAGAACGAATCAGCTAATGACATCCAGAGCGCTGGCCAGCCCCAGAGCAGCACGGAGCTGGCATCTTGAGTTAGTGCGATCCCCGCCGCTGCTGCTGCCTACCTTCCCTCCCTGGGAAGGCTGGCAGTGGGCAGTTTGGCTCCTTCCCCCTTAGCACAGCTGGTGGAGGCCACTGTGGGCCTCCTAAATAATAGCGCAGGAGGCCCCAGAGTCCATAGACTGTGGCTCCACAAGCTTCATCCTCAGAGGCTCTTAGAGCCCAGCCCACTCATTCATTCTTTCATCCAAGGAATGTTTCACTGCCTTATGATATGCACCACACATCCATGAGCCCACCCTTGGGATACGGCAGTGAAGAAAATATACAAAGACCTCCCGCCATTGGAGGTTACACTGAAGCAGGCAAAGACAGGCAATAGATGGCAGAAGTAATAAGTAAATTATATATTATGTTAGAATGTGATGCATGCTACAGAATAAGGAGGGTTGAGAGAGAGAGAGAGAAAGAGAGAGAGAGAGAGAAAGAGAGAGAGAGAGAGAGAGAGAGAGAGAAAGAGAGAGAGAGAGAGAGAGAGAGAGAGAGAGTGCACTTTGCAATTTTAAATATGGTGGGTTTTATTAAGCCAGTCTGTTGCATTAAAAAAAAAAATAAAAAATAAAAAATAAATAAATATGGTGGGTTGGGTTAGGCTATTGTGGAGGGTTTCAACTGAGCAAACCCTTGAAGGTGGTGAGAAGGTGAGACATATTGCCACTTTCAATAGCGTCTCTGGGGTTGAGAGTGTCCAAAGGAACACTTCCTTCTCCACAGGCAACAACCACAGCAAAAGCCCTGAGGTACGAGTGTGGGAGGAAGTTGAGGAAGGACAAGGCCAGCAGGGGCTGAGGGAGTGAGTGAGAGGTGAGGGGGACCAGGTGAAATGGGGCTTGGTGTTTGCTCAGAGTGAACAGAAAGTCAGGGCAGGGTTTGGAGCAGAGGCAGGATGCGATCTGACTTTTATTGACGGATCTCTGGCTTCTCACTGAGCATAGACGTTGCGGGGTGAGGTGGGGCAGGGTAGAAGGGAGGTGGGAGCCCTGTCAAGAGGCTACAGCTTAGGCTTCTGAAAGTCCAGGCCCAGGTTTTCCCATAGCATGTTCTCTCCCCCTTCCCCCGACAAAAGTGCAGGGTTCTGGCCTCACAGCCAGGCATGGAGGCTTACAGTCTCCTGCAGGCCCCCGCCTCTCAGAAGGACCACAATAAAGGTGTTGAAACAGCCAGAGCTCACACACTGTGATGCACATCCAGACCATTATTCCCTGCTTGGCCCTGGAGACCCCTCGGTATCCCCTCCCAGCCTCTCCCAGTGACCATGGAGTAGAGAGCCACATTCTGCAGTGGAAGGGGACTCGCAGGCTGGGGACGGCTCTGCACCGTCCTGGGTTGTTTCAGGCACCACTGAGAGCGAGACACCCTCTCCGCCAGGCTCCCCACAAGGTACATGAGAGGCTTCTGCTGTGCAGCTGCCATAGAAACAGGGGACAGATCAAAGCAGGAGAGGACCAACATCTGTGGCAACCAAAGCAAGGACGAGGTACAAACAAACTGAATGAATAAATAAGCAGATGAATGATTGATGGGTGAGGGGATGAATGATTAATGAATAAATGAATGATTGATGAATCAACAAAAGTATGGCCTGGAGCCTGCTCCTGCTCCCTGATCTTTGGGTATATTCTCTCCTGGGAACGGAAGATTAAAGATTCTCCCATGGCCCTCACCTCTGGAATTCCCTGCTGGAGTTGGGATCACACCGGCTTCCAAGCCCAGAGGTGATGGAGGGAGGCTTTGGCTTAGGAGCAGGGGCCTGTGGCTGCAGGGGTGTGTGCTGAGGGAGGAGGCTGGAGGCAGTGGGGCTGGGCTGGGACACACCTGGGCAGCCTGTGAGTTCTGGCAGGGAGAGCTCCAGGGATCTGGGACAAGAGAAGAGTGTGGGGGAAAAGGGGAATAGGAGAGATTTGGGTTTTGCTTTCTTAGTCCCACACTGGACATTCTGTAGACGCTGGGCCATAGGTTAGTCTCATTCTAGAGCCTATTAGGGTAGAGAAGACCATCTCAGCTGAGTGCTTGACTGTATTATCCCAACAGGCAGGAAGATTGAGGTGACTGAAATTGTTAGAAATTTTCCCAATGGGGCAAGCTCCAGCTCAGGCCCAGGCACTGACACCTCCACTTCCAGAAGCTCCATGCACCCCTATTTGAGAAGCTCATCTCCCAGGGTGGCCAGATCCTGGTGCCTCTCTAAAGGGAGAAGTGCCCTGTGGGGAGAGAGTTCAAGGACACCATGTCTGGAGACCCACGGCTCACAGCCCCACTCAGTTTTGGAGGATGGTCTTGCCTGGGGATGCCCAGGGAATCTAGACTATGAGTTTGGGGTTGAAAGACTGCTCAGAAGAGTATGTATATGCATTCCCCTGTATTTTCTGAACTTTAATAGATAATTGTAATCAAAATGGTGCCCATTTACCAAGCTGTTACTAAAGCTAAAATTTGCCTTCTTTATGTCATTTAATTCACTCATCAACCCCAGGAAGTAGGTTTTTTTACCCTCATTTTACAAATGAAACTGAGGCACCCCTGAGTGATTTGCTGATCAGTGGTAGGACCAGAACTGAACCCAGATGGCCATTTGGAGTTGAAAACTGAAGGGACTTTTCCTGGAGGCCTCTTCTAACAACTCTGCTGATCTTTCACTCTTCTGACACGTGGTTCTTAACCCTTTGGGAGGCTGCAGATCCCTTCGAGCACTTGATAAGAGTGTAGAGCCTCTTCCTAGAAAGTACACATTTTGCATTTTGCAGAAGTGCATTTCCCAGGCAGTTTTAGGGGTCCACAGGCCTCCTGAATCCTGCTTTAGGTATTTACTTTCTGCAGCCACTGTTTTCCTTTCTCATAACCCAAGGGCACAGGGCAGCCCTCAGGGCCCCCAAAATCACCCCAGTGGGGAATGGAATCAGACAGGACAGGTTAATCAATGAAAGCTCACTGCATGCTCCTTCCATAATTGCATTCCTGCCTTTTCATCCTAACAGCCAGCACTTAGGGTAATTGCATTCCAATAAGGCTCCCAGGTCTGGGGCCTCTGGGGCCTGCCCTGGAACCTGTTGACATGCCATCTGCTTCCAGAGGGGTTCTGGAGACCAAGGCAGCCTTTTAAAATTCTTCTCTGTTGTCTTTGCTATAAGAGAGACAAAGGACCCTGTAACAGATCTTGTCCTAAATCCTACTTTCTTAACCCACCCACATCAGCCCTGGAGTCATGGATGCTTCCTTGATCCCAGGTTGTCTTTCTGAAGTCAAAACAGTAGCCCCTGTTATTCAAGCGGGTGACTTTTGGAAATACTTGGCTTCGGAACAAGGTGGCCACCACTGGGCCTGGCTGGACAGAACCAGCTCAGAGCTAGGGAATACAAAAGCTTGGGAGCTCCCTTAGGGGCCAAGTGTCCTGCTGCCTCAAACATTGCCAGCGTCACTCATTTATTGCTAAGATTTATTGGAACCTCCCCAAAGGGTTCCTACTCTTTGCATAGAAAACCCATAATGCAAGAACGTAGGGAATCCCCCCTAACAGGGGGTTTCAGGAATTCAGTTACCTTATGTTATATTCCGAATATATACATTCTATATATAATATCTATTATATTCCAGAAATATAACTTCCTCTAAAGAAGGTCCATGCATTCTCCAGGCACCGTAAAGTCCATGCAATTAACAGAAAAAGTGCAGGGTTCATGATGCTTTGAGTTTCACTGTTTCCCAAATAGAGATGGCTCAGCTGCTCACCCCCACCAAAGGAATGAGACATAAAATGGAGAGGTCTGGTGTTTGTTATATGACTTACAGATGCCCCCTCCCCCACCACGACCCCAGATGCTTCTTCCCTGTAAAGAAAAATTTCCTCTGGGACTCCTCATTCTCTAGGGTCTGAGCCCCAAGAAGCCCTCCACAAGCCCGGCTCCCTTGGCTGGCTCCCAGGGCTGAGGGCTGATTCTCTCATCCCCGCTGAGCCCTTTGCTCAGAGGAAATGGCATGTTTAGGGATGGAAACGTTCTTGCTGCAGGAGGGAGAAGAGATAGAGTCTGGCCTACAATGCCATGAGTATTCCTGGGTGGTTAATCCCCCTCCAACATTGTAATCCTTGTAGCTGATCCGCGGTTTAGCAGAAAGAGCATCGATTTTCAAGAAGGCTGGCCAGTGTTTGAATCCTGGCTCCACCAATCCCGAGCTGTGTGCCATTGGGCAAGTCACTTCACCTCCCTGCATCACAGTTTTCTTTTCCTGGTAGGGGTGGGAGGATTGGGTTCAAACTGGTTCAAGGTTCAAACTGAAGAGGGAACGCGTGCCATGGTGCCTGGTATTTGATAACATGATTTGATTTTTTTTCCTGTACAAAGGCACAAATTTCTAAAGCAATTTGCAGATATCAGAAGATGCTTTCTGGCCTTGCCACTCCCCACCCCACTCAGATCTTCCTTATCCTAACCTCTCCTCCTATCTACAACAGATAGCCTAAACACCAAATCATAGCTTCAGGCTTTTCCCAGCAAACTTGGTTCTCACCAACAGGCTTAGCATCCCTCCTAGGGTTCACAGAGGCGCCAGTGCAGCCTCAGAAATGGGGACACCCACGGACAGGTCAATTTGCCATCCCTGCATCTTCTGGTTTGACAGCAGGATCCTTATATCCAAGTCTGGTAGGGCTGCTGCACGTCTATGTGGGTAGTGAGATTGCGGACATGGCATGGGGGGATCCTAAATGGGCATCAGCCTCCTGGGGATGGGCGGGAGCCAGTGGGGCTGCAGAATGCCGGCCCCCCTAACTCCCTCACTAGCACCGTCATGGCCAGAGTCGCCACCATCATGCTTGCTCACACTCGCCCCCAGCCCCCAGCACCCCATTCAGGACTGTCTGAACCTCAGGGAGCTAACACCCTGAGACACACCACCCAGACCAGCAAAGAGGACCCCAGATCCACCATTTTTCAGTAGATTTGCAAGCTTCCAAGTTGAGTGTTTTTAATGGAATCTGGAAGTTGGGAATGGGGGTGAGGGGCGGGTGGAAAGGAGGTGAGAAGGGGTCAGAACAGGCCATAGGAGATTAGGGATTTAATTAAACTGCCTGTTTGGGTAAGGGCTTTAAGGTGCAAAGCTGCTTTGCATGATAATGGCAGTTTATCTGAATTCCATTCTACTGAAGGAAGCCTCTTTTGCACTTAATTACCGTGGCTCCTAAGCCGGGCTTCTCCTTAATGCCCCTCCCCAGGGCAAGCAAGGCAGTTTGACTTTCAGCTTCATCCATGGTGGCCACTGCCAGGGACAGACCCTAGTCATCTGTCCCTGCAGGAGGCCTGTTCATGCACCAGGCAGTACCGAGGTGGGTGGAGGGCCTTTAGAATTACTCAGCAAAGTCAGGTCTGGCTTGGGGGTGATCCCTGGAGTCCCCAGCTAGGGCTCTTCAGCCAGCTGAGAATGGCTTTGGACTTAGGCTACTAAGACTGGGCCTTGGGTATTGGCTCCCAGAACCTCCAAACACCAGGCAGGACCAACTTTCACCTGTAGGTTCCTGCTGCTGAACAGTGGCTTTGGCAAAGCAGTGTGGTGGTGAAGTGAGCTTGTGCAGGTCTGGACCAGAAGGAAACTCCCTGGCTGACCTGTTGAAGTGGCCTAAGAGTAGAGGGGCTGCCTGTTTGGTGGTGGTAGTGACTATTTTTCAGGCAGAAGCAAGAACAGCATTCAGCACCCATCAGGACAAAGGGACAGGTAGATGGGGAGGGTGGCGGAGGGTGCAGAGAGCCCTGACGCAGATCAGCGGAGGCTGCAAAGAGATGGGCCTCCATGTTCAGAGACTCCAGCACACACGGGCAGGATAGGAAAGGGTTAAAAGAGTTTGGGGACTCCTGTTTCCAATCACTTGTCAGCCAGCTCTGCTCTCGGCCTTATCAGCAGGGATAGGGCCTCGCAGGGAGAGGCTCTGAGAGCTCTCATTTCCAAGCTCTTCCCAGACTCCAAGCTCTCAGCCTTCTCATTACCTTCTAAGGGCTCCAGGGCTCAGGCTCGGGGGAGGGGCTCGGGTAGGGGCTGGGAACCCAAACTTGTTTAATGGAGTAGAGCACGAGAGTTACTAAATACAGCCCCAGGGTGGTGGTGAGGCTGTAGAATCTCAGCAGTAAACCTTCAGAGTCCAACTGTCTCTCCTCCTTCCCCTCCTCACTGGGAAGCCAGATTAGTGCAGGCTGTATCTTCACTCTTACTTAACTTACAGTTACCCCTGAGTCAGAAATCTCCATGGTGGATTTGTGCAGTTACTGTTGGAACTCAAGTAAAAGGACCTTACCTTTAGGGTGAAATTTCTCTTGGTAGGCTTGACCCACGCTAGTCTTTTGAGAGGCATGCCGTTTTCAGTTCTGCCATCTCACATGGTTATTAATCTACCCAGTGTCAGCCACTTGGGAATTTGGCAGACCTGCTTTCTATATCTTCATGCAAACTATTGGTTTAAAAGGTGTTGCCTGGGAGTGGGCTGAGGGCAGAGCCATTGGTCATGGCAATGTAGATTGTCTTCTAGAATTTCCATCAACCCATGGTCAGTACCCTTTGGGTGTGGGTCCTCTTACCGAACCAGCTGCTGTTATTGTGCTTCTCTCATTTGTAATCCACCAATGCATCCAGAAGGCTGCCAGGAGAAAAGCAAAGCACCTTTCTTTAATCCAACATACTTGGTCTCCTGAATCTCCCTGATTTGGTCATTCTCATACCCTGCTAAAGAAGGAAGTGAGGTTCACGTGACATTTTGCAGAGGACATGAGATGTATGAATGCAAATGTATGCATCATAATACACTTATGCAAGGAGGAAGAGTTGCCTTCCAGGAAGAACAGTGGCTTGTGTGTCACACACATCAGGGAGCTGGGTCTGTATAAGAGAACTGACCTAGATAAGAAATGGGTATCGAAAGGGGATTTGAGTTGATCAAGAGCAGAGAGCAGTTTGAGCAGTAGAGTAGTAGAGGTGCCAGGTCCAGTGATTTTTGGGGGTCCTTTGACGGTAAGAGTAGATCTGGGGCTAGAACCAAGGTATTACCCTGGTGAATGAGCCACAGGGCTTGGTTCTCTTGGGTCTAGAAACTCCAGACAGGTTTCTGAGCAGCTCAGGCTGTTTGATGCCTCCATGTCTCTGTGCATGCCACTCGCTCTGGAATCTGCATGCTGCCCACCTGGTGAACATCTGCTCATTCTTCATTTTCATTGCATGTCTTACATCCTCTAACAAGTCTTTCCTGCCTGCTCCTCCCCTCAGTTCCAGACTCTCTAGGTAGAGCTCACTATTTCTCCCACTGTGACCTTGTGTTTCCTGTATAGACATCTACATTTGTACCAAAGCCATTTTATTATATGGAGGTTAAGGACACAGACTTTGAAGTTTGGAGACTTAGCTTTTAGCTCTGACTTTGCATCTTTAAGCTCTCAAAATCCCAGTTTCCTCATCTGTAAAGTTGGGGCCATAATAAATACCTAATAGGACTGGCCTGAGGATTCAATAGAAAATGAACACAAAGCACTGTATTGGTGATCTATTGCTGTACAACAAATTATCTTCAAATTTAGTGGCTTCAACCAGTAATAAACACTGTCTCACAAAGTTTCTGTGGGTCAGGAATTTGGGAACGGAGGCTTAGCTGAGTGGTTCTGGCTTGGAGTTTCTTATGAGGATGTAGTCAAGACGTGAGCTGGGGTTGCAGTCATCTGAAAGCTTGTCTGTGGCTGGAGGCTCTGCATCCAAGATGGCCCAGTCACCTGGCTGTAGGCAGAGGGTTTGGTTCCTCGTTGGCTATTGGTGGGAGGCCTCAGTTCCTTTCCACGTGGGCCTCCCCATGGGTAGGGCTTCTCGAATGTTTTAACCACATGGCAGCTGGATTCCCCTAGAGTGACTGATCCAAGAGGGAGCAAAGTGGAAGCTGCACTGCCATTTATGTCCTGGCCTCAGAAGTCACACACTTATCTCCACAGATCCTATTATTTACAGCAGCACTAGTCACCGTAGAAGGGGATGGCAAAAGCACATGACTATCAGGAGGTGAGGATCGCTGTGAGCTATCCTGGGGGTTGGCTACCACAGACACTTAGCCTAATGCTTATCAAAAGCACATCATATGCCGGGGGCAGTGGCACACACTTGTAGTCCCGGCTACTTGGGAAGATCACTTGAGTCCCGGAGTTTGAGGCTGCAGTGAGCTAGGATTGTGCCTGTGCATAGCCACTGCACTCCAGACTGGGCAACATAGCCAGACTCTTATCTCTAAAAAAATAAATTTAAAAAAGCATATCACAAGGCCTAACAAACAGTAGCTGCTATTATTATTAATTCATACATCTGTATTCCCTCCTAGTACATAAACGCCTTGAGGGCCAAGACATACATAAACCCCTTGGGCCTGTTTCTGTCACAAGTTCCTGGAGTAACGTCAGACACATTGGCAGGTCCATACTAAATGTGGTTGGAGAATACATGAAGAAAGGCTTCGAGAGGGTTAGTCTGGAGGCAGCCCCAGAGTGTGCGGGGAGAGAATTCACACCTAGATGTGAAGATAGATCCTGTAACTCAGGCTCTTACCTGGAATTACTAATGTGGATAAATCAAGACCTGAGGGTTCTTCCTATTTTCATGCTTGAGGACCAAGGATGTTTGATACCAACACAGCAGGCAGGGTAACAGGAGTTCTTATGATTCTCCTTGAAAAGAAGCCCTGAGCAACAATTTGGTAGGGAGCAATGATCCCAACCCCATGACCTAACGGGTGACTCCCCTGATGTTTAATTCCCTGGGCCACGGCAGACATGGGAACGTCTTGATATTTTTGTCATACTCAAATTCCTATCTTGATGACACCTCTGTTCTTCTACCAGGCAGAACAATTTCCCTTTCTAGGAGACTCTGACATACATCTCTTAGCGTTAATTAAAAGGTGCACGGAGAGTTCCATGTCAGAGGCCCTCCCGGCTACTGCCGCCCTCCAAGCAGGAGAGGGTCTGTCTGCGAGGTAACCGATACCCTGGGCAAGATTGAGTTTCCAGACGTCTAGCTCACATTGGAAGCCTTGCCCCTACCCCCTGGGCTAGAAAGTTCACCGATTGTCCTTTTCCCACAGACAGAGCCCTTACCAGTGCTGCGCCTGTTTGCCCCACTTTCCAGCAAGAAGCCACTCCCAGGAGGCTGCGCCTCCAAGAGCCTCGGAGACAGAGGCTGGTGGAGGAGCAGGTGCCTTCTCAGAGATTTCCCATGTAGATCACATTCCCACCTGCCCGAGGTTCCGTTTCTGCCCAGTTCCTTGAAATCCCAAACCAGTGGCTTTAATTGTCTCTTTCTCCCCTTCTTAAAGCTAGGGTGAGTGAGGCAAGAAGAAGGGAAATGTTTTTCTATTGGGATGGAAGAAGTTTGGTGGCAGTGAACAATATTTTGCCCCTGGATAATAAAATGAAGATCGAGACATGCAAATTATGGACAGTACAGAACCATGGGAGATAGATAATGTGTGAATTGCACCTAAACCAAACCAGGTCACACATGGACCTCTGAACAGAAATTTGAAATAATTATTGATCAAAAAAAAAAAAACAAAAAAAAAAAAACATGATTAGGCTGGGCAAAGTGGCTCATGCCTATAATCCCAGCACTTTGGGAAGCTGAGGCAGGAGGATCGCTTGAGACCAGGAGTTCGAGACCAGCCTGAGCAACATAACAAGACACCGTCTCTACAAAAAATTCAAAAAATTAGCTGGGCATGGTGGTGCTCACCTGTAGTCATAGCTACTTGGGAGGCTGAGGCAGAAATATTGCTTGAGCCCAGGAGTTTGAGGTTGCAAAAATGAGCTGTGGTGAATGTCACTCCACTCTAGCCTGGGAAACACAGTGAAATTTTGTCTCCCCAAATCCCCAACTTTGCAAAACAACAACAACAACAACAAAACCCAATAATTGAGCCTGAAGCAATTATATATCAGGGACCATTGTAATCCAAGGCAACTGGACTCTAGAATGACCCTCATCTCGAATGAGCTTCTTTTATAGTATTTATTTCACTTTCCATTAGGATTTAACCAGAAAGAAGATTTTTAATAGAGACGGCATTGGGAAATGTGGCCAGTGGGAGAGCTGGGGACTTGTGCATGTGAGGAATCCGCTGGGTGTGGGATCAAGGCGATAGAGCTGGGCAGATGTGGCTCTGTTGGTTTTCACATTCCCCCTCTGCATAGCTGTGGAAGGAATTGTGTCATTCCTGATAGAAAACTCAGCCAAAGTGTTCCCTTGGAGATGAACACACAGAATACAAGTCTTAAGAAACATTTTTGGGGGAAGTCAAAAGAATGTTATCGAGACAGTTGATTAAGTTATACAAAGAAGTTAAAAATAAAATAAATACTTATGACCAGTTGAAATATTTTAAAAGATACTAAAAAAAATAAAGCCAGCCAAAAAAACCAATGTTGAGCTTTCAGAGGGGACCCGGGGAGTGGGGCAGAAAGAACCCAGTAAGAGGACAGCGTGGAAATCAGATTGAGGAAGCAGCATTTCGAACCAAGGATTAGAAAAACAACAGCAATCACTGATTAAACAAATGAACAAACAAAAACAAATTACGGTTCTAGGAACGGGGACACAACTGTTATGTTGGGTAAGCTGTGAATTTTATACAGCATCCCTCATTTCCTGTGCAATTAAGAACATTGGATCCTCGCAGTCAGTTGCCAATCATTTATCGAGCACACATCATATGCCAAGCTCTGTGTTAGGTGTTGGGGATATAATGCCTATGTATTTTTATAGAGACATAAAACGTGTTCCCTGCCTAACACAAATGCTCAGGGTATGGTGAAAATGATAAGGCATAATAATAGCTAAAAGTTATTGAGCATTCATTATGCATTAAACACTTTCCAAGCACGATCATCCACTATGAGCCAAGCCTGTGTGGTTTTGGTCACATTTGTATAATATCTCCATTGCACAGCATTCAGGCATTGGATAAATGTATTTTGAAAATCCTTACAATGACTCTGTGAGTAGGTACAATTATTATTGCCATTTTATAGATGAGGAGACTGAGTTCCGAAGAGGTTAAGCACTTGCTTGGTGTCACAGTTAGGAAGCAGTGGGACAAAGATTTGAACCCAGGACATCCTATAAACCCCTACACTACTGCCCCCTTGATAGGTACATGAGCAACCAAAATGCAAGACAGGAAGTGGAAAGCACCCCAAAGCTGATTCAAACAAACTGCTGCAGAAATTATAACCTCTGGCAAGGGAAGGGAATGGCAGGAAGGGTCGGCTCCTTGGAGAAGATGACATGTGAGTTGCGTCTTAAAATGTGGGTGAGAATCTCGCAAATGGGGTACAAGTAGAAGCAACTTCACGATGGAGGGATGTCAGGAACCAGCACTCAAAACTGGAAAAGTGACAGGTGTACCTGGAGATTTGTACTATCCCAGTTTGTAGCAGGAGATTAGCTGGACTGCAGCGGAAGCAGTCAGGAACAGGGCTTCTCAACTGTCACCTGCACGCGGATTGCTGATAAAATGCAGCTTCTGATCAGCAGGTCCATGGTGCTGGCCTGGCGATGCCAAGGCAGCTGGTCTGGGACCACACTTTGAGCAGCTGCACTCTAGGGGGCTTCGCTTTCCTGGCTCAGGGATGTGGGCTTTATTTGGTAAGCCTAGGATCATACAGATGAATTTTAAGCAGGAAAACAAGGCTTTAGAAAGATGGTTTGGTGACAGTAGTATAAGATGCTCTGGAGAAAGTTTGGGCTTTGTTTGGTTTCTTTTAGCTCCTCACTTGTAACCCTCAAAGCTCAGAATACTGATTCAGTCAGGGTCCACACAGCAAAACAGGAACCACAGAGATAATTAACAGAGATAATTTAGCTCTTGGCCTCCAATGGCCACCTGTTCACCAGAGCTGCCTAGACACTGTTCTGGCCCCTCCTCCAGGACTGGCCAGGAGCAACGTTTGACCTTATCCTCTAGTGATTAGAAAGGGGATGAAACCTTGGCTTGACCTTGGGCCACCCTGGTGAGTCTGTTCAGGTTCAAGCTGGGCCCCATCACCCAGCACACTCTAGATCACTTTTCCACGATTGGCAGATCTGCTTGGGGAATGAAAAATGATACTAATATCAGGCTGAAAAAAATATCATCAGGAAATTAAGTCTGTGGCTTAAAAAAAAAACGCACACTGCTTTCTGGCTCTGTTCTGTCTCCCAACTGGGATCTCTCCCTGCTTGGGGGCCTCCTTCCGGCCTCCTCCCCCCTCTCTGGTTCTCCCACCCTTTCTCTTCCCTCCCGCAACCTCCCCCTCTCCCTCCTTTTTCTCTTTCTTATCCTACAGGACCTCTGGGCTTCCTTCTTTCTTCTCTCTGGGCTCCTCCCTGGTGGCTTCAGGCTTCCCTTCCTGTCTCCAGGCTTCCAGCTTTTCCCCAGCTCCACGGAAGCATCTGTCTGTCTCTCTTTCACTTCCCATCAGGGAGTCCTAAATGCTGAATAGGCCCTTCAGACCAGGCCCTGAAGGGGACTTGGCTGGGGCAGTGGGGGGTGGGGGGTGCTGGGGACCTGCTGTGGCCATACAGAAGCCCATTGATAGGCAGCCCCTCGACAGACAACCCAGTCCAGTCTCCATGGCTCCGGGCGGAGAGAGGCGTCCCTGGAGGCGGTGGCCAACATCCCGGCCATCATGAATGACCTCAGTGTCTTTGCTGGCTGGGAGGGGTGGGGGGAACCTTCCCTCTATAGCTTCCAAATCCTTCAGGCCTATCAGCCCCACCATCAGTGTGAATGCATTCGTCTTGAAAATAATTTGTCGGTACATCTCCATCAGCAGTGCTGATTTCATTAATTGAAAGAATTAGCTCTTTGTGGCCAATGGAAGAATATGGAGCCAAAACACACGGACCACTTTTCCCCAGTGACCCAGAGACCCTTGGACGAACTCCTGGGTGCCATGAAAATGGATCATTTTGCAGAAAGAATATCATTGGATGTTTATTTAACATCACTCCCCATCCCCCCCCCCCCAAAGACCTTGGAATCGCTCTCACATCTGGCTGCTTTTCTTCCCTCACTTTTTTGTGCAGAGCCAGGGCAGGGAGGAAACTTCATCAGTCTGAAAACATCCAGCAGCAAAGTGTAAATTAAATGTGCAGAGAGGCCATGGGAAGGGAGTCTCACATCCTGGGGGTGGAGTAAGGAGACTGTGTTCTCACCCCCACTCTTTATAGGCAGAATTCTTTCTGCACCCTGCTCCTGCCGTTGGGAGCTGTGTGACCTTGGGCAAGACACTCAACCCTTCTGAGCGTCAGTTTCTTTGCTGGTAAAATAGGGAAATAAACACCTACTCATGGGGCTGTGTGAGTATGGAAGGGGATAATGTATGTAGAGTGTACGACGCAGAGGCGACACTTGATTGATGGTAGCTAGTATTATTGTTGCTGGGATCAAAACCAGGACAGAGCCCCAACTGTTCCCACACCTCAGACACCCACCATTGCTGGCCCCATTTGGGGAGGCAGATGGGCAAAAGTATGTCCGATGGGGGAGACAGATGGACAGAAAAGGGTGAAGAAGGGGATCGGGCGGAACGACAGGCCAGTGGGGTGACGGGCAGATGGGACATCTCATGGGGAAGGCGGATTTATGACAACCCAAAGGAGTCACTGAGAGATGGTGTCCTGTGGGAGGGACAGATGGATGAGGGTCCAAGAGGAAGACAGAGAGATGACAGGCCAAAGTGGAAGACAGATGGATGGCAATTTCATAGAGGGTTGGGGAATGGGGGTGGGCAAGCGTATGATCGGGGAGAACAGATGGACCACACGCTGATGATGGAGCCTGGGCTTCCTGTTTAGTCTCCGTTCCTCAGGCCCGGACATCCCTGAATTCGTAAGAACCCCAGGGGCTCTGTGGGCATGAGAGAGAGAGAGAGAGAGAGAGATATGGAGCACATGAGCATGCTTCACATGGCCCGAGAAGACATTAGCACCATGGTTAGCCTGGCCTCTGTTCCTCCCACAGCCCCTCCCTGGGTGGCCCCACAGATAAAGGCTCAGCTGTGATGAGGAGGTGGAGGAGGAGGAGGAAAGAGAAAACAGCTTTTTGAAAGGAAAATAGAAACTGGCTAAAAGTTTTATTTATTTAAAATAAAGGTTCAGTTATGCTTGAGTGTAAACATGCAGGCCCATCCCTCCCTCCCTGGCTCTTCTTGTGGCAGAGGGCTCGGACCACACAGCAAGCTGGGGGCAGGAGCCAGAGAGGCCAGTGCAGGCCACGGGGAGTGGGTGGGACCAGGGTGGCCCAGGTGTGGGGAGGGGAGAGGGACTGTGGAACTTGGTGACCTGCCGAGCACAGCTGGGCTGGCTGCTGCTGGGGACTCGCTGGCCCTGGAGCCCCGTCCTTTGGCGCACACGGGCAATAGTCCACTGGGCTCAACCCCACATGCAGCACACATGTGCCACAACACAGGGATCTCAGGGACATGCATGCAGACACTCACAGGTGTCTAACTCTTTGTCAGAGAGAGCACAGCAGGGTCCCAGAGCAGGTGGGCCCAACTCCAGCTGTGAGTCACATTGCCTATTTGAACTAGAAATCCAACCTGCCTTTTGTCCTCTTTCTTTTGGGTTCCACTTGACTTCCTTCCATGCTTTTCAGTGACTGAAGCATTTGGGTGGCCTGTCCGATCCTGTAAGCTCCCTGGAGAAGGGAGACAGTGTGGATGGAGGCCAGTCGGGAGTAGAGACAAGTCTGGGGCCCCAGCCTTGCAAGTCTTTGAGATGAGGTTGTCAGGGCTGCGTTGGTGGCCCCAACTAGCCAGGGAAGGGCCGTGGTATGCGGGCCAGGGGGGAATTGGCAGGAAATGTTTGTGATAAGAGGCTTCCCCTCTTTCAAGCTCCCCTTGCTTCCAGGCCCAGCTGCAGGACACCGGCCCATGAGCCGGGCAGGGAGCTGCGGAGGAGGCTGCCACAAAAGCCGGCCTTTGGGACTGCAGCAGGAAGGGCTGGATCGCAGGGGCCCTGGGGCGGAAAGGCAGTGCTCTGGGATCGACGTGACCCTGGGAACCCAGCCAGGGCGGCCTTCCTTTGGGATCAGGAATTTCAATCTGACTTCACAGGGCCAAATCAATTCCTTAAGAAAAATAAAACAAAGAAAACCCCAAAACTAAAAACCAACCCCCCCCCAAACCGGGGCTTTGTTAATCCAAGTTGCTGAGAGGGTGCAGCAGTCAGAAATACAGCCTGGCCCCAGGGGATTTCATGCTCTGCACTGGTCCCAGTTGGAGCCATTCATTAAAGTTAACCAGTGAAAATGGACCAACAAAGACCAGGCTGGAAGCTCTGAGAAGGAGTTCAACACAAGGGGGTCATCTGCCGGAGAAAAATAAGAGTCTTCATGCGGCCGTTTGCAAAGCTTGGTTCTCTGTAGGCTCCCAGTGTGTCCTCTTTGCTCAAGGCCCAACGATGTCATCTGTGGTTGACTTGGACAGCTCACAAGGGGGTGGGGAGTGCTGCAAAGGAACACCCCGTGCATGGGGGGTGAGGCTGCAGCCCTTTGCTATTGTACCAGTGCCCCTTCTGAAGGATTAGCAGCTTCTATCTGTCCCTGGGGGCTGCACTGTAAATGCCTGTGTAATGCTAATTTGTGGTTGGCAGGAGATTGATTGGGTAGGAGCAGAACAATGGCAAGAGAAGGCTGAGCTCCCTCCTACTCCTGGAGTGGTTGGAGTGTGTGTGTGTGTGTGTGTGTGTGTGTGTGTGTGTGTGTCTTCTAGGAAAGTAGGAACAAGCCCACAGAAAGGATGATTGAAAGAAATGATGAAGATTTAGTCACTGATGGCCAGAATGTGAACGAGGCAAGTCTGAAGTGGAGAGGGTCTACAAAGCACAAATGCAGGGAGATATTTTTGATGGGAGTAAGTGACATGTCATCATTTTTAGCCTATTCTATTCATTAGAAGCAAGTCACTAGGTCCAGCTCACACCAAAGAGGGAGGAATTACTTGGGAGGCAAGCATTCTTGAGAGCCATTTCGGAAGCTGCCTACACTTAGACACTTAGACAGATCCCAGCAAAGTGCCTGCTACATAGCAAGTGCTCGAGAAAAGGTAGCATTGTTCCTTGGCCCAGTGACTCACCTAGGATGTGTGTGCCAGGTTGTCTCCCAGTGGCCCGGTTCTCTGATGTCCCAGTTTCGTTCCTGTTGGTATTGCTGGGTTTTCTCCAAGGATTTTCCTTCTGGCACTGTGGGGTTTGTGACTACACTCTCTGGTGCAGGCTGGCAGACAGGAGAGATGCTAACTGACGTTCACACTGTCTTCCCAGCAGCCTCTTCATGAACATGTGTGGTCTTGCTTTGTGGTCAGTGTACAGATATTTTAATTTCCTGCTCACCTGCTCGGTGGAGGATCTGATTTCTTCTTGCATTTATTTCTCTCTCCAACAGCCTGTGGACAGGTATTTCTGTCTGACCATCTGGTAGCCATTCACCTTTATGGTGGCTTGAGAAAGGAATTAATTTCACTTGTTTCTTTAGCAATATCTGCCTCCTTTGACAGCAAGTTACCTTTATCACCTCTTAAAATTCTTACTATGTGGGACCTTCTGGTACCTCGGGGGCTCTTTAGATCCCCTCACTTTGTGCAACTACATCTTCTTTGGTTTAGCTTCGCAGGCCTTTCTTTTTGCACCATGGTTTTAAGCATCCCGTATATACTTCTGAGTCTGCGGAACCTCTCCCCACCCACTGCCTGCTGACAGTGATGGATTCCTCCTGAGGAGGCCAAGCCTAAAGTAATCAGAAAACAATCAACTGAAAGAGAAAATCTGACCCCTGCCCTCATCCTGCCCCTCTGCAGATTTCTTGAGGCCTTTGGCTTAATTCCGGTAGGTCATTTTGGGGCGGGGGGTGGGCAGGGTATGGGAAGACAGAGGAAATTTCTGGAAAAGAATGAGGTGAGGGTAGCCTCTTCATCCTGCGCTGGCTTTGTATCCTGAGTGTCTCAAGGGCCTACAGTCTCCTGCAAGACTCCTAGAAGGTAGAGACATCAGGGATTGTTGCCATACTAACAGATAGGACTTCAAAGGCCTCTATTAAGGAGTTTAAGCTGAAAGACCACCATGCTCTGTAGGGTTTTTGTTGGAGGAAGCATTAAAAAAATGCAGTGGTTATGTGTGGCTTACCTGGCCATAGAATACACACACTCATGATGGTATGCCTTTCCTGAAAATGGTGCCGCATGGAGTGGAGTCTTTCAAAGTCTCAGTTTTCTCATCCATAAAATGGGCATGTGATGTTTTTTATTCCCATAAGGTTGTTATGAGGATTACATAAAGTAACAAATGTAATAGTATACTTAGCATAGAGTGCCTGATGCATAGTTAACCTTCAAAGCCTTGATTAGTTTTATTATCTCTGCCCCCAGGATGTTCTAGCAGCTGAAATCTGCTAGCAGACTAGCAGACTGGTAGAAGTTTTGGAGTTTTGGAGCTTATCATTTGGGCTATACATCTTACCTGATGGGATCTGTCCCTCTCTTCGCTCTCCTTGAATGCTGAGCTGTCGGTAGCTGCATCTGATGCCCCTCACCTCAATCTCTGTCCCTAGATATTCTGCCCTGGGACTTGGCCGCCGCCCTGTGCTCCTCCCCAGAGAGGGAGTCAGTCTCGGGGTCCTGTCAGCTTATCTCTGTGGAGTGTCCTCTTGGGGCGGAGGGATGGTCTGGCTGGGAGGTCTTGCTCCTTATCACTGATGACCTCATCGTGAACCTCACTGAGGCAGTGGGGAGAATGTAAAACATTCAGACAAGTTGTTATTTGTCATCCCTCTCACCGCCCCTAGCGACTTAACGGCATTTAACTCACTCTCTGAAACACAGAATCTAGTCAAAACCCGTTTTGTCTAGAGACAGAGTGAACATTTAATTTGGCTCTGGAGCCGTGCTGAAGAAACCGCTCAGAGGCCAGATGGGGCGTCTGTGGTGGGTCAGATCTCCGTGTGAGAGGAGGTTAGATGCGGGCACAAGAGCAGGCAGTGTGGCCTGAGGCTTCGCGGTGATCCCAGGCCCCATCGATGGCCGCTTCAGGCTGGAAGCTAACTCCGTTTCTGTAGGACACCCTAAGAACAACCAGTTGTCCTTCTCATTTGGAAACTGAGACTGTGGTCCGTCCTCCCTGAGGCTCGTCTCGGGATGGCAAGGCCGGGGATGGGCAGTCTCTTCAGAGAGGATGAATCACTGACATACTTTATCCGAAGGGAATTGGGCTTTTCTAAACCCAAATCTCTCGTGTGATGTAAACAGGGAAGCTGAAGGCTAGGGTATTAGAGTGCTAGGGGGTTGGCTGTGCTCGGAAGGAAGGAATGCTGAGTCAGTTGATGGAGGCAGATTTTGATGAGTGTTGCGAATTACTGGTTTGGCATGGAACGTGGAATGGCTTTGCACCAAATCACTGGCAGAAAACAAATAGGGCTGGCACCAGCAGAGACCCTGACTGGCCTAGACAGAGTGACGGTGTCTGTGAGCTTCTTCTCAGAAACCAGAGAGCTTGTGGAATGTTAGAGTCTCCCCCAGAGGGTGGAGCTGATAAGCTGTCCCCTAGAGGGGGTGGAAGGGCCATTCTTCTGTCTCAGCTACTACTGTCATGTCTGTCAGGGCAGGTAAAGCATGTTTCTCAGCCGAGACAACTGAAGGGATGGGTAGGGGGATGATCTTCAGGTGGGTAGGAGAATTGGAGTGAAGGTAATTTTCCTTTTTGATTATTCCAGAAGAGGACAAAATTGACTGGTTGGTAGATAATAGTTGCCTTTTGTATGGAGGCTGGATGTAGAAGGAAGAGAAAGTGCTGGAAAGCTCTGATTAGTTAATGTGGGAGCTGAAACTTATCTTGGGAAGCTGACCATTGACCATTGTTTTGCTTTTACTTGGGCTATTTCCCTATTTCTTTAAGGGTTTATAACAAATCAAAGGTGAAGGATGAACAGATCTCTGCAGTTATCAATTATTTATACTAGAAGATCCTGCTAACCTCTTTGGGATTTGAGCAGCCAGGTGAGATTCCTGATTTCCATAATCTGTGCCTGGAGGTTTACACAGGAGAAGATGGCTGGAGTAGACTTGACACATGGTGCCCATGAGTGGGGAGGGTGCTCCAGGGGCCGGGGAAAGAACTTCCTTCCGTAGTTAGAGACAGCCTTCTGTGTGGGTGGGTGGGACATAGTCCCTTTTATCCTGGCTTTGGTTTGCTTGGTTATCTCTTTAGCAGGGCTGTTGGCTGCTGCAACAGGTGTCAGACTTTGCGAAGGCCCAGTCTGAGAGCTGCCAAGTTCCCTTGTCATTCCTGACCTATATGGCTGGGCCTTCAGTACCCTGAGGTCTTATTCCCAATTGCAGTCCCTTGTCCCAGGGATGGGAGATAAGGTATCATGTTCCTTTCTGATAAAAGGCCACACATCAAATCTAAATAAGAAGCTAGGATGGAAGAACTGGGGTGGGTGGATGGGTGTGGGGGATGGTGGTGACCCACGGGTTTGTCACTGCCTTGGAAAATGGTCATGTACATTTGCAAATTACAAGAAATGAAAGAGAAGAAACAGCTGGATTTTTTTCACCACCGCAGCTCCCATATTATCCTGAGACAATACACCACACTTTGAGAGTGTGTGAAAACATGGGACGTGCAATACAGTGGGAGTTGGGACCCTGGGACTTTAGACTGCCACGGACCCGTTGCAGAGCTCTGGCCAGTTGGCTGTCTGGGTCGAACCTGGTTTGTCCTCTGTTGGTGGGGATAGGGAGAGTGGGGTGGCCAATATTCTGTGACTCACCGGCCACAACATGACCACTTCTCACACACGCAGCTGAAGATGGGATTGCTCTCAGCTGCCGTACACACCCCCCTCCCTGCCTCCCTAGCGGGTTATCATGCTGACTCGACTAACGCAAACCCCCATCTGGACGCAGTCCAAACGCCAGATGTGCCCCCGATTAGTGTCGGTCTGGGGAATGTTTCCATGACTGAAAGGTCAGTGTCGGCTGGAAGTGCCTGGAGTGGGCGTCTGCCCCCCACCCCACGTCAGCTGCAAGAGCTGAACCTTCTATTATCTCCCTGGCCAAGGCACTCAGCTGGGGCGGGGTGGGTGGGCAGGGGTAGGGTGCTGGCCAAGTTCAGGAGGGCCTTGTTTTACTTGCCTTCCCTCTTTGCTCTCAGGCTGAAGGACAGAGTATGATTTTCCACTTGAAGGAGACTCCAGGGTATGCAGAGTGGGAAGCCCTGCTGATGTGTAACTGAAAACACTTAGTTCTCCTTCAGATCAGCAATGTGCTCATGTCTCTTCTGATTTTCTTAGGGGAGCTGTCACCTCCACTATGGAGAGAGAAACAAATGATAATATTGCCATGGGTTGGGCTGCCATGCTTTACTCTATTTACAGGTCATTTTTAAGTATTGCTTCTACACTTTCAAATAGGCTTTTGTGTTTAATTTCATGCATGTAGGGCCATACAAGGCTTTCTTTCTAGGTAGCAATGAAAATTAAATACAATTGAGTTTGATGTGTACCTTATTGATTCCAGACCCATTTCAGTAGACTGTGACACTTCAGCGACCTGCAAATTCTACACATTAGAGTTCATATTTTATACGAACTCCGTACACCCAAGATAGGGACTCACACTTTTACCAGCAACATCCAACTTCCAACAGAAGATACAAGCCCAGAAGAAGAAAGCTATTAATGAAGATGCATCACAGATGATATTTATGGTCACCCCTTGGGAAAAATGATTCACAAATAATTTCATGGAAATTACACCAAATACAGAGTAATAATTTCCTCCATTTCACATTCTCCCTTTGGTTCTCTGCAGGCCACATCTCGTCCCATGCGTCACCAAAACCCCATTTCAAAGAGATGAGGCAGGAAACTGGAGAGGCTGAATGTTCATGGGCTTGGGAACTGCTGAGTAGTGAAAACTGCTCAGCCTCCTGATTGATAGTGTCCTTTCAAAGCATGGAGTTTCTCTTCTTTGTGAGTGACTGTCGGGTGATGTGTACTTGTCTGTAGCCCGTGGCTGCTCTGGCAGAAGCACCATCAGAGAGGGCCACTTGGGCAAGGGGAATGGTTTCAGGGTATTGTGGCAATCATCTCTCTTCTGCAACTGAGCTGGGAATTACAAGATTTCTTCAGCCCAAGTGGGAGAAAGGGAATTTTTACTAGAGGGCATGGCCTTCTGAGGCAGGGGAAGAAAGCATCTTCTGCCAGCTGGGGAAGGGAACAGAGGTGAGTCAGATTGGCTTGTGGAGAGTGGGATTCCCCACCGGGGTCGTGGGGCTGCTCATAAAATGGCGCCTAGATGTTGGTCTACGGCCAAGGTTCTCAACCTCGGCTGCACATTGGAATCACCTGGGGAGCTTTTACAATCCTGATGACCAGGCCCCACCTCAGACCAATTACATCAGAATTTCTGGGGTGGGACCCCAGCCGAGGCAGTTTTCAAGACTCCCCAGGTAATTCCAATGCACACCCAGGCTTGAGACCCACTGATGCAGGACCTCACTAATCAAAGCGTGGCCTGAGGACCAGCAGTACCGGTGTCACCTGGGACTTGTTAGACAAGCAGAATCTCAGGCCCCACCCCAGGCCTACTGACTCAGCATCTGCATTTTAGCAAGATCCTTGGGAGATCTGAAGTATATTAAACTGCTGAGGAGCTGTGGTTCCAAACTTTGCTGCACATTAAAATCATCTGGAGAGCTTTTAAAAATCCCAATGCCCAGGCCACACCTCATACCAATTAAACCAGAATTTCAGAGGGTGGGACACAAGCATCAGTAGTTTTTTTTAATAGGTTTTCAGGTGATTCCAATGTGCATGAGTTCTCAGCCCTTGCTACATATTAGAATCACCTGGGGAGCTTTTAAATATCCTGATACCTGAGCCCTCCTCTCAGAAATTCTGATCTAATTGGTCTGGGATAGGGAGCAAAAAGATTCCTAAGTGGTTCTAATACGCAGCCAGCTAGAGCCTCTGTTCCAGAATGTTGGTCCAGCTTCTCCGAGGGGACAGCCAGGTTAAAAGCCCTTACTTGACAAGTCAGCGGATCCAACAACAGTTGGAGGGAAAGAATGACCAGACCATGGCTAGACTTACCTGTCTCTGGGCTTTGATATTTGATCTTCCTTACATGTGATAACTACTATACTTTTTTTTTCTTATGAATTCAAATATTTATATGCTCCTTTAGTTTTCTAATAAAGTTCCTTTTGAAAAATTCAACCTCCATGCAACTGAATTAAGGGACAAAAGCATTGGCTTCCACCTGGGCCACAGGCGCTCAGAGCAGCCAGGCGTCAGGTGAGACGGAGGCAGGAGAGGACAAGGTTGTTGTGTGAGCTGGGACTGAGATAAAGACAGACCCCGAGGGATAATGAAAAGGTGAACTCATTACAATTTCTTGTCCTTTTTACCCTGTGACACTCTCTCACCATTTCCCACATGACTATAGAGTCAGGTAGTCCTAAGGTAGAATTGCTGGATTTTGCAAATATAACACCCAGTTAAATTTGAATTTCAGATAAACAATGAATACTTTTTTAGTATAAGTATGACCCAAGCAATATTTGGGACATACTTATTCTAGAAAATTATTTGATGTTTATTGGTACCTGTATTTTATCTGATAACCCTCTTCTCTAGACAACCCAAAAATCTCAGTATTGGAAAATCTGCCCGGTGAGTAGGGCTTTTTTCCAGGCCTTGAGGTGGCCCTTGCCATCTGTGGTGACATCCACGTGCAGTTGTTAGAACCCTGTCCCCAGGAGCCTACCATCCTGGGTTCTACAGAGTTGCTCAGGGGCCCCAAACTAGCACCGGCATTGGGCGGGGGTGGGGGTGGGGTGGGGGGTGGAGTATGTATGACTGTGCCTGTGGACAGTGTCCTTGAACTTTACCCTGCCAGGCTCACCTGTAGTCCTTGGTGTTGAGGTGGTTCCTGGGGGCTCCTCAGAAATGCCCTCTCCTGCTGGTGTCTGCCCAGTTTCAGCTGTGCAGCCCCAAAAGGAAGGGAGCCGAGGGGCCTTGATGGGCTGGAGGTGACAGTGTTGAGCTGAGGGTGACTCAAGGATATGTAGGGAAAAGGGGTGTGGAAAGGAAAGGCCGGTTCACAAGTCGCAGCCCTGGCACCTCCCTGAAGCAGCTGGCTGTTCAGCGTCTGAGCCTGGCGTGTCGGCTTTCAGCGGAGGCTGCTCCACTGAAACTCGTTCAGAGTCGAAAGCGTGGCTTCCCATTCTGTTCAACTCGGAACAGCTCAACCCCTGCTGGCTTCAGAGCGGTGGGGCCTTGAGGAAGGGGGAGAGGGAGGTAGAGAATAGGGAAGAGCCAGCTGCCAGCAGGAGATGCAGAGCTACAGCTAGGGACATGCGCCAGACATGCGCAGGGGGTGGTGGCAAAAGCGGGGAGGGGAGGGCGCGAGCTGGAGACTGCTGGTTGCTCAGCTGGGGTTGTGCCACCAGACCCGGGATGATCAGGAAGGGCTTCCTTGGCTCATGCCTCTGGCCTGTCCCACTCACGGCCCAGGCTGGTGCTTGGTTGTCCCCTGGTCTCTCAACCCGTCAGCCTCAAGCAAAGCCCAGGAGGGCACGGGAAGGCTGGAGACTGGGCCGGGCCAGGTTCTGTGGCCCTGGCTCATTTTCTCTGGATGCTCTAGGGGGCAAGTGGCCCTTTGTGAGGCTCGTCTGCCAGTCAGAAGACCCCACAGGCATTGGTGAGGCTTGAGAGAGCTGGTAGCCTTGGAGGATGAGCTCTCACGTGAACATCGACTGCTGGAAGTCCCATTCCCTCCTCGCACCACCCTCTTCTCAGAGTAACAACCGCTGCCGTTCAAAGGAAGGTCACGGACTTGGTTTTGTGTTGCTTCTGGGATTCCAGGCTTGGGAAACCCAGGCCCTTCTGTCTCCTTCTCTGTTTCCTGTCCTCTCTCCTCTCCTTCCTGATGGTCTTTCCAGAGCATCCTCCCCATAGGCACCCTGGACACGCCTGGGGAAGACCTTGAAGAGGAATGTCGGCACCTGGTGTCTAATTCAAAGGGCAAACGGGCTTTTACCGCCCTGGCCACTCAGTCAAGGGCAGGAGTGGTCAGAAGCTCTGTGGAAGGCTGGGAGAGGAGCCAGGGGAGGGAGGCACAGGCAGGCGGAGGACCCCGAGTCCAGGAGGTTGGTCCTCACTCAGATCTCGGGAGAGCTGGGCCGTGCAAGTGAGAGCCGCGTCTCCAGATCAACAGTGCCCACTGGTAGCCAGAGCTGGGCTTGGGCCTTGCTGGCCGTGTGGGGTTTGGCTTATCACATCTTGGCCACTAACTCCAAGCCTGCTTTCCAGGACAAGAGCACTCCTTCCTTGGAGATTGACAGGCCTGGCTGCTGCAGGAAGAGTTGACCTGGTCCTCCAGGCCAGCAGCTCACTTTGGAACCCAATCCAGAGTCAGAGCCGGTTGGAGGAGTCACATGTGTTGTGGACTATCAGGTCCTGGGAGCTGGGGACGTAGGCCTGGGTGAGCCCTGGGGCCAGGCTCACATTCTTAACCCAGCTCTGACAAAGAATAGCTTGTCCCCTAGGATTCCCCTAGGCTGGCACACAAGCCCTAATTAGGAGCTGGGCAGGTGTGGGCCTTGCTGGCCAGCCCTGGCTGGCTCTCATCTGTCCACCGCTGACCAGGCCCAGGCTTGGCCTGAGGGCCCTGAGTCTCTGCCTGGTGGAGACATTAGTGTAGACAGAGCCAGTACCCAGGGAGGACTCACGGCGAAGCTATATGGGATTGTGAAGTGCATTTCTTCCTGTGAAGCTGGGCATCTGAACACCTGGCTAGTGTGTGTTTAGGGGGTCGAGGAGGGAGAGCACAGAGGTGGAGGCACGGCTAGGATGGCTGGCAGAGGAGAAAGGGCCCAGCTTTCGGTCACTCTCTGCTTCTCATCATCTCCTGGCTCCTCTGCTCTTCCCTGGCATTTCTTGTGTTCTGGGACAAGGTCTAAATTGGGCACTTGGATGAGATGTTCCCAGGGAGCTGCCAACCTTCCAGGTCCAGGGTGGTCACAGGACTCGCTGGCTCCACGTCTCCTCCTCTCGGTTTGGCCCTTGCCCTAATCCCCACCGGTGCCCGATGCCAATAGCTCGCTGCCCATGAGACCCCCTCTTACTGTGCCCGTTCCAGGCACTGCCGGGAGCTGCCGAGGTGTGCTTGCATGTGAGTGTGTGCATCTACACGTCCTCCTTGGACGTTTAACTAAATGTTTATTGGCCTCAAGTGAGGCACAAATTCCACAGTCCTTTCCAACCCTAAACTTAGTGGTTGGAAAAAGTGCCTGAGTACAATTTATCAAACGTGTGCAATCCTCCCCACCCTCCGGGGCCCAGCACATACGGCCTCTCCTTTGGGCAGCCTTCTCTTCGGAGTTCAGCCCCGTGTCCCCTGCCCTCTCTAGGCTCGCACGGTCCAGAGCGTGTGCCTCGCACAGCCCGGCTCCGAGCTCTTCTGCCCTTTTCGCATTTTTGAATAGTTGGTCTGTTACCTTCCAGAAGGCAAGACCTCAGGCTTGTGAGTCATCCATACCCGGGTTCAAATTCTGACTGTCTCATGTATGAGCTGATGGCTGCAGGCTGGTTAATTTCTCTGAGACTCAGTTTCTTCATCTGTATGAGGGGGATAATTATGACTTCCTCTTCGGATAGCTGTGAAGATTTATGAGCTCATGCAAATGAAGCCCCTGGCACAGGGCCCGGCTCAGGGCAGGCACTTAATAAATCTGAGCTCCTGTTCTCTGCTCTTCTCTCCTCACAGTGGCTGGGCTTGTGGTCGGCACCCAGAAAAGTAGTGGTGACTGATTAATGATTATGGAGCCTGCAATTATTGGGATGAAGTCCCTAAACAGGGAAACAGTTCTAAGCAAACCCATTAATTAGGGGCCTGTTTGCAGTTCTTTTGTGCTGGCTTGTCATGTGTTAGCTCAAGGAGGGCTTTGTACCCCCAGTCCCCACTCCCCCAGAGGTCATTCTAGGGAAATAATGACCAAGGAGAGACTCGGCCCCCCGAGGTGTCCAATTCTCACCTACTTGTGACCTTCACGCCCATCCTCCCCGCCCTACCCCAGGACTGGTGCAATAAACACCAGTTAACAGGTGACACACAGCCCTAATAAAGGCCACTGTCTTTAGGACAGCATTAAGCCTGAGCTAATGGACTTTTGCCAGGGAGCAGGGACTTCCTGAGGCGCAGGAGGACTGCTGACCTGGAGTGACCCCTCAGGCCAGGAGGCCCAGGTCAGCTCCTCCGCCTCCTCCTTCTTTTCCCCTCAAGTATAATTTTTTAAAAAATAAGAAGAAATGCCAAAATAGAGGGTTACAAAAATCATGTTATGACTTACATGTTTTTGTTTATCAGATTACCAAGTTTAAACTCCAAATGCAATATGACTATGTTATTTCACAATAATTTCAGGACTTACAAAAATATTAATTGTTGTATACTGCAAGCAAGTGGTAAGATAAACTAATGGTATGTAAGTCTAAAGAAGCATGATGATGTTTTCCTGTCCTGAGTTAGCCCTCACCCCACTCCATGGGGATGGTCTCATGGGGCAGCTCAGAGCCCAGGGCCCTGGTCTCTGATGGCCATGGTGGTCCTCTCAGAGTTGGGCAGGGTCCTGGTGACAGAGACGTGGAGATGACCTTATGCCACTGGAGAACTGGGCTCATTCACAAACCACAGGCCCCTAAACAAGAGGTGGATCTGGATTTTTTCAAAGGCTTCTTGGCTCTTGGCTGGTGAATGTATATGCTGAGCCCAGATCCCAACCCCCTGCATGCAGTGAGTGCCAAGTAAATACTCAAGAGTCACCTGCTACAGGCACAGTCAATGTGCTTTCATTCACTTGTTTGATGACTATCACTTTCCTTGTTAGATGGAACTATTAATATTGTCTGACTTTTTCCCTTCTGTGTCCTTAACATATAATAAGTGTTCCATAGATGTAAGTTGGAATAAATGGAATCAAATCTTCCCTATGAAGCACCTGAGTCAAGCTTCTCTCCTCCATTTCAGGGCATAACATATTTTGTTGTGACTATATTTGTTCCCTTGCCTTTGTCTTGCACAGGCTGTGAGCATCTATTTGGTGTCCAAATACCCAGCACAACGACTGGCACAAACAAGGCACTGACCACAATATCTGCTGTGTCACTTAATGAGTGGTTGAGTTGGCCACGTCCAGGCCGACGGAGATAGCTTCCCTTCCCAGCTCAGCATGCTTGGAAGCTACATTTCTTGATGAGTGTTTTCCTGTTTTACAAATCTCTGTCCCTAGAAGCCCATGTTCTTTTCTCCCGGTATCAGGGCACATATGGTTGTTGGTACATGTTGCTTAGTTAGAAACTCTTAAAACAGCATGAAATTGTTAGCACGTTGCTCTGGCCTGCCAAGCTGTTCTAGAAACTCAAGATTCGGTGGATTTGGTTTTCTGTTTGTTTTCTGTTTTCATGCAGTTTAGAAAATTGCTCTGTGACAACCTTGGGGGAAGTACGCCTGCCTTGAACTCCGCTGAGGAGAGGGCAAGGCTGAGATGGGGGTGGGGAGGAGGGAGACACAGAGCTCCGGGTGGAGCGGCTCTGGGGTTCCTTGCTTGTGTTTCCATTCTTGGCGTTTTGGATTGGACGCTAAGGCTAATTTGATGTGTGGGGAGAAGGGGTTTCCAGAGGACGTTTGGGGGTGGGGGGGACTGGGGCGTGGCTTGTGTCTGTACAGGCCCCCTCAGAAAGACCTCAGGGACCAGCACATCACCTTGGGTTCCAGAGGACGCAGACATGCTCTCTCCACCTGAATGCCTGGGGACCGGGGCTGTGAAGGAAGTTGCCCCTCCCCACACATTTGTTTCCTCTGCTATCTTTGGGTATGAGCAGTGCCAGAAATACCCTTTCCTCACGTGGCCACAATACGCCGTCTCTCCTCCCGGCTCTTGGTAGCTCCTGTCTCTTGGCAGATTTCCTTTCTGGAAATCTCATATGGGGAAAAGTCTGGGCTGATCTATTTCACTCTGGGCAGTAGTCGCTATCGTTGTGGGTATGTGAGCCTGGACAACGCTGCCCCTGGGTAGTGAGACCAGGCATGGCGAAGGGTGGGTTGAGAGGTCTCTAGTACTCCCAGGCAGGACTCGGTTGGACTCCTGGCAGTGGAGAGGGTACTCAGAAATTGTTCTTTGGTCAAAATGTCACTAGCAGCATCCCCCACCCCCTTCCCCAAGCACTATGGCTTGTCTTTAGTGCTCTCTGTCCCCTCTTTGACCACTGCTTTAAAATCTTCCCTTTCACCCTTTTCTACAAAAGCATAGCCTCCATTTCAGCCTAAGCCGCTCCTCAGAGAATGGTTCTCAGCTGTGCCGCTGCGTTCTGGGTCTTTGTGAGCAAGTCTGAGATTTCCACTCTGGCCTCCAGCATCCTGAATGGATCTCAAAGCACTTCCTTGAGGACCCCAAGGGTGGCCATTCTGCCTCTTTATTGCCCTGGGGTGCTGAGGTACTTGTATCCCTAAACATCCACATTTTCCAAAGGACCCTTGTTTATTTGGTATCTACAACAGGCCAGACACTGAACACATGGCTTAGATGGGATGACGGGCCCAAACCATAGAGGCAGTAAAGGACATCCAAATGCATGTCCATCTGATGTCAAAGCCCTTCCTCATTCCTCTAAACTAGGGGTCTGTGGGCTCGGGATGAGAGGGGATTAGAGCACTCTGATTCTGAGTCTCTGTTGCCTGCCTCTAGCCTGGTACTTCTAGTCTTGCTTTCTCAGTTGCCCTTACCCCAACTCTGGGCCTGCAGGAATGCTTTTGCTGTCTGCATCTACTCAGGGCAGAATTCCCTTTGTCACCACCCCTTAGTTTTAGTTAGATATATTAAAATGGGATTTTAATTTATAATAAAATGTAGGGAAAGGAGATAACTAAAAAAGAAACATTTAAGGAATTCATACATTTCTAATTTTGAACATTTGTTAAGGCGTACAGGCCTACGACAGTGCCACATTTCAACCCAGACACATCTCAGGGATCCCCGCCAATGCGAATGTGGGTCCAGATTAGTCCTCAAGAAATGCCCCTCTTTCTCCCTCCTTGTCACCTGCAAAGGGTTTGAGGCAAGTGCACCTCTTAGGCCCATACCCTAGACTAGGCTTCTTAACCTGGGATCCACACATGGCCTTCTAGAGCATATACATTTGCAGAAATTGAATAAAAAATGTAATTAGAGCCAAGTGCGGTGGCTCACGCCTGTAATCCTAGCACTCTGGGAGGTCGAGGCAGGTGGATCACTCAAGGTCAGGAGTTCAAGACCATCCTGAGCAAGAGTGAGATCTCATCTCTACTAAAAAAATAGAAAGAAATTAATTGGCCAACTAAAAATATGTAGAAAAATAGCCTGGCATGCTGGCACCTGCCTGTAAGTCCCAGCTACTCGGGAGGCTGAGGTAGGAGGATCACTTGAGCCCAGGAGTTTGAGGTTGCTGTCAGCTAGGCTGACGCCACGGCACTCTAGCCTGGGCAACAGAGTGAGACTCTGTCTCAAAAAAAAAAGTGTAATTAGATTATTGTATGTGCTTTTTTTTCTGGTGAGTGGGTTCTCAAATTTAATCAGATTCTCAGAGAATCTAGAGACTTCAAATGGCCCAAGAAGCCCTGAAGGTAAACATGGAACTTGCATGTGAGAAACTCATTTTAGTGCAAGGACAAATTTTGCTTCCTCTAAAGGGACTGGTATGTTTCTGCCTCCTGTGATCAATTTTCTATGACACCATTAGAACATTACCAATTTTTTCCATTTTCATTTTAATGAAATTATTTCTACTGAATCAATCCCACTTTGTGTAAATGTTACAGAAAGACTTGATTCATGGATCGCTTTCTTTTTCTCGCTAGAGAACATTCTTACCGGTTGTTGTGTCAGCCATAGGAGGTTTTCTGCGTTGGCTAGGAGCGGAATGAATGCAGAGTGACGGAGCGAGGAGAGAGATACGACCTGAAGGGCATCGTCACTGAGAGCGAGTTCAAATGTCTGTGGGACAAATGTCCGTGGGGTCAAGCAATGGGGGCAAACATCCTGCTTCAGGGTCTCTGCCGGGAAGAGGTCTAGGGGTAGGAGGAAGCAAGCCCCTTACAGAGTAAAAGGAAGTTGCCACCATCTTTGTGGCTGTTGTGCTGCCATCAGGAAGGACAGGGTTAATAAGAAAGACCATTGAGCAGTCCCAGGTGGCCAGGTGAGGCCCCAGTAAGACTCATCATGGAGTCTCCTTATCTGCCAGGTTCTGCAGGCCTCCCTCCATCACTGAGCTACTCAAGACATCAGCTTTCATTGCAGTGCGCGGTGGCTCCTGGCTGGTGTGGCAGGGGTCCTCGGAGGATTTCCTTAGCTTTATTTTCAATTTTTTTCTTTTTTAAGAAGAGATGGGCTCTTGCTCTTGCCCAGGCTGGTCTTGAACTCCTGATCTTAAGTGATCATCCTGTCTTGGCCCAGAGTGCTAGAATTATAGATGTGAGCCACCATGCCCGACCCATTTCCCTAGCTTTAGAAACTCTGTGCTACTTCACCTCATGGGCCCCAGGTATTTATTTTAATAATTATTGGAAGGATAATGCCGATTAAAAAAAAAAAGAAGTGGCGTGGTACACTGGAAAGAATGTGGAATTTGGAGTCAGTCAACCCTGGTTCAAATCCAAAAGCCATGCCAACTTTGCTAAGAGGCACATTTAAACACTTGAAGGTAGCCGGGTATTAGGAGGCTGAGGTGGGAGGATTCCTTGAGCCCAAGAGCTAAAGGCCAGCCTGAGCAACATAGCAAGATTCTGTCTCTAAAACAAACAAACAACCCCCCCACACCCCAGCAATAACAACAAAACCCCCCAAAAGCAAAACACTGGGGAAGGGATGTTTGCTGGGCCTCTGATTTAGGTCCATTTCCTCTTTCTGTTTTCCATCCTTTCCAGAGTCTTCTCTATTTTCTCATGTAGCAGGTGTGGCAAGACAGCTATGGAAAGGGGACAGGCTTGTTGAGACCACTGGCCTGTTAGATCCTAATCTAGGCATTAAGGCTGTGTGCTCTGGGTATACACTTGGTCCAGCCCAGCTCACCAAGATGAGAGTGTGTTGGGTCAAAGACCCAGCTAAAATAAAGTTTTTCTGTGTCCAGCATGGGTGATTTTTAGGAAGCATTCTTAAAAGCCAGGAGATGTTTTATCATCTGCCTTTTCTCTACCTTACTGATGCAGATGTGATGGCTGGCATCTTAGAACAGGAAGATGAGTGACATACACTAGGCAGGACAGAATGATAAGCTGGATCTAGAGGATCAAGGAAATGCCAAATAGCCTTGGGTCACCAACTTCCAGCATTATTCTAATTCAGAAATAAATAAACTTCTGTCTTTAGTCACCATTATATTGGGCTCTTCTGTCACATAGGATCTAACTCGAACTAATTCAGTTGTCAGACGTTTAGGTTCTCAAGTCAAATTACCTGGGTCGAAATTCCACCTTTATCATTTTATAGTCTTTAATCTGGACAAATCTCAAAAGCCTCCAGTTTTTTTTGACAGGGAAGTGGAGGTCATTATGGTACATATCTCATATATTTGTTATATGTATTAACATTAATTTGATATCATATACATAAAATGCACAGTACATGATCAGTACTCAATATATTTGCTGTTATGTTGTTGTTACTGTTATCAGCTTCATAATCCTGGGCTATCTGTAACCTTGGAGAACTTCCTGGGAATGGCTATGCAAGGCTAGGTGTCATGTGTTCAGGATCCTGAAGCCTGAATCTCCTAACCTATTTCCATAAGAGAAACAACTCATAACTTGTCACTTGTGCTCCCTTTCCACATCTAAAGTGAAGCTAATGATACTTTGTAGGCTTCTTGGGAAGATCACATAAAAAAAATATATGCAATGTAGCCTTTACAACGCACAGAGCATACATCCCACAAATGTTAGTTCCCATCTCTTTGTCCTACTGATACTCGCTGCTGGAATTTGGATATTTGACCCTTCAAACCTCATGTTGAAATTTGATCCCCAATGTTGGAGGTGGGCCCTAATGGGAGATGTCTTGATCATGGGGACAGACCCCTCATAAATGGCTTGGTGCCGTCCTTGTGGTAATGAGTTCTCACTCTCTTAGTTCCCATCACAACTGGTTGTTTAAGAGTCTGGCACCTCCCTCCTCAGTGTCTGTCTCTCTGTCTCCCCCTGCCCTCTCTCACTGTTCTTCTCTTCCTCTCTCTTTTGCTTCCTCTCTGGCCATGTGATCTCTGCACACATTGGCTCCCCTTCTCCTTCCACCATGAGTGGAAACACCTGAAGCCATCACCAGAAGCAGATGCCAACACCATGCTTCTTGTACAGCTCCAGAACTGTGATCCAAATAAACTTATTTTCTTTATAAATTATTCAGCCTCAAGTATTCCTTCATAGCCACACAAACAGCCTAAGACATTTGCTTTCACTCTGTAGAAATAAATGCGGGCAGCCCTTTGCTTCACTTTTAACCACTTTACTGCTAGCTTGGGTAAATTGCAAGTTGACATTGCAGCTTGGTGGCTCTAGGTGAATACAGGTGGTGCAGGGCCAGCAGCCTAGCCTGGGCAGAGTTATGCAACCCAACCAGGAAGGCTCAGGCCTTCAAGCCAGAAGCGTGTGGGTGGCAGGAGGTCTCTCAGGGTCAAGGGCAGAAGGCAGGGGTTTTGTGGGGTGGAGGGAAGACAGGCAAGGTTTAACAATAGTGCTGGGGGGGCCTTAGGGAGAGGAGTGGGGCGTGAGGGCTCTCCTACGTTCTCTTCAAGAGATACTACTTTTTTGTGTGTTGGCAGATCCAACTCTGCAATTTACCAGGTGAGAAGCCACATAAGAAATAGCAATCTCTGTAAAGACAATACTACTCCTCTTAAAGAGCTGTTTTCGAGGCTCTGAGATAATTTATATGATGTGTATGTGGCACATGGGGTAAGCCCTTTCTCCAACTCCATCCTCCAAACACACCAATAAATCCTTGTCTCCTAATGAGTTTGCTGCACATGCATGCACCCTTGGGGGCCTCTGAATACCTTCTGCAGGTGCCTGGGGTAAGGGCCTTAAAGTAGCCCTGTGGGACTGGATGGTTTCATGCAGGGTGAGCACAAGCTGTGCACATGTATGTATATCTCTACAAAAGCAGCCCAATGCAAAGACCAAGGCCAGGTAGGGATGGAGCCTGGGGGCTCTACATCAGTATCCCAATACTCAAGCCTCTCCCCTCCCTACAACATCTGGATGCTTCTCACTGGCACGGCGTGGCTGGTGGAGCAGAGGCCAGCTTTCTACTCCCTCCTCCACCACCTCTTCAACAAACTCAAAATCCTTTTGGATTGATTTCCATTTCTTTTTAAACATTTTTAATTGAAAAGGAAATTTAAATTATAGGAAGGTATAGCAAAAATTAATATAATATTATAGCATTTCACTGCTAGGTATGAATGAATGTTAATATTTTTCTTTGGATGTTTTCCAATAAAAGACAAAAAACCTTACTGCTGATAATGCTGAAGTCTTCATTGCATTGCTTTCCAAAACCATCAGGAGACAACCTCTCTTGTGATGTTGATGGGTGTCCTTTCAGTTCATGATTTTTATGCTCATTCTATGAATATGTATGCATGTTGAGATTTTATATTTCTTCCTCTGCCCCTCCCACTTTGGAAATTATATTAATACGTTGTATTTCTACTCCTTTTGTAGCTTCCCAAGTGTTTTTTTTTTTTTTTTTTTTAAGGGTTGTCAAGGTCTACTTTACTTAGATTTTCTGCTGGTTTTATAATCATACAGAAACAAGGAAGTATGAACAGAAAAATGGAGCGGGGGGATGATGAGGCTCGGGTTTGGGCTAATCAGCCCCAATCAGTATCTTATCGAGGTTGTTTGTGTCTGGTTACCCAACCCCAACCTGGCAGGTGGTCGGGAACAATTGTAGTCAGCACACCCTGGAGAATTCCGTGGTCAGCACGTCATGGGATGCATTCTTCTCGGAGCTATAGCTGGAGGGTGGGGTGCTGTTTTTGTCCTAGGAATTTTTCTAGGGCGAGGCCCGTGCGTAGGACAAGTCATTGGGGTGTTGAGGGTCTTAGTCTCTAACATCTCCCCCTCTTTTTATTAATATGAGGGAGATTTACACAGGTTGGTGGAGAGCCTGTCTTAGGCTATCGATGGGCTTCCGCGACCAGCACCCCAAACAAGATCGTGTGATCAATGTGAAGGTGAGGCCTCTGTCTTAGGCTATGTAGGTGGCATCCAGCTCTGGCACTTCTAATGATGAAGTGTGTCCCCGGGCATGGACCTACAATATTCCCGTCATGGAGTTACCTCACTGCTGGTGGGGGTGTGCACCTGGTACGCGGCATCGCGATAATCCCGTCATGGGCGTCTCCACAGCTTTTGGAACCAACTGCGTTCCATGTCTGAGGCAAGGTCTGAGAAATTTAGACCCTCTGTGGCTGTATGGGGAGGCTTTGTATGGAGGTCTTCTCTGGAGCCTCTTTGTTCTAGCCGTTGGTAAAACACGGAGACCGATTTTTGTGTGGCTGCGTCTACCTGCGACTTGACAAAGTTGGTTAGTTTTTTGAATGCCCAAGGCCCAAAGGTGAGAAGCAACAAAAAACCTACAAACGGCCCCAAGACACTGGGAAGCAAAGTGGATAACCAGGGGGATGTGGAAAACCAATTTTGATACCATGCCTCACTTTGTTCCCTCTGTTTCTTTCTATTTTCAAGGCTTTGTCTAACTCTCTCAATGCTATCTTCTACCAGGCCTGTTTTGTCTGCGTAGAAGCAACATTCTTCTTTAAGTGCTGCGCACAAACCTCCCTCTTGGAGGAACACCAAGTCTAGGCCCCTTCTATATTGCAACACTACCTCAGAAAGTGAAGCGAGGGATTCTTTGAGATATTTTAGACCCTGCTGTAGCTCTCAGAGATCGTTATCGATGGCTGCAGAGAGCTGCAGGTATTGTTGACTGGAGGTGATCAGAGAGGCTATGCCTGTTCCAGCCCCTGTGGCACCAAGGCCCAAAACAACTGCGAGTGTTATGGCTGTGATGGGTTCTCTCTTTACTCGGGGCATTGTGGTGCCTCGCTCCCAAAACTGAAGTAACTCATCAGCAGGATGTACAGTGAGTCTGGGGAAAAGCATGACTAACACACAATATTCTCTATGCTCAAGAAACGTTGCAGTGACTACATATGGGGTAAGGCCGGAAGAACAAGCAAAATAAGAGGTGTTAGATGCCTGAATATACTGAAAAGTGGAGTTGACAGTAATTGACTGATTGCATATTTTCTCTAAGGGTGCAGGAGGGAGCATTCTTGGGCCAAGAAGGCAAAGGCCTAGGCCTGTGACCTGGCTGAGTGTCAGGCCACCATGGGTCTCAAGACCCCATCTGAGTCTGCTGGTGTCATTAGTAAATAATGGCTTACCAAATGTAGCGACGCCTTCATAGAAGGGAGGCCGGGGGGAGTAGCATACCCAACACTCCTGATATTCTGAATTATTGGCCTCTCGGATGGTCCTGACAGAGGCGTTGACTAAGGTGAGAATTAGTTCTGCAGAGGAGGGGGGCCCCTCGGGTAGGGTAGGTCGGTATAGGGAGGTGCTAAACGGAAAAGGGGACACAGTTGGGGAGGAGGGTAGGCCCCTGGAGGGATCACGAGGCCGTGGTAGGTGTAGGTTATTATTAGGGCCTATTGCAACTGTAGGACCTCTGGGGAGGCTTTTAATTAACTTGATTTTAAATGTGAGACCAATATCTATCCCAGATATGTAGAGTCTGAGCCCCCATGGGAACCATTGTTTGATTAACAGCCCGTAAGTCTTGTAGCAGCCGCCATTTGCCAGTCCTTTTTTGAATGACAAAAATGGGGGTGTTCCATGGTGAAGTAGAGGGCTCTATGTGTCCGGCAGCTAATTGTTCCTGCACCAACGCTGTAGCTGCGGCTAGCTTGTTAGATGGGAGGGGCCACTGATCGATCCAGACAGGTGAGTCACTTTTCCAAGTGATTTTATCTGCCTGAAGTGCAGGGGGATCAATGGCCCTTACAAAAAATGTTCTTTGAACCCTAGTCCTGATCTGCCTGACTTAGGGAGGGTGGTTAAGGGTACTCTTAGTCCCTGACCCTCCTTGCCTAAACCCTGTCTTGGGAGGAATCCTGTTTAAGCATTTGGCTGGCTACAACTTCATTGGGGCTGCACATAATGACATTCATTTCCCGAGTGTTTTTTAACACTCATACCTAATTCATATTTTCTGAAAAAATTTTAAATTAATCGATATTTCTATTCTCTTTCTAAACAAGATATAGCATCTAGAGTGCTGTAACTTTGCTTCCATCTTTCATGTTACCATGGTCTGGCATTTAGTTCTACCATAGTTTTTTACCCACTGTTTGTAATTATTATTTTTAGAATCTATACCAAGTTTTACCAAAATGTTTACAATTTTTTTGTGTACACAATTGTTTCTTGCACCTCATCTTTCTCTTCATTTTTCCAAAGTAATCCTATAGTAGTTATTTCAATGAAGATCTGTGTTTAGTTAACTCAATCGTTTTCTGAAAATATCTTTCCTTCATCCCCTGTTTCAGATGTGGGCCAGCTGAATACAGAACTGCAGAATGATTTCTTTATCCCCTGAACTTTTAAGATATTATCCCATCATCTTTTGGCAGCTATTGTTGCCAATAAAAAGGCTAATATCGATCTGATAGATATTTCTTTGAAGATAATCTCCCGCTGCTCTCTACTATCTTTAAAATCATTGTCTTTTTCCTTGATGTTCTGTAGTTTCACAATCACATGTCTAAATGTGTATTTGTTTTTACTTATTCTGTGTGCTTTTCCAATTAAAGGCTCATACGCTTTTCTCAAATCTGGAAAATCCTTAGCCATCATCGCTTCAAATGTTACCTCTTATCCCTATTCTCCCTTGCCTCTCTTTCTGCAGCCCCTATTGACAGATATAGAACTATTAAAACATACCTTCTGTGTTTCTCAACTTCTTTTTCATGTTTTAAAATGTCTTTATTATCTTTGTGTTGTGCTCCCTATGATTTTCTCAGATCTATTTGTCAAGTCGCCGGTTTTCTCCACTGCTGTGTCAATGGGCTACCGAACCAGCCTATTGAGGATTTTTCAAAAATTTGGATAATTATCTTTTTTATTTCTAGAACTTCATTTTCGTACTTTTGCAAGCCACCTCTTTTCTTATAATGTTCTATGCTTACTAAATAGATTATTTTCTTCTTCTAACTTGAGAACATTTTAGACATACTTATTTCAAATTCCTTTTCAGAATTCTCTATGTTTGGTCATTCCTTGGCAATGAATCTTCCCATTGGTAATTTTGCTGAGACTGGTGATATCATCTCCTCATGTGCTTTGTAACTTTCCTCTCATCCTCAGCAGGAACTATCTTATGCAGAGTCCTATGTTTTCTCCAGGACATGATGACACTCCTCCAACCAACATAGTTTCCGCATTATTGAATTCTCTTTTCTAGACCAGTTTTTCTTGAGTTTCTTGGCTGTGAGTAATAAACATTATTCCTCCTAAGAAGTATGAGAATTTGGGTTTTATCCTAGTATATGCATACTAAATGCTTCAATTTCTTTCATTAACTTTTTTTTCCCTATCCACACACCCTGGGTGGTCAGCCAGCTTCTCTGCTATAACCTTGAATATAGGAAGAGTTTTTCTGATGCCATAATCCTTTCCAAAATAATTTCTGCATAGTTCTAGCTCCTTGTGATGAACTGTGGCCTTGACTTTTGTCTCTGTGTGATAATAAAGCCCCACTTAAGCGCCTCTCACACTTGGACGTGCATATGAATCACCTGGGAACTCGTCAAACTGATTCGGTAGGTCTGGGTGGAGCCTGAGATTCTGCGTTTCTAACGAGCTTCCAGGAGATCTCAGTGCTGCCCATGCAGAGACTGTGCTTGGACAGTCCTCAAGCCCGTCTCTGCCTGTGTGCCCCCGTGCACCTACTGGCTCTACCTCCCACTCTCTATTCTACACTCTCTATTTTTGACAACTGAAAAGTTCCCTATCTTGAGGGCCCTTCGATCTTAGGCTCTGAATCCTGGCCTCTTTCCCAACCCAGGAAGACTCTAGTTACCTGGTATTTATTTTAATTAGGACAAAGGATGGCTGTGCAAGTTACAGAAAAATCCCAAATAACAGAGTCTTAAACAAGGTGTCATATAGAAGCACTCAGAGTTAGGAAGTCTAGAGTTGTATGGTGGGTCCTCAATCATCAAGGGTCTAGGCTTCTTGGATTTTGCTCCTGTCATCCTTGGTGTGCCACCTCATGGTTTTAAAGTGGCTACAAGAGCTCCAGCCATCACATTCCAACCAGCAGAAAGAAGGGATAGATTAAGAAACACAAACCTTTAAAGATATTTGCTGGAAGTTACAAATGTCAGTTCTGGTTACATCTGACTTGCTAAAAGTTAGCCACATGTTCACTTCTGTTTGCAAAAGAGTCTGGGAAAGGCAATATTTATTCTAGTTGGCCAGATGCCTGCTAAAAACTGGGGCTTCTATTGCTAAGGAAGAAGGGAATTGATAAGCAACAGTCTCTGTTATAATCAGAATGCAGTTTTCTAGAATCTTAAGGCATCTACTTTAGATCCAGAGAGGGTGGGGGGGGTGGTGCTGATGGGAACAAACAACCTCTTTGTCTGCAACGTGGTAGACTTGGAGCTCCAGCAACCAAGAAACACAGATTTAAAAAGATAAATATTCCAAGAGGAAATTATGCCCTCTGATTAGTCTATTCCTTGCACAGAAGGAAACCTAGTAATGACAACGAAAAAGAAAAGAGAATGGAGAGCCCCAAGGAGCGTAGCGGGAGCAGTGGCAAGTGGGCCAGGAGCAGACGTCTGTGAAAGCAAAGCCAGTCTGGGAGGATGGCAGACACAGCAGCCCCACAGCTTAGCAGTAGAGCCGCTGAAGATCCAGCTGTTTTTCCCAGGGTGTGCTCCCTGGGTGAGGTAGAGCAGGGTGGGTGAGGAGGGAGCACAGGTGAAGACCTCCCAGTCACTGCGTCACATTTCAGAACCCCTAAGTCCTGAGTACCAGGCTGGAGGGGAGCTGGTCAGCACAAGTCAGAAGTCCCAGGATGGGGACGGGAAGGCACTCTGGCACACAAGTACCTACATCGGCTTCTATGGTGAGGGCCCGGCGTGAAGACTGTGGCCTGCTATGTACGTCCCCAGTCCCCAAGTAGATGTTACACTCTGTGACATTACGTAATACGTATTACTGACTCAGAGAGGTGCTGTGGTAAATAACAAAACAGTGACTCGTTTTGCCTTAGAGATTTTTACTTTTTTAAAAATTTCATTATGGAATGCCCTTTTCATGGAACATCAATTAACTGCCTTTTGCCCTGGTGTTTCTAAGGGCACTCTCTGGAAAACCATGCCACAGATAGGCAAACCGACTGTCTGGAAGAAACACTACTATTTTTAGTACTAAATTCAGACAGAATTACCCCTGAGGGTACTTAATAAAACACTGTGTGATGTGATGAACAATGTCTTCAACAACCTTGTCACCCCAAATATAATGGTATTTTTCACAGGACTGTTCCTTGTAATGACATTTTAAAAAATGCTGATGGCATCACACCAAAAACAGTTCAGCAAACAGTAATTCTGCTGGGGCCAATATGATATACCCCAGGTATCCGTGTTTTGGCTGCAATGATGGGATCCAGGGATTGATGTTAGAAAATCTGGAAGGACAGATGAACTGCTTATCCTTCAAGCAATCTTCTGCAAATAGTGTTACTTCTCAGTGGGGCTTTTACATAAACGTTTAGTATTCTCTTTAGATGAACTTGAAGGGCAGTGTTCTCTGTTGCCCTTTGAGAACTCACTCACATGTCTTAACTGACAGGCAAACTGGGGTGAGGTTGATATCCCTTTGGAAACTGAGCCCTCCATCACTGTCCACTAGCAAGGCCAGAACTCTCTTCTGAAGTTGCCTTGAGTTCATTCCAGTGTGTACATGAATAAGCAAACCAGACCCTCAAAGTCTACCTAATTTAACATGGCTAAAGTAGTGCCCATGGCTAAGAATGCTTAAAATTGGTATGACCAGATCTTTGCCATGGTCAAATAAAATCTTGGCAAAGCACCAAAGAATGTCTGGCTTTGGCCTATGCTACTGTCAGGATCCTGTCCAAGACAAACTCCATTTTAGTGACAAGGTAACTAAATGAAGTAATTTGTACTGGGTCGTTGTTTATAAATCAATCAAAATGTAAAGGCTATCAGAGATAACACATTTAGATTAAGGACAGTGGATCTATGGGCTTTCTTTCTGGGAATAATTGCCTAGCATGGCAAATATATTTTCAGGCCATCTCTAATCAGGATAATAAAACATCATCTCTTTATGCAAGAATGTCTGTCTTTTTGCTCTGCATGGTGGCAGGGGAGTTTGGGATTGCCATCCAGGATGTCCAAATGATCATTAGAAGACAAGCTAGAAAGAAATGATTACAGAATACATCCCTATAAAATGTGACTGGGTACTTTTTACAGTCAGAAGCTGAATGAATCTCACTGACATGGATGGTCATTCACATCTTTCAGAGCTTGTTTTGGACAGGTATGAAGTTCAAAGTGGACAGTCCAAATTCTAAGTAGCAGCCTAGGCCAGAGTCCACTTCAGGTCAACAGCAGTTGCACATTATCTAATATGCTTTTGGGGTCAAGTGTAACAGTGGTCTGGGATGGAATAACTACATCTAAAGCTTGCATGCTCCATGACATGTAGGAATTTGATATTTTGCTGAAACATGGATTTGATTTGCTGACAGTGCAAACATGGAGTGGGGAAGGAGCCCCTATTAATGGTCTCAAACATTTGCATTCTGTCTTCCATCATAGAAGTAAAAAAGAATCTTCTATGTTTGTGTGTATGTGAGAAATAGATCCTCCCCCAAAGCCCACTCCTGTGAAAGAATTGAAGTTTAAGAAAAGAGATATTTTGGATAAATTAGAGTGAAATATCACCATATTAATATATATGTATATATGGCTAAGTAGTATACGATAAATGTGGCTTTGCCAATAAGAGGAGGAAAGGATAGATTATTCAATAAATGAGATTGGGGCCATTGAAAATTTTAAATAAAAAGTTGGCTCCTTTTTTCTATATATAAAAAGTCATTCCAGATGGAATAAAGAGCTAAACTTAAACAGCAACTTCAAAATATCTAAAGAAAATAAAGATGAGTATTTTATTAATCTTGGAAGGAGCAAAGGAAGCCACAAAACAAGTATTTGTTATATGTGACTATGTAGAAATAAAAATGTCTGTAGAAAAAAAAAGGAAAAACAAAAATCCCACCATAAACAAAATTACAAGACAAATGACAGCCTGGAAGAGAGTATTTATAACATATATAACAGACAAAATGTGAATAACTACAAAATAGAGTTTCTATAAATTAACAAAAGGCAAACAAACAGATAAAAAAGAATCACAGAGTAAGAGCAGGCAATTCATAGTAGGAATAAATTACTTGATTTAGTAATCAGGAACATAGAAGCTAACAATGAGATGTTTTCCTAATAACAGATTGATAAAAATGTAGCAAGGTTTAAAATATTCTAAGGGTTGGTGAAAATTCTTAGTAGAATATAAACTGACTGTGTCCTCAGGACAGCCAAGTGATAGAAGGTATCAAAAATTTCAATGTGCAAATCATCCAAAGCCAGATATTAACTTTGAAATGCTGGTCTTAGCAGAGCACTTGTACAGGTGCCCAAGAAGCATGTGGAATTATATATTTTGCAATGTTATATGAGGGAAAGTTTATAAACACCTGAAATGCCCATCCATAGGGGGTTGTTCTATAGTTAGCAGGTCTGTGCAAACCTATCCCTAAAGGCCAAGGAAGATGAGAGGCCGAAGAAAGAGCCTGACATATCCAGTTTCTCAGAAAGAAACATTTAATATGGACTTATGGACAGAAGCCATGTCGCAGGCTCCAGTGAGATGAGATGGGTGATCTCAGCACCATCACCTCCTAGACCCAGGGCTTACATACCATAGGGAAGGAATGCATAGGACAGTTGAAGTCAACCCCTCAGAGAAAGGCAAGAATGCTATGTGAATCTGTCTAAGGGCAGGACTTATGGTCAAGGCTGTTTTGACTTAAGGGCAGGATTTATGGTAATGGTAGATAAAGTAGAAATCTAGAGGCATTCCTGGAACAGGGGTTAATCAGAAGTCCACAAGATGGAGTTGCTTTAGCCTCCACAGGGGTAGATTTAAATAAGCATGGTATGTCTCTGCACTTAAAAGATGGGAGGATATACTGGCATGGAGATGTCTGAAAAATATAAGAGAAAGTGCAAGTTGCAGTATCACAAGCACAACATCATGCCACATAATATAGGGGACAGGCCCATAGGCATAAAGACAAAGGTCTATAAGAAACAGATTTTACTAGCTATGTGTGTGATGGGCTAGGAAGGAGATTGGTGAAAGGAAATTTCTACTTTTTTTTCTACCTATTTCTATGTTGTTTAACTTAACACACATGCACTCATATATAGACACAAAAATGCATTCACGTATTGCTTCTCTGTTGTATATCTTAAAACATACATACAAACACATAAGAGTGTGTTCATGTATTACTTACATATTTAAAAAGCAAAAATCCAAAATCACACACACAAACACAAAATGGAATGTGGCATTCTGCAGTGGCTTGGACATATGAAGTGAGTGATTCTGTCATTGTGCTATACATTCCCTTATTCATTTATTTGATAAATATTTTTGAATGCCTACTATGTGTCCAACACACAAACTAGAGAAAGACTAGAGAAAAAGATTTGTAAAACTATTTCAGCGAGGGCTATGGTTAGTAGCTGTATTAGCCACCTCTGGCTGCCATAACAAAATATGATAGACTGGGTGGCTTAAGTAACAGAAATACATGTCCTCATGGTTCTGGAGGCTGGAAGACTGAGGTCAGGGAGCCAGCCTGGTGTGATTCTGGTGAGGGCCCTCTTCCCAGCTTACAGATGACCACCTTGTCACTGTGTCCTCACATGGTGGAGACAGAGTAAGGAAGAGGAAGAAGGAAGAAGGAAAGGAGACAGAGGGAGAGACAGAGAGAACACATGCTCTCTTAAGAGGCCCCACCCTCATCTAATCCCAATTACCTCCCAAAGGCTCCATCTCCAAATGCCACCACAATGAGGATTAAGACTTCAACATGTGAATTTTGGGGGAACACAAACATTCAGTCCATAATAATAAAATATCCTATAGGATGTTAAAAAAAATTAGAGACACCAAGGTACAATGGATGTGAAATTACAAAGTTAGATCTCTGCTTGCAAAAATATACCAAGGAAATTGAACTCTTAGTGCTGTCTTATCCGCCTGGAGAATAAAAAATGGTTGAGGCAGTGGAGAAGGAGAATGGGTTAGAGAGGAGAGTTCTCTGGTGAGAGCTGTTGCAGTGCCAGGACTCCCTCCCAGCTTATGTGTTTGTATGTATGATTTAAACAGCGGAGAAGCAATACATGAATGCATTTTCACGTGTGTATATGTATCCTGGGGGTGGGGGAGATAAAAGGCAGATATGTGGTAGATATGCCAGCCACCCCCTCCCTTCTCACCACTGGCTTCCAGCCTAAGGCAAAGTGGAGGTGTGAGTAAGGAGGAGGGCATGCTGTTAAAATCAAGTTACAATTTTTAATTATTGCACAGAAATGGGATTTCAAGTTATCACATTGGGACTATTGTTTGCCATTTCAAATGACTTAGTGTGTCAACCACACCAGACTGAACCAAAAAGCTATGGACCTACTGGAGGTTTTTTTTTTTTTTTCGGCATATTATGGGGGTACAGATTTTAAGGTTTCAATAAATGCCCATTTCCCCCCTCCCCCCAAAAATCTGAGTCTCCATCATGACCATCCCCCAGATGGTGCACATTTCACTCATTATGTATGTATATACCCGCCCCCCTCCCCCCTCCCACCTGCCCAATACCCTATTACTCCTACTGGAGTTTTTATTCAGCAGTAGAGAAAGACTACCCACATGGAATCAAGTTTAAAGGGATAATGTGAGATGAAAATAAAATTGTGCTTTGATTGCATCATAAGTCATGCGTGGTCTATATACCGGTTACATATAATTGCTCATCAAGCCAGAGGCAAACGTGTAGTGAGGGAGAAGGGGGTGGTGTGTGTGGGAAGGCTGCACAGTGGACACCTGTGGCTTTTCCTGTAAATGTGATCCTCGAGCTAGCCAGGAGTCTGTCGAGGCTTTAGCTGTATTTGTGAACTTGGAGATTCACCAAGACCCCCTGATGTACCCCTTGCAGATGCCAAGGGTTTACTATGGTACATTCTGGAAGGTTTTCCATTTTTAAATATCCAGTTAAAATGATGTCTTGGCACCTAAAGGATTAGCTTCCATTTATCCAGAAAATGAAGCTGTCTGGTTGGAATTCACTGCTCTAGTGTTTTGAGTTTCTGCTAAACCATTGTAGTCCCTGGGGGTGCACGCACGCCTCTTTGAAGGTGTGGAGAAGATATCTAGAAGGTCTGCTAGCCCTGCTCACAGAGGGGAAAGCTTCTCCTGGCAATCCACATCCCCTCTTCCTCTTTCAAAATTCAGTGCAAATATCCCCTTTGTGAATTCCCCCATTTCTCAGGCCAAATTGATGACTTCTTTCTAGATGAACCATCTATATACTTGTTAAAGTATTTGTATTGTATGGTTCACATTTATTTGCTTATCTACCTCTTTCACAAGGTTTTCAGCTTTCTGAAGGTAAGAAACACTGTATTTCATCAGTTTTAAGATATACATTCCCCCCCACATTTTTATATTTCTGAAATTAGGACAGCTTTTGATGACAAGTCATAATTTAATTGGCAATATATTTTCTCAATGTTATACAATTTTTGTTTTAGTGGTATGTAAAATAGTAATATGTCTCACAATGGGTGGTGACTTAGAGTCAGTGAAATGCAGCATATCTAATTCACCATTGTAACCATAAATACTAGTTTGGTGTTCCTGCTATGTAGTAGGAACTCAATACATACATGAAACTGGCGGATTTTTTGGTGGTGAATTTCACCCATTAGGAGTCACTAATCTGAGTGACTCTGGCAATGGAGAGAATGCAATAGGCAGCAGACTTCTGGGACTGCAAGCAACTTCCAGAATGTTGAAGGGGATGTATTAATTAGAGTAACCCAAGCTGTTGTAACCACTAGATCCCTAAATTGCATTCATGGGTCAAACCCAACAGAAGTTTATTTCTTGCCGGCATTAGCTGTTCAGAGCTGGTGCTCCTTTTTGATGACGGCTGTCTTCAGTGTGCTGTTTCCAGGGTACAGGCTCCCACACTGTGGTGCCATCGCCCCCCAGGACCTTGAATCACCCTCCCCATCCAGAAGAATGGGTAAAGAGAGTGTGGAGAAGTCAGGATCACTTTTAAAGTCTCAGTCTGGAAATGAGTCACATCTCCTCTGCTCGCATTCCACTGGGAAGCCTAAGTCACATGCCACATCTAGCTGCAAGAGAGGTGGCCGGGGATCTGTTTCCTGGTCAGGGAGTGGAGTGTGTATTTTGGTGAAAGCTAGCTCTCTCTAACCCAGGGAACTGCTAGACTGTTGCCTGCATCGGGTAGACTTGTCTGCCTCTCATTGCGGGTTTAATTTTGACTCCAACTGTTTTAGCCAATAATTTCTTAGACAGAAAAACAACTCTGATCAGTTTTAGTAAAAATTCTAACACCCTGGTTAGGAGTAGCTGGTTCTAGGAGCTCAAATGATGTCAGTCATCTTTCTCCTCTTTGTTTTCACTATGCTGGTCTTAGTTCACAAGCAGAAACTCTCCACATGGCGGGAAAAGAGAAAGATGCCTTACTGGGTGCTTTCAGCCCATGATCTCAGAAGGAACTTAGTTTCCCCCAAATGACTCTGCTTGGCTCTAAGTGGGTCGTAACCACTCTTGGGCCGATGGCTGTGTGGAGGATGAGGGTGGTGTTCTGAATGGAGGGCTTGACACCCCACTAGAATCTTCTGGAACCCATGGGGAAGGGGAAGAGAAGAAGAACAGCTGAAAAAGTGAAACTCATCCCTGTCCCCAGCCACCACTCAGCTTATCTCCAGTTACTCTTTGTCACGTGCCCTGCTCTGCAGTCACCTGAACTTGATGTCTTTCCCCAAATATCCCACACCCCTTTGCTATTCCATGCTGCACCCTCTTTCTGGAAAGACCTCTTCTGTGCCTTTCCCCTATCTGCCCAGCAAGACCAGCTTGCAGTCGTTTGCTTTGCAAAGCTTTCTTGACACCCCACTCCCTACAGCCACTAAACAGGATTTTCATCCAAATTGACTGAGCTTTGTGGCCGCAGCTGAGGCCGAAACAAAAGCGAGCTCGGTGGTTCTGCCCCACTGTCTGCAACACATCTGGGTGTGCATCTGGGCTGGCCTTGGAGCAGCCTGCAATGTGTTGTGTGAACTGAGTCTTCAGAGGTGTAAAATGCCATCTTGTCCAAAACAAACATTAGTGCCAGGGAAATCCTCATCTCCACCAAACAGGGACTGCATGGGGGAGAGGTCTGCAAGGGGTTGGCTGCCCACAAAGCTCCAATTAGCTCCCAAATTATCTCCTGCATCACGTGTGCAAGGATTTCTAACCAAAATTTGCTGGAAAATGGATTCTCAATGCTTCTGTCTATTTACCTAATACTTAACCCAAGGATAACAACACACATACAAATTTAAAATAAAACACATGTTGGGTTTTTTTAAAATAAAAATCTGAAACAGATGGTCTCTTTTAAGACAAATATTTATTCCCCCAACATTTTTTTCACTTACATGTTTATATTTTTAAATATAGGCTTTATGCAGAGACCTTAGAGATGTCATGATAATAAAATCCATGTTGTTCATAATTGTCTGTTTCCTAGAATGCAGGGCTGGAAGCAACCTCAAGAAGCTATCTCTGGCATTCCCCTCCTCCAGGCAGGCCAACATGCAACCAGCTGAGACCAACTGGTGTTTATTCTGTTTATCTTGGAACTTTTTGAGGAAGGAAGCTGTAAACTCTTTCTTACGGAGCTCATGGACTCTCCATTGAGCTGGATCCCTGGGCTGGGTGAAGAGTTCTTGGATGGGGCAGAGTTCAAAGCAAAGCTGCTTAGGTTGTTTTCTTCCCTGGTCCCTCCCTTGTTATACTCTTGTCAATTCCAGCTTTGTATATGCGGTACAGCCACACTGACTTGGTGACTGCATGCTTAGCTTGAGTTCCATTGCACCTGTTCAGATCCCTTTTTACACATCTCTGATGGGGCCAGATCTCATCTCAATTTTTCTTCCACTAAGGTAGGTGAGTGTCCAAATCAGAGTCAATAGATGTATGAGATGTTAGAAAAAGATGGACACTTTTCAGAAGTCATTGACAAGAAGAAGCTGGTCCTTAGCCTAAAGAATGTGATTTGAGGGACTTTCCTTTGTGAGAGCTAAATTGACTTTTCTGTATTCTTTTTTTTTTTTTTTTTTTTTTTTGAGTCAGAGTCTCTGTTACCCGAGCTAGAGTGCCGTGGTGTCAACCTAGCTCACAGCAACCTCAAACTCCTGGGGTCAAGAGATCCTACTGCCTCAGCTTCCCGAGTAGGTGGGACTACAGGCATGCACCACCATACCTGGCTAATTTTTTGTATATATTTTTAGTTGGACAATTAATTTCTTTGTATTTTTTTTAAGTAGAGACGGGATCTTGCTCTTGCTCAGGCTGGTTTCAAACTCCTGATCTTGAACGATCCTTCTGCCTCAGCCTCCCAGAGTGCTAGGATTACAGGCATGAGCCACCACACCTGGCCTTTTCTGTATTCTTGTATCAGCTTTTGCTGTGTAACAAACTACTACAAAAACATACTGACTTAACAAAATAAAGCATTATTTCTTACTACTCTGTGGGGAGGCTGGGTAGACTATCTGGTCTGGACTGGCTTGATTGGGGATGGATGGTCTAGGATGGCCTCACACTCATGTCTGGTGGTTGGCTTTAAGTCAGCTGGAGCAATGGAGAACACCTGACCACATGTTTCTCATTGTTTAGCAGTCCAGCCTGCGCTTGTTCACAGGGCAGTAGTTACAAGGTTCTCAAGTGTATCATAAGAGAGCAAGTCCCAGTGTGCACATGCTTTCAAGTCTCTGTTTATGTCATGTTTTCCATAGTTCCATCAGCCCAAGCAAGTCATAAAGCCAGCCCAGAGTCAGAGAAGGAGGGAGTATCAGAAGGCATGGATAGAGGAAGGTCATTTTTGCAAACTTACTACATTTCTTCTTGAGCACAGAGAAGAGATGTGTTTCTTCTTTGTTCCTGTCAAATCCAGATGGCCTGATAACTTTCTCAGAGAAGGACAATCTTGCATCTCCTCATCCCAAACTTTATCCCAGTTGAATATCAGATTCAATGATCTTCTTCCATGTAAGTCTTCCATGCAGCCTACTGGAGGACAAGGACTTGTGTATCTCTGACTCAGCATAGTGCTGGGCAACTGGTAAATTCTCAATAAATAGTTTCAGATGAATGAATGATGAATGAATGAAAACTTATCTTCCTAATAGAGAAGTCATGCTGACTTGCATAAAGTAACTGACTTCAAACCATTGCAGGTAGAAAGTAGTTTGAAAACATAGTTCACATGAAGTCTCTCTCTTGCTTAAATGTCTCCAAAGACTCTGTTATGTTGATAATAAAATCTAAATTCCTTACTATGGCTTGCAAACCCAATATAATCTGATCTCTGCATTTCCCATCTCATTTCATTGTTTCTTCTCATTCCTTCTTTCCTACGAAGGTCAGGCATAATGGTCTTCTCTCAGTTATTAAAACACATACATATGTCATATTAAAGCTCTTTTCCCCCATCCCACTGAGAAATTTTCTACTTGAAATGTCCAAGCAATGCTCAAGAAGTGCTCAAGAAGTATTGGAGGCGATGGGAGACTCTTACCGGATGTTTTAGATCTTAATTTCTTCTTTCTCCTTAATTTAATTGGCAAACAAAAAAGAAAACCATGCATTAAATTACTTAGGGGTAATTTAATCTGGTTCCTTTTCTATAACAATTCCCTAAAACATAAGGCACTTACTACCCGATATGGACATACATGAAGAAACTGCGAGAGAATCTCCATTTGCATTGGTTGCTTAAAAAAAAAAAAATCAGGAACAAAAAGTTAAGATTACCCAGCAATGAATTATTTTGATGATTCCTTTTTTGGCAATAGTTTTACAGTGTGACCTTTCCTTAAAAATATTTTAAAAGTTTAAAAAAAAAAAATCAGGCCGGGCGCGGTGGCTCACGCCTGTAATCCTAGCACTCTGGGAGGCCGAGGCGGGCGGATTGCTTGAGGTCAGGAGTTCGAAACCACCCTGAGCAAGAGCGAGACCCCGTCTCTACTATAAATAGAAATAAAATTAATTGGCCAACTAACATATATAGAAAAAATTAGCCGGGCATGGTGGCGCATGCCTGTAGTCCCAGCTACTCGGGAGGCTGAGGCAGAAGGATCGCTTGAACCCAGGAGTTTGAGGTTGCTGTGAGCTAGGCTGACGCCACGGCACTCACTCTAGCCTGGGCAACAAAGCGAGACTCTGTCTCAAAAAAAAAAAAAAAAATCAAACCAAATATTATAGTACTGGAAGGCTTATGATGAAAAGCAACAGTCTCCTGCCCTTCCCCCCCACTGCCTCTGCTCTGCTACTGAGAGTCTCCACTTTTATCTGCTTCTGTTTTTGGTCTGAAGCATGTTTAAGTAATGTGTTTATGCTATTCATCCTTGATTTATCCACTTCAGGCATTATCTTCTGACTTGGGCTGTGATGGATGAAGATCCAGCTCTCTAAAGCTCTCTTTCATGTTGCAGGCTTTGCTCAGTGTCTGGGGATCCTGGGTTGTCCATTCATAAGTGAGAACGGGGGACTCGGAAGAAAGCCTGGGAGCTTTCTACCAGCTTTCTACCTTCTACTGGAAGGCTTTGGGGAATGTGAGCATGGCAGCTGCAAGTGAGGGGCTGATCATCTTGCTGTGGGCTTCTGAAATGCCAGGATATTGGGGCCTTCTTTACTCTAGGGCACCACCAACAGCTTTGCTGCCCCTGATCTCCCAGGGAAATTTCCCTACAGAAGACTTCTCCCCTCCCCTCCTCCCCTGCCTCCACTCTGTCCTTTCCTCTCTCTGTCTCTCTTCTGTCAACTGAGGTGGCGACGGGGGTTAGAGTACCCTTCACCATTCTGTATACAGGTTGTGAATTTATCTCCTACTTCTCACTTTCGTCACCCACCTTGTCTGCTTTCTTCCAGGCAGACCCCCTTCAGGTTATGGCCAGATGGGGTAGCTGCAGCCCCTTCTAGAAACTTCTAGGTGGTCAGGACTCCTACTCTGTCACCGACTTTTTTTTTGGGGTCAGCTAATTCTCTTTTATTGGGTTTAATTTTTCTAGAAATGGGTTGAAAATTTTCCTCTGATGGATGACTCTTCCCATGTTCTTCCTTATTAAGGGTGTATGCCTTTTTAAAATTAGTTTTGATGGGCTTTCATGAGGGAGAGAAGGTGAATGCATGTGCTCTTCTGCTGCTGGGCAATCTTGATTCTTCCTTCGCTTAAAAATTTACTCTTATGCTGTTCAATTTGGATCTTTATCATTTTTTTGAAAGATAGTTACTCTACAGACTTTTGCTCTGGTAAAGTCATGATGTCCTTTGTCTAGAGGCAATAAGATACATTTTTCTTCGCTTGTCTCCATTGTGCAGTCCCGGAATCCCAGCCTAAGCGGTTAGTCCAAAGGTCTTCTCTGGCCCGTGGCAAGCTGCTGCTTGTTTTCACAAGCTGACCTGCCCCTTGATGCCATCAGCAAGTTCTCTGAGAGTCTTTGATCACAGCAGCAAACTGGAGTTCTTTCATCAAGCCAGAGGCTCCCTGATGGTGGGGTCCACCTCCCTGTCAAACTAGGGGATCCCCAAGGATGTGAGTGATGACTTCCTAATGAAACAAAAGGAACTGCCTCGCTCATCAGATTAGAGGCCTCCTATCTACTCCTGTATCTCTTTTAGGACCAGGAGGATTTATAGACTTATGAGATAAGTGAAATAATGGTGAGCATGGGGTTAGAGATAGGGGCAGTCAGGTGACACAAGCCCACAGAAAAAATACTGTGGTATCTGGGCTGGTTGGGCTGCAGCTGGCTATTGGACTTAAGCTCAGAGAGGTGCTTTCTCTAACCATATTTAAGCATCCATGACTTGGAGAGCTTGGATTTTATCTTTCTGGAATAACTCTGGCTTCCCTTCAAGGGGGCCTATATAAGTGCATGAACCAGCCAGAGACCTCTCATCACACAGAACACACCTGTCATCCTCTAAGCAATAACATTAACTAAGGGTCCAGAAAAATAGAAGTGCTAGAGGTGGCTGGGCTCAAAAAGGGCCCGCGTGTTTGAGCCATTCTTTCAGTTCCCTCAGAGGATTACCACATTCTAACTTGAACCAATTCCAGCCTTTCCTGGAAGCTGTAAGTGGAAACTCAGGTACTGGTACAAGACATTATGAGTAATAACATGGCTGTGGGTAAGAAAAGGATGGAGCAAGGATGGATGTCAAGACCAGTAGTTTAAAAATGGGAAATAACTTAAATATGCAGCAATAGCAAATAAGCTAAGATAGTTATATTACAAATATATTATGGAATTACATGTAACCATTAACATTTCAACTTGTAGAACACTTAAAATGGGAAATCTATAAAACTTAGATTCCATTTTTAATTACCAGTTTATTATATATAGTCTAAAAATGCATTTTTAAAATAAACACTCATATATGGTGAGATAAGCAGTCTTCTTTTTCAATTCTAGATTTCCTGTGTTTTCATCATTGAGCATGTGAGCATGTATTATTTTTCAGTGGGATTTTTTTCCCCTAGAAAATAGCATATATAGAGTGTATACCAGAGGCTGCAAACTCAGATTCTTACAGAATTCAGAAAGGCAACAAAAATGAGTAAAGTGGACTGGTTTAAGAAAAATCAACTGCCAGAAATGTAATCAAACTTTCATTTTTACTTGACTAGGGCATATGTACATAACATAATATAAACATGTATGATATTGGAGATTATATATTAAGTTTGAAATTGAAAAACATAACATTTGAAAAATAGAAATCTGTTATTATTAATTTTTTTCTTTCATACTTCATTACTTCTTTGCTTTAGAACCAGAAATGTGACACTTTTTCTTTTGCCCCAACATGTCAATGTTGAGTCTTGCATTTCATGTTGCGATGTGCTGTATAGAATTCAACCTTGAATCTTTTAACTGAGAGCAATCGTTTTATTTAGCTTCATAATGAAAAACAGCTGTTCATGGCTGAGCAGTGATAGAATCTTTGTATGATGGTTTTTATATTTAGAGTAACCACTCCTGAGATATTTGTAGAATTCTGGCATTCTAATGTTGCAATATTTAGTTTTGGGGACTGAATTGTCGTTCTAAAAATTCTGTTTATAATACAATATTAATTGAGAAAGTTGGGTTCAAGCAATTTCATTTAAGACACAATATTAGTTGAGAAAGTTCATTTTCATAAAATTGTGATCCTTTTTGGAATCCATGCTGTCTTCAACTCCGCAATTTTAGGAGCGCAGTTGCAATGATCCCCTTCATTTTTGAAAATTGATTTCAGCATTGGAACATGGGCCAGATTATTCTTTGACAAATGAGTTTCCCTAAGATATAATTTCACTATGAATAGAAAAATGGAATAGCCCATTTTCATACTTGTAAAGACTCTTACAGAGAAGGCCAATGGTTTGATTCAATCTTTGCTGGTGAGTTGGGGTATTTTTGGGGGGATGATATGAACAAATGAATAATTTTTCAGCTATTCCCCCTTCCACAAATAAAAGACTGACATTACATACTAACTATCCTTCATTTATTAGAATACATGAATGTTATAACTTATGTATCCAGTTCATCAAGCAAAGCATTGAATTCTTTATGCTTTCAGGCATGGGAGTAAATCCAATTCGTTAGGCCCATGATATGTTCTCTTTTAACTTTTAAGCAAAAGGCAATTCCTGGCTAACTATTTAAGTTTCTATGATTGTGCAAAATTTGTCACCTTGGATTTAAGATTCATAATGAGGCCGTCTCAGGAGCTCTGTTTCATAGTTAGGCTTGCTAATTCTGACCGGTCTGCTTTAAATTTTTCAAGACTTCTCAACACACAAAGCTAAGTCATTTCCTGAAATTGTGCCTGTGATGGACACCATGCCCAAAAGTTCTCCAATCACATCGAAGTCTCTTTGGAACCATAAATAAATATAGCTGACTGGGTGGTATTATTTTAACTAGGCTCTCTATAAGCTTCACTAGGAAATGCCACAAATGATTTAACTTTTTCACACAACCTGTCCTGTAAGTTCTCAGCCATGTCGTCATCTTGCTGAGCAACAGCGTTTCTATTTAGTCTTTCTTTTGCAAATGCTTTTTTTTGTTCAAGGCATGAATTTCTCTGTACTTAATAGATATACTTTTATAAACCCACCATTCATAAAAAGTTTCAATCCCTGAGCAATATTTTCACCTTCTCCATAACTTCATTTCACAGTTGCATCATTTGTTTCATTTACTTTGAAAAATAAAACATGTTGAAACATCAGTCCTTTATTTTAGAGCATTAAGTTTCTATGTACCAGTCATGGCTTTTTTTGGTTGGATTTTGACACTGACACATTTTATTTGCACGTCAAACTTGGAAGAATGTTTTTAACTTCTTCAAAAAACCCCCCAAGCACCTATTTTCCATTTTCTGCAAACACATAGCCCTCTTTGATGCTGTTTTGTGTCTTTCCTTTTGATTGAGTTATAGATACACACATATATAAAAAATACACACACACACTCACATACATAAAGGTATATAACTACTCGGCTCCAGTGGATTTGTCCCTTGCTGAAATGTGATTCCATTTCAGACCTTCCAAATGTTTAAAACTTAATAGAGGTGTAATGTACAAATAAAAAGAGTAGCTATGTTTTAAGTGTATGGTGTGATGAATTTTTCATGAATAGAACATGCTGGAATAACCTGCAGCTAGATGAATGTAACAGAACAGTATCAAGATCCACAGGGCCCCCTCAAACTCACACTTCCTTCCAGTTGAGAGCTTATATTTTTGTAAGAAAAAAGTCTCTGGGTTCACATGTGAAGTCCCAGTATCTAAATGTTGTCAAGTAATTCAAAACATTAAAAAACCCTGTAGGCCAAACAAAACACATCTTTTGACCAGAGTCAGCCCAGAGGACTCCAATGTGAAGCCTCTGGTTTCCAGGCTTTTCTTGGTGTCTGGCAGCTCACACTGCTCTTCTCCTCCATCCAAAGGGGTGGGCAGCCATGTTGGTACTCCATGAGCCCAGCCGTGGTTGACTGAGGTCTTTCTCTGGGACTTTGGAAGGGGGACCCTGGAATACTCATCATCCAGGAGATGGTGCTGAAAGTGGAGCAGCTATAGCCTCAGGGCTGGAGAAGGCCCCATTCCACATGTCATGGAGGAGCAGGGAAAACTGGTGCCCAGAGAGGAAAATGGAGCAGGTGTGCAAAGAGAGAGGACACATGGTCAGAGAGTACATGAGTGACAGTAGCCTCCTTCACCCCCCAGCAGTCTCCCAGCTTCCCAGGTCTTGGTTATAACCCTTCCTGTGGCCAGTGTATACTGGGGACTGAGGGGCTAATTAGGCTGGCAGGCTCTTCTAAGAACTCAAGAGGAAGTCAGGTGGGTGAGTCACAGCTAGTGATGCTGGTGACAGCCAATGGCTGGCAGTCAAGTGAGCAGGGTCTCTGTCCACTCAGAGCGTGCCCCTAAGCCAGTGAGCTGGGTTAAGGGGTAGGAGGCCTGGCAGGCAGAAGCAGAAGATGGAAGTTTCTTCAGGTAAGCTCATGCTAGGGTTCTGGCTTAAAAATTGTTACTAACTGGGTTATTATTTCTAATTCTTTACTTCCTCCCTCTAATAGAATTATGTGTCCATGTCCTTTGCCATATTACTTTGCACATACCCTACTAGAATAGGTGGAGGATATATTCCCATCCCTTCAACTGTGGGCTTGGCCAGTTGACTTGCTTTGGCCAATGGAATATGGATCGACTTGACAATGGGCCAGTTCTGAGTTGAGGTCTAAAGAGTTGTGGAAAATTTCCAATGGCTCTTTTTTTGTACTCTTTCTATCCATAAAGAGAAGAGCCTGCCCCAGGTAGGTGCTGGTTCCAGAAAGAGAGACATATGGGATTGATCTGTACTCAATCCGCTGCCTGAATCAGAGCCCCTCCACCCAGCCCACAGACTGTGAATGAGAAAAATAACTGTTTGTTTTATAAGCCATTAAGATTACAGAATTGTTCGTTACTTAGTATTCTCACAGCAATAGCTGACTAACATACAGGGGAACTGGATCCTACGTTAAACTAGGGCCTGGGAGTCAGGGCAGAAGAGCCTGATCGTATCAGAATGGGCCCAGCCTGGAGAGGGGAGGGGAGAACTCAGATGCAGGAGCAACATGAGTGGTAATGTGGGTTCTTAGAGGTCATTGCAGAGGGCACCAGATCCATGTATGATTGGAAAAGGGAAATGAGAGTGGTCTGGGGGAAATACCTGTCACCTCATTGATCATCTGGCTTGAAGGAAAATCAGGAAGAACACAGGAGCCAAGCAGTTGTAACTGAGCTGGTGACATTATTCTAAGCCTTTGTCTGCTCAAATTTTATACCCTCCCCAACTTGGTCAGCACTGACTCGGGAGCTACAAGCATTGGTGGATCTAACCGTGAGGATCCTGGGAAAGTAGCAGCAGGAAAAAGAATGTGGACGAGGACGATACCAGCACTGAAGCGCCAATGCTCACAGGGGCGTGTGTGAGGGTCGGGTGTGTGTGTGTGGGGGGCAGGATATGGGCTGGCTCTTTGTTTATAAACCTGGTGGTTGCTTTCTGTCCACCTGCTTGTTGTTTTTGTTAACAGCTCAACCTGGAATGGGTTTGAGGCTGGGAGACTAATAATGTTCCGGCCACGTTCACCAGCGTTCTGAGAACTTACAGCCTCAGATGAAGCCTGCGGAACCATACACCAGTAGGACAACTAGATGAGCTGCAGGGCATGGCGTGGTGGCCAGTGGCTCATGTTGCCATAGCAGAGATGCTGGGCAGGAGCACAGACAGAGGGTGTTTCTGATTTTCTTTCTGGAAATTCTTTTTCCTGGGGGCTGCAAGCTCAGGAAGCTCTTGTCATCTCCTAATTGAGGCAGATGAAGATGGGAGTTCTGTAGGGAGGTGTTTCCACTTAATCAAAGCCAGTCATACCCAAGCTCTAGGATTAGACAGAGATCTGCAGACCTGCGTAGTTGCTTGGGCAGCCTGTTTTCTGTCTTCACTACCTTGTTATCTGGCCCTTCTCTGAATTCCTGTAGCTTTTCCAGGACTTAAACAATGAGATTAACAGCTATCATTTTTTGAATGCCTACCATATGCTAGGCTCTCTAGTGGATCTTTTACAAGTATTATTGACAATAACAACAGCAAAGATAACTAATATTTATTAAGCATTTACTGTGTGCCAGGCACCGTGCCAAGCGCTGTACTTGCATTAACTCATTGAGAATCCTCACAACGAGGCAACGTGGGCCTCATTATTTTTATACACAAGTAATAAATGATGGAGTTAGGATCTGGATCTCTATCGGTCTGACTCCAGGGCTTCTGGTTTTTTCCTGTGTGATGCTCTCTTGCTTGGTCTTGCTCTCTAGCCCTGGCAGGGCACTGTGCAGCTACATGAGACAGGCTGGGGCAGACGCAAAGGGCTGGGATATGGACTTAGGTCAGGAGGGTGGAGGCAGCCCGGTGACCCTCCCCAGGCAGAAGGCCGTAGAGGAATTCACTATGGGGGCAGCAATAAGGTCCAAAGGAAAGGTGAGAGGAGCAGAGAGATGACAACCCAGACGCCGCCAGATGTCTGGCAGGCAGTGGGCTGTGTGGCAAGCCTGTCAGCAGGGAGCAGGCTCCCTGAATACTGGACAGAGGTCCAGGGACAGGACACCAGATCCTGGAGGAAGTAGAGCTGGCCTGAGCACAGCTTGGAGTTCTGGCTCTGCCCTCTGCTAACTCTGGGGCAAGTTATTTACCTCCTCTGAGCTTCAGTTTCTTCATTTGTAAAATGGGCTTAATGATATCATCTCCTTCATGGGGTTGGAATGATAACTGAGATAACAGACAGAAAGCACTGCAAAGTGCCCAGCACTGAGGAAGTGCTCCATATCCAGATTGCTGCAATTCTAAGACAGTGGCTTGGGCACAGTGACAGGGAGAACCCAGGTTATGACAACTGAGAGTCAAATAAAATGCCTGATGAGCAGCGTCCTAAAATTCCTTCTGTGATTAGCATTTGTTTTAGAGACTGGAATGATGTTAAGTGACCTCAGTCTCACACAGAGGAGGTTGGCTGAGCCTGGGTGAATAGCAGGTACTGCCCTTTTCATAGGTGGGTTTTGAAATTCTGGCCCATAACAGCCGAAAGGCTCTTGTTCAGGGCTTTGGACTTCCACTCTGATGCAATTTCAACGATATGGTGCTGCTAGTAGGTAGATAAACACTTGACATAAAATATGTACAACCAATGCAACAGCACATGCATTGTAATGGTTTAAAACATGTCTGCAGATTCTTTGATGTTGCTCCCTTCAAAAGGTAGCATTGAATTCCTCTCCCCTTAATCATGAACCTGCCTTAGGGACTTGCTTCTAAGGAAGAGAATGTGGTAAAAGTGATGCTATGCATCTGCTAAGGCTGTTTAGATAAGGCAACACAGCTTCTGCCTGGCTGTCTCCTGGGATGCCTGCCCTTGGAACCAGTTGCCATGTTAGGAGGAAGCTCAGGGTATGCAGAGAATCCACGTGAAATTTTGGGCCAATGTCCCAGCTAAGGTTCCAGCTGACAGTCAGTGTCAATTGCCAGACAAATATGTGAGTGAGACTTCAGATGATTTGGGCAGGCCTTCAAGCTATCCCAGCTAACATTAAGTGGAGCAGGGATGAGCTGTTCCCAACAAGCCCTGCCCAAATTGCTGATTCACAAACAAAATAAGTGTTTTAAGCCATTAAGTTGTGGGATGGTTTGTTATGCAGCAATAAATAAATGGAACACGCACATGCATAGGAGAGCACAGAAGAAAAGTAGTTTGACACAGTTCTAAGAGCTTGTGTTCTGGTGTCAGTTGATATTTGACGTTTAGCTCAGCTATTTGCTTGCTGGGCAAGTTCCATTGCCTCTTGAGACTTTATCCTCTGTAAGATGGTGATAATAACTATACTAATTTTATGGATGTTGTATTAATCTGCCAGAGCTGCCATAATAAAATACTATAAACTGGGTGGCTTAAACAACAGAAATTAATTTTCTCACCGTTCTGGAGGCAAAAAGTCCAATATCAAGATATTGGTAGGGTTGGTTTCTTCCAAGGGCTCGCTCCTTGGCTTACAGAGGGTCACCTTCTTGCTGTGTCCTCACATGGCCTTTCCTCTCAGATTGTGCCTGTCTGTGTCCTCATTTCTTCTTCTTACAAGTTCAATCACATTGGGTTAGGGCCCACCCTAATTAGGATTCATTTTAACTCAATTACCTCTTTTAGGGTTCTACCTTCAAATACAGTCATTCTGAGGAACTGGGAGTTAGGACTTCAACACAGGGATTTTTGGGGGAGAGGGGACAAAATTCAGCCCATAGTAGTTGCTATGAGGATTAAAGGAGGTAAAATAAATATGAAGAATAGACTAGTGGTGGATACATGATAAGCATCTAATAAATAATGGCCATTTTATTATTATTATATGTTTGACATCAACATGATTATATGTGACACATGCAAAAAGAGTGACAGCACTCTATACGCCCCTGGGGAAATCATATTATATATTCCTTCCATTTTTATGATAAGTGAAGACAAGCTCTCTACTAAGCACGGTATGTCTCTCTGGCCACCAACCTGGCCCCCAGCTTAGCAATGGTGACAAGAAAGGGGCTGAGGTATCCTCTCTGGAGGGAGGAAGCAGCGTTATTTGCTGATCATCCAGAGACAGCTGCTTCCCTTGGGGAGCCCTTGGGAGGGGCTCTCTGCTTGAGCCTGGACACAGATCCCAGGGTGACCCCGGGGCAGGAAAGGCTTGGGATGGTATAGAAACCAGAAGTCACTCTCTGTCTGAAATTGCCTGGGGGCTCCAGAACTGACCCTTGGAGCCGTTCCCACTGGAGGCAATTGGGGAAAAGGTATTTTAGAGAGAAAGTCCCGATTCAGGGAACCTTTCTGCCAAGTCCTTTGTTTTTCTAATGTTGCCGCAGTGTCTGGAGATGAATTTTAAAAATGGCATTTTCCTGGAAAGGATTTTTTGGTCTTTTTTGGAAATGTCTCATGTAAAACAAGATCACCAGTGGGCCGTTGGGTCTGGTCTCCCTGGGGCCGGCTTGGGAAATGGCAGGTGGGGGAGGGGGAGTCCGGGTGGGAAAAAGAAAAAAAACAGAGCGGGAGGGAAAGCAGGGAGTGACGAGGGGGCCAGCATTCCTGTGTTAGGAATAGGCTCAGGCTCAGGATTCTTCCCAGTGGGTCAGGCGTCTCTGTCATGGTGGGGAGGCAGGGCCGTGGGAAGGTCCCCTGAGAGCCTCCATTCATCACAGAAATGGCCTGTCCTGGGCCTGCCATTTCCTTTGCTCCCTGGTCTTGCTTAGGTAGGAGGGCAAGAATGACCCAGCAGGGGCAGTGACTCCTCCATCAGACTGCAAGTCCTTCCTGGAGACAGGGACTGCAGGTAGCGTCCATTCTAGGGGCTCCAGGAGGGCCAAGTCGTGTCTCCCCATCAGACCGTAGGGTCCTCATATTCAGAGACCCTGACTTCCTCGATCCAAGGAATCCCCAGTGTTGGGGGCCTCGTCCTGTCCCTTCTCCCACATCTCCCCAAACCAGGTATGCAGGAGGAGCTTGGCTTGTGACCCGACTGACCCAGTGCCCTACTCATAGTCCTGCCTCTCTGCCCTTGGAAGCAGCCCAGATAAGATGTGCTGACTGCAAGTCCCACCATTGCGGCCCCACCGCCTCCCCTCAGGCCCCGGGCCAGGGCGACTGCTGTGGCCAAGAGAAATTTCTGTGGCAGGAAGACTCTGGGAAGCTCTCTGCAGAGCTGGCTCCCATCCTCTGGGCTTCTCTGTTGCTCTCGTGTCGGTTTCTCACGCCACCCTTGCTTCTCAGTCCCAGCCTCAGCTCTCCTGGGTCTGGATGGCCCTGGGCCTCAGAAGGGTGGAAGGACACAGAGCAGAGGGATGACAGATGAGAATCACCGAATCTCAGAATTAGAAGCCACTCAAGAAGTGACATTCCATGTTCTTGTCTAGATAGTTAAATAATTAATTAATTCATACAATAGACACCTACTGAATGCCTGTTCTGTGCCAGGCTCCGTTTTAGGCATTGGATATATAGTGGCGAACAAAACAGACATGGCCCCAGCCCACATGGAGCTGAGTGTCTGAGACGTGGCTATTTGCACAGTGGTCTCCTCCAGTGGCCACACAGATTCTGCTTGCAATCCTTCATGTTTGTGGAGCTCTCTCTCCCTCCCAAGGAAACCCATTTCCATTGTGTATAGCTCTGAATGTCGTAAAGTTCCTCCCTAGATTGAGTCAAAGTCCTTCCCCTCCGAAACGGTCACTCGTTTGTCTAAGACTGCTCTCCGTGCTGTCCAGAAGTCAGTTTCCTTTCCCCTGAAAATCCCTCACAATGATAGTGCATTTCTCAAGTTTTTCTTTTTTTTTGTTTTATTTTAGGCTATGGTGTTAGGTATATTCACATTTAGGATTGTTATATTATTGTTGAATTCTTCTTTTTGTCTTTTTATAGTTTCCTCTCTCTATATATTTTTTACTTTAATATTGCTCCGTTGCTTGTTCTTTTGGATAATGATTGCTTGGTGTGTTTTTTCTAGTCTTATTACTTTCAGTCTTTCAGTGGTATTTTATTTGAAATATATTTTTCTACTAGAAAAACAGTAAGTTGAATTTCTTACTTGATATTAATGTTTCTTTTAACAGCAATGTTAATCCTTTATGTTTACCATATTTATTACTGGAATATAGTTATGACTGGTATATATTAATACCTTACTGTTTTTGTTTTAATCACTTAGCTTCTTTGCTTCTCTCCTGCTTTCTATTAGTATATTGGCCGAGTTTTCTATATTTCATCTTTTTCTCTTACTGTTTTAAAAGTTACAGATATTTTAATTCTCTTCTTTGAATGGCTATCCTTAAATTTTAAATATGCTGTGAATGCTACCAATTTTGAACTGTTTTTACTTACTATACTTCTGACACGAAATGGGTGGTATTTTCCCCCACACTAACAACTGTTTCCAACTCTCTGGACACAAACTGAGTGTCCTACTATTCAACTCAATTCTGATATTAACCAACTGGAGTTAGTGTCAGACTCTGTAGGTTGAAGGGCTCAGTCCCACAAGACTGCCCCCACTTCAGAAGCCTGTTGCAAATTGGGAGCCTATGATACCCTCACTTCTGTCTGACTCAGCTACAGAGTTGTGAGCTCCCACCAACCTCCCCTTTCAGGTTTATTAACTTGCTGGAAGGGCTCAGGGAACTCAGGAAGGTACTTATTACTATCACTGGTTTCTTTAAAGGATATAAATGAATAGCCGGTTGTATAGGGCGAGGTCTGGCAGGGTCCCCAGTACAGGAGCTTCTGTTCCTATGGAGACTATTTATTCCTTCATTTACCATTGATTCCATCCTGCTCCTCCTCTCAGCTCAGATGCCTTCTGTAAGTCTGTGATCCCCAACCCCACCCCGCCAGTCCATGGCCTGTTAGGGACTGGGCTGACAACTGCCGTCTACCCCCTCCTATTTGTGGAAAAAAGTATCTTCCACGAAACTTAGGAAACAGGATGAGGGAGGGGTAGTGACCTATTTACAGTCACTCCCTATTCTAGAAAAAGGCAGTGTCACTAGGTCTCCCTTGAGCCTATGAGCGGAGCTTAACTGAAGCAACTGCCCTCCCAGGGACTTTACTTAATGAGTCTAGATTCTCCACCACAGGGCCCCAAAGCTCCATCTTCTGCTCTTATGTGGGCATCACAACTCCAGCCTCTAGGCATTAGAACCTGTGTTTGGAAAAATACTTTCTTGGACCATCAAGGCATCAGCTGAAGTTTTCCACTATGACTAGAAGCTCCCTCTTTTTAATTCTAGCACCAAGGTATTTTACTCTATTTTTATGAACTCAGCTATATTTGTAAAAAATATATTTTTGTAATATATTACCAGTATTTTTATGGGTTTGTAGAGGGAGTCAAAGTTCATGTCAGCTCTGTCTGTAATGTTTCTGGAAACTGAAAACCCAATAGCCCTTCAAACTGCTGAAGATGGCTGTCAGGTTCCTTCCTGAGTCTTCTCTACCCAGTTGTCCCTCCCGTGATGAGGTGTCTTATTCTGGTTGTATGTATTTCTTTCTGTTCTGCTATTCCAATTTGCTCATGTGCTTCCTAAACGGTAGGCTCCCAGCCAAAGCTGGGTTCCTCAGCTGTGATCAGACTAAGGGGTCAGAGGCCATTGACACTCCACAGTCTGAGCACCACATTCTTTTCTGTGAAGTCCTAGGTCCCAGGAACTCTGGGCTATAGCATCTCAGTGTTGGCAAAGAGTTGGCTTATGAAAATCTGTAGGGGGTGGAAAAAGAATTAGAGCTATCATGAGAGGCTACCAGGATATCAAAGGGTAAACAGGATTTGGTGGGGGTAAAGGTAAAGGAGATGTGGCCCAGCCTGTGTGGCCCAGCCTGTGTGGCCCTGTATGCCCAGCCCTTTCACAGCACCAGTGACTTCATGGCAAAAAGCTACGGGAGACTGCCTCAGTGTTTTCTTAATTTATTTAGGTATTTGCATTTCGTCTAAGGCTTTTTTTTTTCAGGCTTAGAATTTTTTTTTTTTTGGTTAGGCTGTTGTGCAAGCACCTTAAATCTCTGATTAGGAACCTTGCTGTGTTTTGTTTGGTTTGGTGTGTTTTGTTCTGATAAGCTTGGATTTTATAACTACCAGGTCTTTTGTAGAAAGGTTGGGGAACAGGAACCTGTAGTCTGATGAAGATAGTTGCTAGGGGATAATTCATTTAGTGTAGATTAAGAATCACACCAGTTATCACCTCAAAAGGGGAGGAAAGAGGGAGATGGAGAGTGGAGGGGGGACATCAGGTACAGAAACACTGCCACGTGACCTTTTCCAAATCCCTTAAGCTCGCTGAGCCTCCAGTTCTCTATCTGTAAATAGAAGCATTTGACTTTGACTCCCCTGCCTCAAATAATCTAAGCTCTGATTCCCCTGGTAGAGAAAAGACAGTGATGTGGGGTCATACTGCTGGGAAGAAAATATGCTGCATGTCTTTCTTATCTTGTAGCTACATGACTCAGAATGGCAGTTTTAAATTCTTGAAGTAATAATAACAGCAGACATTTTTATATGGTGCTCACAATGGGCCTGACGCTGTTCTAAGCGCTTTATAAGCCTGTGTCATTTAATCCTCACAACATCTGTGTGAGCCAGGTACAGTAATTATCTTCATGCTGGAGGTAAGAAAACAAAGACACAAAGTTAAGTAACTCGCACAAGGTCACACACATGGAATATGCCGGAGCTGGCATTCGAACACAAGCCATCTGACTCTAAAGTTGGCGCCGTTAGCCCATAGACTTAAGAGCTAAGAGGCAGGGAGCTTGGGAGTTCACGAAAGCCATGATGATACTTTCAAAACCCTGGAAAAAAAGAACAAATAAAGGGGAGAGAGCATATATCAGGGGGTTTGACTTAGTCTTGATGGAAAGTCTTCTCAAGAAAACAGGTATTGGGCTGCGACCCGGGGGGATGAGGAGGCACCAAGTAGATGAAGTGGGAGGGAAGAGCCAGCCAGGCAGAGGGACCTGGCTGTGCTGAGGGGACACAGTGCAGCCAAGAACTGGAAGGGGTCTGTGCACTTGGGGCTCAGAGAATGGGGGGCTGGGCAGAATAAGGCTGGGGGATGGGGTGGGCAGAGACCTGCAGGTACAGGGCTCTCAGTGCCTCTGTCTGTCTCAGTGTTTCTCAACCTTGGCACATAAGGAGCCTTGGCACAACCTTGGAGCTGAATAAGTCTTTGTCGTGGGGACTGCCCTGTGCATTGTGGGATGTTTAGTAGCCATCTGTACCCAGTAGATGCAATAGTACTCCTGCCCTGAGTTGTGACAACCAGAAATGTCTCCAGACATCACCAAATGTCTCCTGTGGGGCAAAACTGTCCCCGGTTGTGTATCACTAAGGAAGATATTTCACTCTCTTGGTACCCATTCTTTCTCACAGGATATCTACAAGATGGACCCTGGGTCATGGCTCTCTTTCTAGACATGAGTATTGACTTGGTTCTCTTTTGCACAGATCGCAACCGGGCCTGACCAGGCAGGTGCAGCCTCCTGGAGTCCCTTCTTGAAAACTGCCATTGCTCAAGTAGAGGATTCTCATCATCAGAGTGGACAATGCTGAAATCGGGGCACTCAACTAGAAAACGAAGACTGGAGAAGCGCATTAGGTTTGGAGCAAAAACAAAAGGTTATTTCACAACCAGGCCATCTACTGTTTCAGTACAACACGATACCTTCCCAACTGGCCCAGTCCTCTTTCTCCTGAAACCAACTTCACCTTGTAGTGCTTAACAAAGCAGGCCTTTTACAGAGAAAATGACCTTAAATCAAAAAGAATAGAAACAGGATCCTTGGCATTAATGGTAATAATAACCAGATTCCTGTAAAGGGCTAAAATATTGCTACTTTAGTCACTGATTGTTGTGGGAATTTGTACTTTTCAAACTCAATATCAAGCCCTCTGGAAATTTTTGTCAAGTGTTTTCTGCTGCTGCCAAGTAACCCAGGGAAAAGGAGAAAGAGTTGTTTTTGCCTAGTACATTTCTGCTATCACAGAAAAACGAAGTTCTAGGTGGTCTGCTTTATTCTTTGTCTTTTTTTGTTAATGGTATGGAGATAATACAAATGCTGCAGTCTGATCTATTGAGGACTTTCAAAGCAGGGCATAATTTGACTGTAAAATCATAATGCCAGAAAGATTGTCCACAAAGAAAACTGTGCATTAGCCTTTTTCACCTTTCCTAGTCTGTTCCCCTAATTCCCTGCACCTCTGACCTGAGATTGTGGCATCTTGCAGAGAGCCTGGGTCCTACCTAGAGGCCACCCCTGCAGAGCAAACCCTGCTTGGAAAAGCCACCTTGTCTCTTAGCCTGGACATCATTTGGGGCAGACTATGACTCTGGGCAACAAGCCAGAGCTCTTTGCTCAGGTCATAACTAACTTCCAATTATCCATCTCTCCTGTTAAATGACTATCCTTGTTTTACAATCAGAAAAGGAGGTGACTCAAAATTAGGGTTGGACTTAAGGCAAAAAGTCTGAGATGTCAACAACCATCACAATAATAGTGAATATTTATCGAGTAGTTATTATTAAGTCAGCCCTATGTTAGGTACTCTGTATACATTATCTCATTTAATTATTATATTACCTCTATGAGGTAAGTAAAAACAGAGGCTTAGAGAAGTTAAATTACATGTTCAAAGTCATACAACTTCAAAGGAGTAGAGCCAGGGCATTCAAAGCCTGTGTGCTACCTTGTCCCTGTATCCTTTGTTACTTCTCTTGAGCCTTTTAGAGACTTTATGAAAAAATGTGGAGGGAGTTCTTGGTGTTTCCAGAAAACTCCACCTTTGGGACATATAGAAGTCTTAAGAAGATCAAATCTTAAGAATTCCTGAAAAAGGTGATCTCAGGCATGGCTTTTGGGCTGTGCTGGGTTGAGCACTTTCTCTGACCCTTATTTAAAGTAGATTGATATTCAAGAAAAGCTTTATAGTTATAAATAACAATTTCATTGATCAAATTTATCATTATTGGTATGATAGTAAACTAAGGTGATGTCTCAGCTTCAGTTTCCTTATTTGTAGATGAGGGATTTGGGCTAGTTGATCTCTTTGGTTTCTTTGCTTTTATGCTCGGGTGTGCACATGTGAAGCCCACTTAAAGACCTGCATCCCCTTCTTGAGGCATCAGCCACGTCCCACTGCCTCCCACGATGTAGAATTCAGGTTCCAGGTGGCCAATTAATCACCGGGGCTGAAGATTTGCAACTCCGGTCATCTGAGCAACTGGCCTCCTTGCCCGGAAGGATGCTGTTTGTATATAGTCCCCAGCCCTCACTGTCCCAGGATCTGTTGACAGTGATGCCTATAACCAAACCAGCTAATTTGCTCTCAGGGAGCTCCCAAGGAGGGCATTTGACTCAGCCTTTCCTGTAGGCTGAAGAAGAAACTAACCCCAGTCCCTGTCTTCCACAGGCCCCAGCTGTCTTTACACAGGAAGACCTGGTCATAGAGTAACCAGTCCAGGGCCTGAGTTTCCTGGGACAAACTTGCTGTGGAGAAGGCCTGAGGGAGGAGGCACGTGAAACCCAGAGTGAAGGGAAGCTGGAAGGAGGATGGATCCTGGCTAATCCTGGCGCCTCAGGGGATGCTCTGTCCCAGAGAGGAGCCTCCTCACAGGCCCGTCAGAACAGATCTCACGTCAAGGAAAGGAAGGATCCTGGGGTTGCCGGGGAGGGATGGGCTTAGCTGAGCACAGTCACACACACGAGAGAAAACTTTGCCACAATGTAGGAAGGACCAAGTGAGTGTGGGAAGCCAAGTCAGTCATTGTCCCAACAATACTCACACAGAAGGAGTGAAAAGGAGAGAAGAAATTGCTGGAATGATCTCATATTGATATAGATTAAAATCATGACATCATAATTGGAGGAAAAATTTTGATAGACTTGAAAGGATTGAGAAGCGTTTATTGTATGGTGCAAAACAGGGTTAGTTAGCCAAGTACCCACTGACCTGTTTCTGTACATACAGCTTATTGGAATACCCATCTATTCACTTATGTGTTACCTGTGGCTGTTTTTGTACTATAATCGAGCAATTGAGGAGTAGCGCCAGAGACCACATGGTGTACAAAGCCTGAAGTATTCACTATTTGGCCACTTTCAGAAAACGTTTGCTGACCCCCAATGTCGAGGAAAGAACACATTATTCCAAGTCCTGGACCTGCAACTTGGGATTCATACTAGCTTTTATAATCTACCTTTCAAAGTCTTAATTTCTCATCTGTAAAATGGGGCATATGTTATCTGTGCCAACGAACCACTTAACTCACTGAGGAATTATGATTCTGAATAAAATAATGAGTATGAAAATGTGCATTAAGTTGTAAAGAGCTATGCAAACGCTAAGTATTATTAGGGCTGTTTTATAAGTATTTGGCCAAAAAGAGAAGACAAAGAAAGTTGTTTTTTCCTTAATAGATGTAAAGAGGAGATAAATAATAAATAATTGCTGAAGGGCACATGCATGTTTTTATTTGTTTCAGTTAATGTATAGTTTTGAGATTATCAAAGCTGGGTTATTAAAATTAAAGAGAAAGAAATAAAATTCACAGCCACCTTGAGAAAGGACTGAAGAAATTCATTAAGTGTGAGGTGCAGCCGTGGGTTGCACTGGGAGACACAGGCATGGATCCGAGGGAATGCTGGCCCGCCTGGCACCTGCACAGGTGACTAAGGGAAGGGCAGGGTGGGAAGACAAATCCAGGAAATATTGCGTGGGATGTGTTTATATGAACAATTGGTCGTTGTTTATCTGAAATTCAATCTAGCTGGGCATCCTGAATTTTGATTTGCTAAACCTGGCAACCTGACCCCAAGTGGTCTGGTAGGATGGCCCAGAGGAGGGCTCTGCCCTCTGATCAGACAGCTTGTCTATTCTCATCTTGAAACTCTGAATCTTAAGCAGAGACAAATGAGGACAGAAGGCAGTTGGAGCTGATGATCTGATGGTGACATTTTAGAAAGATCTTCATAGCTGCCCTGTTCTGTCCTTTCAGGACTTCTGTGCCTCAGTCTTTCTTTTAATCCTGCAAACTCTGCCTTTTCTTTCCAACCCATCCCTTTCTGTTCCTTCGACTAGTCAGAGTTGGTTTCTGTTGCTTACCATCAAAGACCACCACTAGCCCATATATCTGTATCTGTATCTATAAGCTAGCTATCCATCTGTCTATCTATATATCTCAATACACCCAAAATGGTGTCCAATAAAATGTTGTGGGGATGGGTAAAGGGGAGGAAGAGTGGGGAGAAGATTAACGAAGAAGGGCTTTTGGGAATGCGAATCTGGACATAGGCAGATAGTAGGAGGGTGAGAGCACTCTGGCCCTGGAATCTGATGGGTTGTCACATTTGCCATACCAAAAAGCAATGGGGAGCTACTGAAGACTCTTGAGTAGGGGAAGGACTTGATAAAAATGACATTTGATTTAAAAACTTATTTCCATCCAAAGCTGGCTTTAAAGTATTTTTGGAGAGATGGTAGTGACAGGAAGCTGGCCGGGGGGCTGTTCTCATGATCTGACGGATAGGCTGGGTCTGGGCCTGGGTTGGGGTGAGGCAGTGAGAATGGAGAGGAAGAGAAAAATGGTGAGAATCAGCTCTGAGGAGACTCATGGATTTTAGTGACTTTCTGGTCATGAGGAACATCCAAGAGGGAGGGCGGGAAGAGCTCCAATTGGGTCACGAACCGCAGCAACTCAGCCTTGGGAGGCTGCCACGACTGTGGGCCGCCCAGGCCCTGGGCTGCAGGGTGGCCGTGAGGAGTGAGGAGTGCAGCCTGCAAGGAGAGCTCAGCTCCTGGAGGCCGCTGGGGCCATTACCCCAGTTGGCTGGAGTCTCCTCCCTGGGGGAGGGCTGTGGTGAGAGTGGAGGCTGCAGCAGAAAGTGACAGGGATGATTAAAGGGATGGAAAATCAGGCCCATGAAGAGAGTTAACGGACTGCAGCTATTTAGCCTGGGGAAGAGAGGCAGCGGTGTAATAGCTCCCTTCAAGTCCACGCAGGGTTACTGGTAGACGCCTGCCAGGCAGCTCCCCCCATAGCCGCATATCCGGGGGAGGCGGCACCCCCCAAAGAAAGCCGGGGCTGGGGCACCTCTGCAGCAAGGGAGAGGCAGGCTCCCAAGGGAGGAGGGAGGCAGAAGCATAATTATAAAGGCTCTTTTGTGGTCTCCGAAGGCCCCCTCTCCCCTCCCCTTTGTTTTTTGCATCTGTCATTATGCTGTGCAAACCACAGCCAGGCCTCTTGACAGCACCAATATCTGCTTTCCTGAACACTTGAAGGTAATGTGGCTATAAAATTGACACGTTAGATAAATACTGGTACAAAGGGGAGACTGTGTCTAGTGCTGTGGAACCTTCTGACTGGTCTCCCAGCCCGACCTGGGCAAATCCTCCGTCTCTACTCCCGATCACCAAGCCTCGTCTGTTCCACCCGGGCTCTGGACTCCCCAGGAGTTCGCATTTGCTTGGTCTGCCTGTCCGATTTGTCACTCTGGCAGCTTGAGAGGTCTTTTATTTCTGCCCAGGTCAAATATGCTTCATTTCACTTTTCTCTCTCTTTTTTAAAATTTAAATCTTCTCTTCTTTTTTTTAGGCATCACTCTGGCTCTCTTGGCCAGGCTGCCACATCACAGAGCCGGGCCAGGCAGCCACAGTCTCGCCCAGAGAGGCTCACAGGCCCGTGGCCTGCACCGCCTCAGATCCCTGCTAGGGTGACCGGAGGCCTGCTCCTGGGGGGACTGCATTTCCCTGATCTTAACCGAGGCCATATAAGGAATACGGACATTGAAGGCAGGTGGGTTATGAACCACAAGTTCTTACGCTTCAGATTTGGGGCTGAAGTGGGGGGTCGGTTGTGAGGAGGAGAGATGGGCAATGGACATTAGCCAGAATTCACCCCAAAAGTAATGGAATCTGGTTTTCCAAAAGTCAGGAGCTAAAATGTATTTGGTTTCAGTCTTGTCCTTAATGAATGGAGGGTGTCAGCAAGCTTCCCTCAGTGCTAGCATAGTCTCAGGTGAGGAGAACCTGGAGCCCAAATTCCCACCACAGAGTTCCGTCAGGAAGCCAGGCCCTTAGACCTCACCGTGTGCCTTTATAGCTACAACAGAGCTCACATTCACCACCGACCGAAAGTCAACACGGAGCGGGGAAGGGGCCGGGAGAGAAGCCGGCACGGAGGCTGCTCAGCCAGGCATCCCTGGGACAAGCCGAGCCCCACCCCAAACACAAGTAAATGCTCTGTCCCTTTCTCCCTGGGCCTGTGGGGATGTCCAGAGGGCAGGCTTGGCTTGTACGAAGCCCTGCGGTTCAACAGCCACAGCACAGAGATGAGCATTCAGCAAGCATTGGCCCTGAGGCTGGGCAGATAAAACCACGGCCCCCGGAACCAGGCAGAGCTGCCCTGCCATCCCTCTATCCTCGTCTATAAAATGGGTGTCACCGTGGTAGCTACCCTCTAAGGCTGATGTGAATTTTGAATAGCATAGTCTATGTCCAGTGTGTAGCATGCTTGGCATGGAGTGGGCAACTCAATGCATGTTAGCTACCACTGCACTGTAATAATTTATTTTCAATATGACTTATTGAATGCAATTGATGGAGCCAAGGAAGGGTCTCTGAGCAGAAAGGCTGGCCTTTTGGACCTGGTAATTCCTCATTAATGCAGCTCCGGGTACCAGCACTAGTGCTCTGCAGGTCCCTGGCAGTGGCCAGCCTGGGCAGGATCAGCTGGCCCAGGCTTCATTTTACCTTTATTTGTTGCTACATTTCTTTGTGGTTTTTCTTTCTCTCTTTCTCCTCCTCCTCCCCATAGCACAGGGCAAAGCATGGGAATCTCTGGTTCTGCAGAGGCGTGTTCATCTCGGTGCTCGATTCCGCTGGAAAAATCAGAACAATTCCTATTATTTTCGGTTCCCAGACCTTGAATGTGTCAGGCTTCAGGTTCACTTCCTACATCTCTCCACGTCGCCCGGATCTGCAAGTAATTTAACCTTGTTTTCATAGAGCGCAAAGACGTTCCGCTTGTTTACACTGGAGACAAATTTTCCTCAATTGACGCAATCCGATTGATTAAATAATGACTTTCTTCCTCATTTAAAGGTAATTTCAGTTGGTATCATGACATGGAGGAGGAAAGTGAATGCCTTTTCTGTCCTGCTGTATGAAGGGCCGGCTGTGAGGGCTGACTCCCACTGCTCTGGGCATGGCCTTCTCATTTTTCTCACCTGTTCTGGGACCTTGTCATGTAGCTGAGCGAGGCTGGTGCTGGGACCCCTTGAGGAGGTTGGCTAAACATGGCCAGGCTTGATTAGGGAGATTAAAGAGCCAGCATTTGCTCAGTAATGGATGTCAAGGCTGGGGCAGAGTCGATGCTATTTTGTTTTAAAAGTGGATTTGCTTTGCTTTGCTTTCAAGATTATTAACATCTAATAAACTAGGACTTGTGCATAAACTATTAATATTTCTCAAGGTCACATCACACGGATAGTCAGGACATGTCATTTGAGCCAAGGGTTTGAAACCAAAGGGAAAGGAGTAAGGAAGAGAACAGCACACGGCACACAGGAAAGGCACAAAGATGAGGGGGTCGGGGGCGGCCAAAGAGAGTTGGGGGCTCATGGGTAAGTCCCTTAACTTTGTCTAGGCCTAGATTCCCCATTGGTAACACAGGGGTGATTAGATGAGATGATTTCTAAGGCATTTTCTTGCTTCAATGTTTTATTGTGACAGAATAAAATCTGGAGACTGTGTTATTATTTGCTTTCATTCTAGTTCCTTCTACTGTGTATTTAGATAAGGATAACCCTGAGGATGACATTTGGGAGGATGGGGACCTTGCTTCCATTGTCTTTCTGTGAGGTCAGGACAATACATTCTCTGTGTTAGCAATGCCATTTAAGAACTAGACATTCCTATATGTCCTACAGGGGAATGTACTTTTCACAATGATTTAAAAAATAATTTAGAAAAACTTTGTTGGCCAGGTGCGGTGGCTCATGTCTGTAATCCTAGCACTCTGGGAGGCTGAGGCAGGAGGATTGCTTGAACTCAGGTTCGAGACCAGTCTGAGCAAGAGTGAGATCCCATCTCCACCAAAACAGAAAAAATTAGCCAGGCATGGTGGCACGTGCCTATAGTCCCAGCTACTCGGGAGGCTGAGGCAGGCGGATTGGTTGAGCCCAGGAGTTTGAGGTTGAAGTGAGCTATAATGATGTACTTCACTCTATGCAGGGTGACAGACTGAGACTGTCTCAAAAAAAAAAAAAAAAAAAAAAAAAAAAAAAGAAAAGAAAAAAGAAAAAGAAAACTTTTTCATGCTTGGGAATGTATTTCCAAATGCAAATGTGAAGTGGCATCAATATCATGGCTTGGCAAGAGCTAGATGTTGACAAGAGAAAATGATAGCTGACATTTGCTTTTAGGTTTTTACTCTGTTATAGGTACTTCTAGGCATCCCGTCATTTTCTATTTACCAGTAAATATTTCAGACACTGTGGGCTATAACATCTCTGTTGCAACTCTTCAACTTTGCTGTTGTAGCAGAAAAGAAGCCACAGGTACCACGTCAACAAATGTGTGTGGCTGTGTTCCAATAAAACTTGATGACCTTAAAATCTGGATGTCATATCCTTTTCGTGTGTCACAAATATTCTTCTTTTGATTGTTTTTCCAACCCTTTAGAATGTAAGAACCCTACTCAGCTCATGGGCCTTCACAGAAACAGGTAGCAGGCCAGATTTGGCCCATGGGCCATAGATTGCTGACCTCTGTTCCTTACTACAGCCTTTTATTTTACAGAAAATCAAGGCTTAATGGGGTTACATAAGCAATAGAGCTGGGATATAATCTAAAAGGCCAGATTCAAGAGCTTCAGCTTTTCTGGGGGGGACAGAATCTCACTCTGTTGCCCTGTAGAGTGCAGTGTGTCACTGTAGCTCACAGCAACCTCAAACTTTTGGGCTCAAGTGATTCTCCTGCCTCAGCCTCCCAAGCAGCTGGGACTACAGGTATGCGCCAACATGCCTGGCTAATTTTTTCTATTTTAGTTGCCTGGCTAATTTCTTTATATTTTTAGTAGAAACAGGGGTCTTGCTCTTGCTGAGGTTGGTCTTGAACTCCTGACCTCAAACGATCCTCCCGCCTAGACCTCCCTGAGTGCTGGGATTACAGGCACGAGCCACCACACCTAGCCAAGCTTCAACTTTTAATAACAACTACATGTCAGAGGTAGGCAATCAAAGTGGTGGGATGTGGGGGACTTTGCTCCCTTCAACTTTGATTAATAGTTATAAAATATTCTTTTTAATTATTATTATTTTTTCATGGTGGTTGAGGTTCAACACATTAGGACAAGACTGGCCTTTCACAAAGCCAGGAGATACCTGGCTGGCTTAGGAGTTACATGGGACAATAGCTCACTGAGCAGGAGGGAGGGGTGAGATGGGGAAAATGAAGACTTAGTTCTGTGAGTCCCAGGATCCAGGGGAAGGACTGGCCACCCTTGTGTGACCTGGGACTGGCTCAGCTCCTCCTTGGCATGCAGAGAGTTGAGGCTGAAGGTAGAAGTAGGAGCCACCACATTTCCATTGCCTCCCATTCTTGTTCTTGAAGATGATGCATCTTGGAAAATTCCTTAATGTTTCCCTTAATGCTTTTTTAATATTTCAAAAAAGGACAGACTTTGTCTCAAGAGCTAGATAGTCACCTTCCAGGGTGACTATCATCTTCCAGGCGGCCTGTGTGTTCACAGAGATGCAAGAATGCCAAGTGAGTGAGGCCTTTCAACTCCAAAACAGGGTGCTTCAGAAAGTTGTGAGCTGCCTGCTTCTGAAGTGTCTGGGGTGCTCACAGTCAGCGGATGCTGGAGTAGAGGACCACTGGGCAGGGGGGAGGTGAGAGTAGAAGAGGGTTTGAAGACCCTGCATTCCCATGTAACCAATATTTGCTGAGCACCTAATGCATGTTGGATCCAAGGCCAGAAGCCCCCACATATATAATTTCTTTCGATTCCCACAACTGGCTTCTGAGAGAGGCATTGTGATCCCATTGGCTAGATGAAACAACTGAGGCTCAGAAGAGCTTATCATTTTTTGGAAGAGATGCAACCAGAGGATGACAGAGTCAATCCAGTCTGCTCTCTGTTTCCCATCACAGGCCCCCACATTGGGTTGTGCAGAGGAAAGAGCTGCAGTTCGTACTCTGAACCTTGCTAGCTATGTGGCTGAACTAGTTACCTGACCTCTCTGAAGTTCAGTTTCTTCATATGCATGAGAGTTGACTTACTTTGGAGAGCTGTCATCAAACAAAAAGAGATATATATAGGTGCCTAAAACAGTGCCAGGCAGAGAGCAGGTTATAGGTGCAGTTGCTGTCTTCCTTCTGCTCTGAGATGATTTGGTTTTGTGAAGTTAACTGAATAATCAATCTTAACTCAGTTTGGGGGTCTTTAGGGCCTAGCCGAGAGCGAGGCATGAAGCAGACACTTAATAAATATTTGTTCAATGAATGGATACATAATGCTTATATCTACTGATGCCAACCATCTGGATACTCAGAAACTTCAAAATGATGGATTCTTGACTTTTCTTCTAAATGTTGGATGTCATCCTAAAATATAAGCAGCTAAAATGATCTAAAACATATAAATATGAACATAAGTCTTACTGGTGCAGATTCCTTGGGGGAAATGTGTAAATCAGTGAAAGTCTGCATCAGGCTGTATTTAAAGAAAGGTTATTTGTTATTTTCAAATAACTCCAGCCATGTCACCAGGTTTATTTATTTACTACCCATCCATCCATTCATCCAATCATTCAACAGTGGCCTAGAGGGGCTCTTAGGACCTCCTTTAATAAACAGGGAAGAAAGATTATCTGCAGCATGTTGGTTATTTGCAGATAAATAGAAGCTTCTAAACTGCTTATGGGAGCTTGGAAACAGTTTGTTCTCAAGTGTTTTGGACATTCCTGCAACATCCTGTGCTCACTGTTTTTGTGTACTGTCTCTGAAGAATCCGTATGCTAATTTACAGTCATATTCTTTAGTGCTGGGGGGGTGGGAATGCTGAGATGCTCTGTCTGTTGCCTCTGAATGTGTCCCTTGCATGTGAAGGGGAAGAGCTAACACAGTGGCCTGGCTCCTGTGTAGGGGAATCTCATTCTTGAGAATGAAAACGACTTGCTGGACTTACGGGAGTGAAAATCTTATGAATTAGATGAGGCTTGAGCCATTATTCTTGGAATCAAAAGATTAGTAGAAGGATTCCTTTTTTTAAAAGTTATTTTTGATGACTCAGGCACACTGTGCTACCATCAGGTCTACTGAAATATATATGGCTATTGCTATTAATCCTTACACTAAAATGATTCCAGTTTTCTGTGCTTTGGGGACTCCTATTTGTGTGTTTGTTGCTGCCCTGTGTCTTTCAGCTAACCACCACTCTTTTGATTACTAGTATTCCTATCACCAGTAGTTCAGTACCTTTCTTCTAATTTGTTGGTTGTGTCTAATAGTCCACAGACAAAACAAAACAAACAGACAAAAAACCCCAAAGTAATAACAATAATAAAAACAAAGAAAAACTCAGAAAGGTAAGCTAGTTAGAGCTGTTTGTGAAATAAGAATTAAAAGGATCTGAATGAGTCTGAGGGGCCCTTCAGTGAGCACATAGCATGAACTCTGGAACCTGGACTTTGTGAAGTCTACACTGGCTGTTTGGGGGCCTATTCCACTTCCCTGTTCTTGATTGGAAGCTGGAGAGGTGATTTCAGGACTGGCAAGACACTACTGCAGGTGCGGCAGAGCAGGGCAATCTCAAGGAGTCCCGCTGAGGCAGGGATGTGGCCTCATTTCTCAGGGGAGGGGACTGAGGGAGAAGCAGAGAAACATGAGCAATGGCTCTCCACGAGGCTGGCCCTCAGGGTCATGCTAAATGAAATGGCACGTTGGTGTGTTTATTTGCAAACAGCCTTTACTCACTTGTGACAAATTTGAAGCTCATTTTTTAATACTTAGATCAGAGCCCTTTATTTCTCGACCTCTTTCAGAGACCTAGAAAATTCTGGTGTCGGAAAAGGAGCGCTTAATTAGGGAGCAGGAGTCGGGAGTTGCTGACTAGATCTTGCTCTGTGGGGCTGCTTAACCTCTCTGAATCCCAGTTATAAAATGCGGGGCGTTGGTTAACCCTGACATTTGCTAGGATCTCTCTAATAACACCCCATATATCTGACTCTCCCCTTGAACTCGGAGAGCTGACTCTCCCCGGGACTGGGGGAACGTGGCCGTGAAGGGAGCCCCTTCCTGCAGGGAGTGGCGGGGTGGCAGGGCTGCTCCCAGAGGGGCAGTGGCGTTTGCGCAGCTTTCTCCGCACCCCAGACACAAGCTTGGCTCACGCTGGTGACCGCCCGCCCGCACGCTCCCCTGGCCCGCGAATGGGGTCTGGGAGGACCGGGTGGGCCGGAGGGGCGGCGACTCTTAGGTCGGTGCTCGGTTCCGTTGGATCGCCCCGCGTCTCCGCCTTTATCCGCCTGGGCCTCCCCAGCCGGAGCCGCGCGCAGGCCTGTCCGGGTCTAGAGCCAGTCCCGCCAGGGCAGGAAGTGGACGTGAGCCTCGGCCGGCCACTGGAGGCGGGAGGGGGCTGGGATGAGGTCTCGTGCTTTCAATCAGTAACAATTATGCCTCGGTTAAACCTCGGAGGCGACGGCGGGCGCACCGCTCAAAGCCGAAATTAAGTCGCGTTGCTCAGATGTGGGATCCGAGGCTTAGGCGCGGCTCACAGGCTCCGGGGCCCTTCCTCCGGCTCTCAGGTCTCCTTTCCTCAAACCCAGATGAGGACTGCGTGTGTCAGAGGCGGCCGGGCTGCCCGGGCAGCCCCTGATCCCCAGGATTTCCTAGCCATCCCCATCCCCCGGGGTGCTCGGGTGATTCCCAAGTCCGCAGTCTGACCGAGTCCCGCGCAGCATTCCAGACCCCGCCTCTTCCTCCAGGCTCAGGTTGAGGCTGGGGCCCCGGGATGCCGCAGCCTCCCTCCAGCCTGCTGGGGGAGGGAGGGGGTACTCCCCGGCCCTGGACTCCGGTGGTGTCTCCTCTCGCCTCGGGGCATCCATCAGTTGTCACCTGCAAGAACCGCGGCTGAGGAGTGGCCTCCAGAGATGGAGCCACTAGCTCAGGTTCCCACACACTTGGTTCCCGAAGCCTGCCTCTTTTATGCCCCTCGAAAAGCAAGAGCAGACCAATGCGTGCTTTTTGAAACAGTCTCTTGAGTTTGTGGTAGAGCCGTCCTGAGATGTGATTAGGACTTGGGAGGCACAGGTCTCCCTAAAATCTTCTGGGGAGACATTGATTGACCTGAACTGCAACGAATATCTCGTAAGCCAGAATCTTGCAAAAGGTAACATGAGGAAGGCTGTGGTGACAGGAGCTTTTGGTGAAAACGGAGAAGCCAAGGAGGGCGTAGGATTTGTTAGGGTGTCTGCACAGAGGCGGGTGGACGCTGATCCTAGACGACAGGTGCTGGGCCTCAGACGGAGGGAACAGGGTCGGCTGGATCTGGGTCTAGCAACAAGCAACGCCCGGGCTCAGATCCGGTGCTCCTAAGCGCCAGCCCGAGCCGCTGCCGGCCTCGGGCTGTCCCGCACCTCGTGAACCCCGACACTCTGGCTACCTTGTCAGCGGCTCTGAGTTTGCTATCGGGCGAGGAGAGCGAGGAGAGCGGATCCCTCCCTCCTCTGCCTGCCCGCCCATCAGCAGCCTGCGGCCGGGGTGTCTTCCGCCCGCCCCGGTGCCACGGGCAGCGTGCGAGCGCAAGCCCCGCCCGGTGCTGCGCCGCCCCGGGCTGCCCGGCCAGGCCGAGTTGCTCACTCAGGAAAAGGCTCACAGCCGAGGGAACCTCCAGAGCCCTCCGGGACAACTTCCAGGGGCCCAGGAGGGGAGACCTCAGCGCCACAAGGGAGAGTCGGGGGGTGGGTGGGAGTCGAGCCCGCTTGAACCGCGGAAGATCTTCGTCCCCTCCAGTCGCCCGGCCCCATGGCCGTTGATGGGGGAGCAGCGCCCCCCGGTGGCCAGCCCGTCCGCGATATCCTCCACCATCCCCGCCTGCGCGGCTCGCCCACCCCTGCCCCTTCTGCCCCAGGAGGGGATTCTCCTGTCTCTGGGGTCCCACTCCCCATGCCCTTCTAGGCCTGCCTGCACACACTTCTTTCTTTCCATCCTTTTGCTTTATATATTCCCTTCCTTTTTCTTCTGGCAGAACTCAGCTTTTGTCTTTTGGAGCCTGGCAGCAGAGAACCATCCTGCAGGGAAGAGATAGATAAACTAGCAAGAAGGTGTTAATATTAATAGCTGATAAAACATAACAGGTTGGCACTGTCCAAGGGTTTAACTGGGCTGCAGCAATATATTCTGTTAAATATGACATTTGTCTCTCAATGTCCTCCATTCCACTCCAAACCTAAACCGATACAGGTTATTGAAGGCTAGTCTGTGCCTTTCTGTGGGGACACGCTTGCTTTGCTCCTGCCTCACTTTGCTCCTGCCCAGAGGCCCCATGTTCATGTTGGGGCAGGAGAGGAATGGATGCGGGAGGCTGTGGGTGCATCTGGATCTCCAACCTGCCCTGCCCCCAATTCTCCATAATTCGTGCTGGTTACAATGACCTGTCTTTCTTCAGTCTCAGGGCATGAGGTCCTCCAGCTTGGCTACCTCAGTCCATAAAGTAGATAAGTAGCAGCTCCCCAGTGGAGTTCCGTGTCTTGGCCCTTCATCAGCTCTGCCCTTGCTTTAGCCTCGCAATGTCCTGGCCTCTCACGGCTTGGCCCCCAGCTGCAGGGCACGGGGATGGGTGTGGGTGGGGGGAAGTGCCCATACTCAGGAGGCCAGGATGGGAGTCCCCTCCCCACCCCAAGTGGGCCCGAGTAGGCGTTAAAGGCAATAGTTAAAAGTCAGAGGCCTTTTATTTTCTTAAAAGGGAAAAAGCTAAAATACCCAAATAAAAATGAGGCTTATACTAGCATAGAAAACTCTTGGCCTAAGTTCTAGCCCTGCCAGGGATAAGCACTCTTTTCCTGCCTCAGGCTTTAATTTCCCCACTATACAGGAACTGGAATTACCCTCTCCCCACCCTAGGTTCCTTTTTGCACTGAAGTTCTGTGGTTCCAATTCTTTTGCTGTTGCATGGCCGGCCAGGTTAGGATGCAGCTTTGATCTGTGCAGTCTGCACCCTGCTACCTAGCACCAGCTATCTCCTGCCCACTCCCATGGATTCTAGGCTTTCATTTGTGCTGGAGTAATATTTTTCTAGTGCTTATTTTTAAAAATTCTGCATCTGTGGTGACCATCTCCCGTTTGGAAAATTAACTGCTTGCAGATGTTGCGTGTGGCACAGTATTCTACCATGCAATGAAACCGCTAGGGTTTGGCTATCATTTCAAAAGGAAGAGAGGGGAAGAAAAGCTGCATGTCTCTGATGTAGGTGGCAAAACTTATTGATCTTCTATAAAATGCGATTTACTTTTAGAAATTGAAGGGTGGAGAAGTTCTAAAGGCTTGAGAGTCCAAGTGTTAGAAAGCTAGCGCTGAAATGGTCATGTGTGGTCATTTGTGGGATTTTGCAGAGGAAGGGCACGGGCGGACTGGCTGGAGGTGAGCGAACTCCTTCCGTGTTGTGCACAGAGCACAGAACTCCCCTACACCCTTCCCCAGCCTCGGGTCAGGTGTTGCCAGTCAAGGCAGCAACCTCCCCTGAGGTCCATCCAGGGTTTAGGTGAAGGACATTCTAGGCTTACAGCAGAACCCTGCAGGTCCTTCCAATTCTGGGGTGCTGGAAGATTCACCAGCTCTCTACCCTTTGCCATCCACCCCACCTTGACTCTCCTTCTTGGTTTCTACCCTCCCTAGGAACTTGTACACGTCCAAGGCCTCTGTCCCCAGGCATTACTCTAGCAACTCTCCGCACGCACAACAGAAAACTGTTCCAGGACTAAAAAAAACATGTTGTGAGATCCCAAGGAACCCTCATACAAGGCTCACTTTTGTTTTCTTATTATTTGGCCACCCCCCACCCCCTGCCTCCTCACAGTTCCCAAATCCAGGCTCAACTAGGAAGGAGGAGTCAGAGCCAACTCTCTGTGTTTGTGGTGCGGTGTGTGTGTACACGTGGCGAGTGCGTTGTCTACGTGGAGTGTGCACATGTCATGGTATTTGCAGCGGTGAGAAACACAGGGAACAATTCCTCTCCCTAGCTGGTGCTTGTCCTGGGCCAGGCATTCTTTCTTACCCCGATCTGGGGCAGCTTCCTTTTTGCTACATTTCCACCTCCCTTTCTCAGTCTAATTATTTCTCTGGGAAACAGAGGTTTCTTCCCACCAGCAGATTCTTACTTCCTTTGTTCTGTGAGTGTGACCAAGGATAAATAAAAGTTCGAGCATCAGAGGACCTCAGAGATGGTCTCTAAAGTCTAATGAATCTGATCACTTTATATATGAGAAGATTGAGGCCCACTCGGTGTAGTTCATTTGAACAGGAGTTTCATGCTAGCCTCCGCTCAGTAGATTTAAATATTGTGTTAATATTATTTTGTGTTCAAGATTTTCTTCTTGAAAGAGACATTCAAAGAGGGCAGGAGGAACATATACACTATTCACTTTAGGCAGGCGGATGTGGGTTTAGAATGTGGAGATTTAGAAGACAAAACTCAAGCTAGATACACTGTTTTTTAAAGGAGGGAAATTAACAGGCAAAAAATTAATGTTACTTATTCAAAATCCTGTGTAATAAATATGGGAGGAATAAATTAAGTGTATGGTAAATTTATGAGCAGGGATAGTATTTCCTCCTGGAACATGGTAACTGTTAAAAAAAAAAAAACAACAGCATGCAAGAATAGCAATTTGGTAGGAAACATTGATACGTTGTACACTGAAATATTTTTTTACATACATAATAAGGAGAAACGTAATTAATTATTTTTCAGAGAAACAACATGAAAATTTGTCAAGCATGTCCATCATTTGGAGAGCCGTGCCTAGTGCTAAGTGGGGAGTGGAGGGAGAAAGAAGGAGACAGACACAGGACAAAGGCTACTGATGGATAATAAGAGCATGTAAATTAGGATTCTCTTTTGGTAATTGGGTGAACATGGGGAAACCTTTGCTGGACATAATGCTTCTGTATAGCCAGGGTTTACACATTAGCAGATCAGACAATATGTCTCTATCTAGTGTTCTTTCATCACAAAATAAATATCAAACAAAAGATCCCTTTTTAGACTCTACATCTGGGACAAAGACAAGGACATTGACAGTTGCTTGCTGGTTGATCACACAGAGAATCTTTTCTTACTGTGAAAGCATCCTCAAGACTTTGAAGGGTTCCTGTGGTTGAAAACCATTGTAACCTTGGTGGGGGGGGTGGGGAAACTGGTCAGACTAAGCCTAGCTTTTAATGTGCCTCTCGAAGAAGATGACAGGACCCGTGGTTTACGCAAATGTGCAGCGTCTCTTTCTTTTGGTCACCATCTGTTTTCTAGTTTATTTGTACTTGGTCCACATGATACCAGACAACTGGTTTGGCTGGTTTTTGTTTCCTTAAATGGATGAGACTGACCTATTGGGTGTCCTGTGGAGACAGATCCCAGCACTGGGACACATGGCTTGCTGAGGGGACAAGGCTCGCTTTTCTTAGTGGCAAGTGTACGTTTGAGGGATTTTGATATTGCAGACCTGTAAGTGCAGTTTCTCAGTGGCTTCAGAGAAAAAAAACAACAACAACAAACCAAACCAAACCTAAACTGGAGGCACTAGACACTGGGATTTAGTGGCAGGTCCCAGAAGGCGCATGACTCTGAAGCAAGAGGCGCGCAGGTGCTGTAGGCTGGCGGAGGATGCTGATGTGATCCACGGCAGCCAAGACACCAGGAGGGGTGTCTTGAAAAATGCCGTGTTAGGGTGTAGAGGGACTGGGAAGGGGTTCTCTGGGGCAAGATAAGAAAATGCCTTTCTCTTCAAGGAGGTGGGGCTGGGCCCAGGACAGGAAGGCTCCAGAGGGATTCCACTTGTGGTAAAGACACAGAAAGATGTCACTCAGGTATAGCACTTAGCAACCGCACGGCGTGACCTGCAACCCCAAACTGTTGCTTGCTAACACCGTTCAGGTTCCAGCAAATGCGTCTCCATTTGTCCCTAGTGGTGTGTCCTTGAAATGAAAGGTGGCTGCATTCCCATGGGGAGAAGGTTTGTGGGCTGTGTTGCCATGGATATCAGAGGACACTGATTTGAAGTGCAGGGAGGATTTCAGTGGAAGAAGTAGTTAGGTAGAGAGAACAACTCTGATGAACTTTTGAAAACATTCATCTCAGATCACATAAATGAATGCTATAGATTCTGGCCAAATATTTTCCAGAAGTGCTAAGTATCCATTTTCTTGTCTTTCTAACTTCAATTCCTGGTGCTGGAGGTATCCAGGAATCAGCTGTGATATTTGCAACAATTGCATCCAGTGGCTGAGGAACATTTGCAACACTAAACAACTGATATTACTCTTTAATTTGTATGTATGTACATCTAGATGTAACATGTGAGAAGCATAACACCCATTCTTTACATTAGAAGGCAATCAAATAGATTTTTGCATGCTAGAATTGCAATGCTTTATTGCAATTTAAGCTTTCTTTTTATAAAAATGTTAAATATGATCAAATTAAAATTTCAGGAAATTCAATTAAAATGTCATCATTATTAAAATTTTATATCTATCAATGATCGTTCATACAGGTCATTATAACCAGCCTTTTAATTTTAATGGATAATTTTGAATATTAAATACTATTAAACTAAATTAAAAATATATGTGAATAATTACATTTTTATATTTGATGAAATATAATCAAATTAGATGAATTTTGAATAGAATCTTGTTTAATTTTAATCTTTTTTATAATTGAAAATAGATATAAGATTGTGATAAAAATGTAAAGTAGAAAAGTAAAGCCCAGAAACTGAAAGCAAACAACATTATCAGGGAGGTAATCTGCTTAAAACTTCAAACACTGGAGAAATCATAAAAGTGAGTAGGCTTTTGTTGGACTATCCCACATAAAATTTTTACATAGGACCTTACAAATTATTTATCTAATGAAGATTTAATTAGTTATCAAAACAATGAGACTATAAAGGGAATTATTCATATCAAAGTCACAAATTCAGAAGCCACAGATGGATGCAACTCATGCTTGTCCGGGAGACACAAGGAAAGGGATGTTCATGGAATTAGCCCAATGGGAGGAGAAAGATGAAACCGAAACCTTGGGGCCTTCACTGTGCTTGCAGGAGGCCGATTCTGGAAAACCGCCCAGCACGTCCTTCTTGCAGCAGGAGAATGTTTCCTCAAAACACAGTCCCATCCAAATGAATGATTATGATTCTTGGATGTACATGGAAGAACATCTAATATTTGACTTTATACCAACATTTTTTTTCAATTGGAGAGAAAGAAATTGTGGAAATTGGCTTTTATATGCTAAGTTCAAAGACAAACTATTTTGTGAATTCTGGGCCAATTATCACTAGCCTTGAAGATCAGCTTTGGTTAGAAAAGGTATCATGTCCAGAAGAGGAAAGTCACTTGCAAGCAAAACATCACACAAGCAATTGTTTGAGGAAAAAAGGTCAACAAGCAGCAAACAATGAACAGTATTCAGCAAACACAAGTAAACACCAATAAAGAACATGTGCTATAATATTCTTAAAAGAAAAATATTATTTAGCCAAGCAAAAGGATGCTTTTCATGACACTTTACAGAAAACAATGGAAAATTTTCTGGGTTTTGTATAAATGATTTAAAATTTTGCTGCTATGATGGCCAAGGATGTAAGAGAGATTTAAAAAAACCCCACAAGTGAAATCTATTGAGGATGGAGAATTAAAAAGAGATTATTAAAGGATAATCAAATGATAAAAATATATCTATAGCATTTAAAAAATAAATATTAGTTCAACTAGATTGTGGCAGAGGCAAAGGTCTGCTGAATGACTCATATTTACAATACTTAGTGTTAAACTATCAGAAGAAGAAAATAAGAAACTGGAATTTTAGCAAGTATTTTATTGGTTTTACACTTGTGGAAAAAATACAACTTTTTTTCTTAACTGAAGACACAGCTTTAAATTTTAGCTGTAGATTTAAGAGGTTGTTGAGGGTAAGCCAGTGATGGTGATGCTAACTTGGCTGTTAAAGAAAAAGGTATACAATCCAGAATTTTGGCTGAAAATACAGAAGTATTCTTTGAACTGTAGTTTGAATTTTAACAAGGAGATGCATGGCTTCAGCTGCGCTGATAGCAAAGGCATTCCTTGGAACAATGAAAGATTATGTACATCATTTTCTGTACCTCTCTAAAGGTGGGATATCTTGATGAAACACATACCAAATCTGACCTTACAACACCCTTGGCTGTACAGTGGGAATTCCAATGAGATGCTGTCAAAGCAATTAGATTTAATTTAGGCAAGATATGAAATACATTAGTAGAGTTAAACAAAACAATAGAAAATCCTCAAATAAAAAGCAAATCTTGGCCTTTGGCAGAGGGCAAAATTAATTTCGAATTCTAACCATCCAGTTATTTGTTATTAACTGTTGTTTGCTATAATGTTAAAAAGGTTAACATTATAATGTTACAACATTATAATGTTAACATTACAATGTTAACATTATAATGTTAAAACAATGTTAGCAAAGGTTTATAAAAATAAAAAACAAAACAATGAACCCTTTTAAGTTTTATTTAACTTTTAAACAGATTCTGAAAATATATCTAAAAATGCATAGAAAGTTGTTATTCTAAATAGAAAAAAGCTGTGTGATAAATATGTAACAAAAGTAAAATTCCAGTAAAATACAGGGAAATTTGAAAAACAAAACAAAAATATTTGCATGGCTATGAAGAAGATTCACCTATATACAATCTGGAAACTGATTTCTACGGATTGTTTTCTGGACATTCTAGATCAAGCTGTTCTCTTGATTAAAGAGAAATCTGAACAAATAAACCAACATATTATTATTTTTGCTTTTCTTTATAATAACCCATTTCAGAAAAATTTAAGAGAAAAACTTATGAATTAGTGTATCAATCTAGATATTATTTTAAGAGAAGTTAAAAATCACTATGTATGGGACAGTAATTTCTACAATGAAATTAAAATATTTTGCTATATTTTCAGGGATAACACTGATTTACCATATGTGACCCTATTACAATGTTTGAGATTGGTATGGAAAATTATGGTTCATTTCCAATCTAATTATCACTTTATAATTAGTGATTCACTGAAATGAGGACAAGAAATATAAATTTTATGGGGTAAATCTGTAATAACTAATTATAGTTGACTCTTAAACAACAGGGGTTTGAACATTGCAGGTACACTTGTACACGGATTTTCTTCCCCCTCTGTCACCTCTGAGACAGCAAGACCAACTCTTCTTCTTCTTTCTCTTCCTCAGCCTACTCAGTGTTGAAGAGAGTGAAGACCTTTATAATGATCCACTTCCACTTAATGTCTTGTAAATATATTTTCTCTTCCTTAAGATTTTCTCAATAAGATTTTCTTTTTTCTAGCTTCTTTTAAGAATACAGTACATAATACATATAACATACAAAATATGTGTTAATTGACTGTTTATGTTATCAGTACGCTTCTGGTCAACAGAACACTCTTAGTAGTTAGGTTTTAGGGGAGTCAAAAGTTACATGTGGATTTTCCACTGTGCACAACAGGGGGTATTTGGCACCACTTTCCTCCTCGTTCTTCAAGGGTCAACTTTAATTATCATATATCTTTATTGTATTACCCATCTAGACCTTGTCAACTCCTCAAGATATGCAACCAGAGTGCTATCAGTTGTCTTTGATATTTCGCCAACTTTTAGACATGCAAAATTTTGCTATGCACACATTTTTCAATTTTGATGTTACAAAAGTTATATTTGTCAAGGAAGGAGGAAAGGATGTACTGTATTTAATAGTTTTTAGCTTAATTTATACCTTTTAAATATTTAGACATATGGTATTTTGGGCAGGCTTCAATGCTGGGCTGAATTCCAGGTAAGTGTGCATGGAGCTTGGAGGAAAAGGCCCACACCTGGAGGGAAGATTAGGAAACCAGTTTGAGGTTGAACTGAGAATTCTTCCACACCTGAAAATAGTGCAAACCCAAAGCTACTTTCTACTAAGGTAGCAGTTCTCAATCTTGATTGCCTATTAGAATCTCCTGGGAAGCTTTAAAAATGCTGATGCCCAGGCCCCACTCTCTAGTGCCTTTGCCTTTGTCTAGGTTAAGGCCTCAGTAGCAGCATTTTTAGAAAACTCCCCTGGGCTAGTCTGAATGCAGCACTGTTTGTAACTAATTGGCCACAACCAGTTACAGATTTCTTCTTTCTCCACTTCCACTGCTTCACTTGACTCGACTTAAAAAATAAATGAATACATAAAATGCTTCCCAGGTGATTCTAATGTGCAGTTGCCATTGAGAATAGCTATCAGTAGCTTGGATAGCAAGCACAATCCTGATAGAGTTGAAAGAGCTCTCTAGCCAGGTGATGCTATGGCCAGATTTGGTTACATTATGTCAGGTCTGGGTCAAGCAAAGGTTGGCAGGATTGAAACAAGAGGTTGTCCTTAATAGAGAAACAGCAAGTGGACCTTAGGTTCATTCATTCAACTGATGTTTAATGCACTTGTACAATGTTTCAGGAACTGAGAATACAGCAAAATAAATCACTAATTCCAAAAATGAGGAACAGATACATAAACAAAACCAAAAAGATATTACAAATATCGTGGTAAAAGTGTATATGGGGTATATTAGAGACACAGTTCCATATAGATGAGGGTAGTCTAACCTGGGTCTTGAAAGATGTGGGGTCCTCAAGGGGATTTGGGGGTTGGGGACCAGGACTTTATAGGGAGCCTTCTTGAACTGGGCAGGATAGGAATCCCAGGTGTATCGAGAGCAGGAGCAGGCCCTTGAGAATAAACGCTGCAAGGGAGGCAGAAATGTGGGAAGGCATTGCTAGGATGACTGCTGACTTCTCTTTGGGCTGGACTCTCTATCTATCTATCTACCTACCTATCATCTATCTATCTATCTACCTACCTATCATCTATCTATCTACCTACCTATCATCTATCTACCTACCTATCATCTATCTATCTATCTATCTATCTATCTATCTATCTATCTATCTATCTATCTATCTATCTATCTATCTATCGACGAGGGTTTTGCTATGTTGCCCAGGCTAGACTTGAACTCCTGGGCTCAAGCGATTTTCCCACCTGGCCCTCCCAAGTAACTGGGACTATAGTTGTGTGCTATCATGGTTGACTGGTCTGGAACTTTTAACGGGCCCTGGATGCAGGGCTGCTCAACATCTTAGGACATCTTCAAATTGAATTTTCAGGAGAACTTTCCAGGTTTGATGGCATGGGAAGGGAATCTATCTCTATATCCTTAACTTCCATGTGTATGTTTCCTAAAATTTCGCTAACAGAAAGCAGGTGATTGACCCATTCTCTTGCAGGGAGTACCT